>NC_086287.1:44876095-45184814 GCF_963924245.1 Chroicocephalus ridibundus | reverse complement strand
GGGAAGGAGGAAAAGGGAGGGAGGGGAGGGAGAGGGAGACTTCTTTTTCTTCACCTTTTTTAAAAAACTGAGTATCATATGCCAGGACTGACAGTGAAAGCTAGTTGCTCTGCTGGACACTGCTCAGGCGGGATGCAAAGAGGAAATACTTACTCTGAAAATGTAGGTTGCTCCTCCTCCACCCCCACCTCCTCCAGCCCATTCCTTCAAGTCCTTTTTTTTTTTGTAATCATCTTCAATGAGAGATGACTCCCCTAAGCAGATCCTCTGGGTTTCAGGATTGCCCTGAAAAGGAGACAAGAGATTCACTCAGATATCAGCAAGAGGCAATACCAAAGAATTCATGCTGAAAAGAGGCAACTTTTGAGCTTAAGTGAGAAAAGGACTTTCAAATCATCAAATCATGGGGTCTAGCATAAGAAGACACTCATATATATAAGCACTCATGTAACCAATTTCTGTTTGTCATGAGTGGGTTTTTTTGTCATTATATACGTCTAATACAGGGGCCACTGCAGTTAGTGGAAAGATTCCCACTGGTTTTGACAGGCTTTGGATTCAGACTTTAGTATGTAAGCTTAGAGAGTACCTAACACAGTGCAGCCACAACACTGCTGGATGCTTCCATAAATAATATTAAATTATCTGAAATCCTGGCAGGCAGAAAGAAACCTAGTCTGTGGAAAAATAAGAGAGGGAGCGCACAATTTTTGCCTAACATCTCCCTGCTTAAAATAAGCAGAAGAAAGCTGATGAACACCAGGAGCTTAAAGAAAAGTTACTGTGGGCTTCGTATTTGTTTGTGCATTTTGGGATTGTTTTTCTTTTCAGAGTTCTTTATATTTGAGATTCTTTCTCTAACATGGTTTATTGGTTCTTCCCAGTCTCCTGACTGGGTTTCATTGCTGGATCCTGGGATTTCTATCTTTCATCACCAAACCCAAAGCCACCCACTGAATCTCACTGAATTGTATCTGCAAAGCCTCTGTCCACATGTGCTTGTGCAGCCCTCACCCCAGGGCAGGCATCCTCCCCCTGCTGCCCCACTAAGATGTACAGCAGCTCATCTTTCTCCAGCTGGAAGGTGGCCGAGATGAAAACCCCGTGGGACCTCTTATTGTGGTTTTTGGCTCCCTTCCCTCCAGCTGCTCCATAGGCAGAAATCCTGGAAGAAAAAGTAAGTAGTTAAAGAGGGAAATCACATACTTCTCACCGCCAAAGAAACTCCATCTGCTCTCACCAGCCCGCAGTCCGAAACAGGCATTGCTCCTGAGCAGGCTCCCCTTCTGCAGCATCTCATGGCTATTCTTTGTTTGAGACCCATGCAGCCAAGGCTGCTCAAAAGGACAGACTGACTCTACACTAGGGCACTGGAGATGGAGATTTTAGGAGCAAATAGCATGAGCTAGTGTAGCCAAATCTAGAAGACCAAGGCTTCAGGACTGAAATGATGGCAGCACTTTCACTCGGTCATATGCCCACAGTCACTCCTGTTCTGATCTCTTCTAAGCCACCACTCCACCCTTCCAAGCTTTGTGGTAGCTCAGACACAAATCCTTACAGCTAGCACTCCTATTTCTCTCTTACTTCACTGCCCCCTCCACCCACTCACTACAGATGGTCCCACACTTATGCTTGCTGAAACTCCACAAACAAAAAGTAGTTAAACGTGTCTGCCTCTCCAGCACACACTGATACTCACCTGTATCGGTTTGTGGCTGGCACTCTCCAGACTTGCACTCCCCGAAGCTTGCCCTCTTTCTCCACAGACACCGATACGTTGCTGTTCTTATAGGCACTGTCACACTGAGCTTGAGTTGGCCCGTGTGGACCACTGGCACCACATGTTGTGAACCACCAGAAAACAACAGATGTGTCCCCTGTGACCAAAACAGTAAGAGTTGGGGCAGATGTGAGCTTCCCTTTATTTCTCAGACATGTGCAAAAGGCTACATGGAATTGGCTGGATGGCTACACTCAAAGAGTTGCAGTCAACGGCTCGATGTCCAAGGGACGAGGGACAAGTGACAGCTGACCAAGGACAAGTGACATTCCTCAGGGGTCAGTACTGGGACTACTACTATATAACATCTTTGTTGGTGACATGGATGGTGGGCCTGAGCACCGATGACACCAAGCTGTGTGGAGCGGTCAACACGCTGGAGGGAAAGGATGCCATCCAGAGGGACCTGGACAGGCTTGAGAAACGGGCCTGTATGAACCTCATGACATTATTATTATTCACAAAAAACATTAATGATTTTTATATAAGAAACAGATGATCAAGATAAAGACCATGTTGCGGCAGTATACACTATCTACAGGGCTTTAAAATTCAGTATGTCTGTCTGATCACATGCTTATTATTATAATCAAACAGAAAAATGCTTAAACTTGCAATTACAATTTTGAGGATTTGAAAGCTAATACATGCTAAAGTTAAATTTATCTGTTCAACTTCAATGCTGCTCCCTTGTAATACAATCCACTAAGATACCACCCTTAATTACATGATCAGAGAGTACATATATTATCCCAACTTTATTCTAGCTGTAGAACTACTGCTCTGTATTTAGTCGCTGTTTGCATTTTTCCCCTCTCACCTTATTTCCTGCATACTATTTAATAAATCATAAACTGCAGATAAACCCCATCAACTGGAGGGGAAGGGGAGGGGGGCAGACTTCTGAGAAGGCGTTCATCCAAGTGTCTCACAGACATTATCAAATTTCTCTTCTCAGTGCCAGTATGAAGCAAGGCGGTATTATTCAACTTTCCAGGTGAGAACTGAAGCATATACATGGAAATAAAGATTGAAAACATCTGCCATTGCAACTAGTGACCACCTATGAAAGGTGGTGAAAGTTTTAAGTGACTTGTCTCAGGCTTGCATGAGTGGCAACAGCAACAGTCGTGACAACAGCACCTTCCTACTTTCAGTAGGGGTTTCCTCCAAGCAAATTTTTGCCTGGCTCTCATTAAGCATTATTCTTTTGTTTCTACAGCAATGCAGCAGATAACCATCTCCTCCATTTCACAACCCTTGTCCAAGACCCAAACTGATCCATCTTGTCCAGTGAATGAGATAAGGCCTAAGAATAAACCTATTCAATAATGTATCTAAAAACTGTATGATGCAGTGCATGCACAAGGGCCAGAATTGTTTAAGGGTTGAATGATTAAAATAGCAGAAAAATTGCAAACTTTTAAAAGAAAAATTCTAATCTTGTTTAAAGGAAAAGGCAAGCAAACTATCCCCAACAGATGTCATCCTGTGAACACACAGATGAATCACTGGGGAAAGAGTGTTAGCTACATTACAGAAATCTCTGCTCCTTGAGCTAACAGGAACTGATAGCAGTACAGACTGTCACATTTCAGGTGGTCACCGTCTTCAGGAGGTGGTGCACTCA
Organism: Chroicocephalus ridibundus; assembly: GCF_963924245.1. Taxonomy (NCBI): domain Eukaryota; kingdom Metazoa; phylum Chordata; class Aves; order Charadriiformes; family Laridae; genus Chroicocephalus; species Chroicocephalus ridibundus. The sequence goes on along the minus strand of NC_086287.1, from coordinate 45,181,401 downwards.
CACGCAGGTATTTGTTGGCAGCAAAGCAGCCTCAAGCACAACCTCCCCTCCTCAGGCCCTCCTTCAGACAGCTCTTCTCACCCATACAGTTGTTATCTGTCCTCCAGAGTGGCAGTCTCTACTGCTGTCAGTAAACTGGTCCCCAGTGTCCCCTGTTCTCCTAGTTTTTCATCCAGCTTTTCTCCTCAGTGGATTTCCAGATCCTCACTTCCCCTCCCTGGATCTTCATCTTTACACCTCTGTTCTCCACTCATTAGATTCAGCTTCACTGCTCACCAAGTCCCAGTAAATCTCCTTCTGTCCCCAGCTTTCTGTACTGGCCTACACTTTTTGCTCCTGAGCTGGCTTTTGTGCACTCCGAATTCGAGTCACGAAGCTTCTGCTTTTACTTAAAGATTCTGCTTTTCTTTAAAAAGGTCCTGCTATTTAAGGACTGGAGAGTTGGGCTCCAGCAAACTACTGTCCTATAGCCAAACAGACACTACCTGACATGGTCTCCACATCTTTGGGATGGATTTTGTTTAGTTGCCCTGTTGTGATAGGGCAGGCAGATCACACACAGGAGATGGGAAGGGAGCCACCTTTTATAGCCAAGAAACAGGCTTTCAGTACTGAATCATGTACCTGGGAGGGAGGGCTCTTCCAGGGGGTTCAGAAGATGCTCGTCCAGGATACCAATCTCCCGTGGGTACTGACGCTTCCCACCAAAATGATTTGGTTGTCTTCCTGTAATAGTTTGTAGAATGGATGAGAGAGATGGAGGATGATAGAAAAGAGGGATGGAAAATTTAAAGATCACATGAATGAACCAAGTATAACTATTTGGTTAAAATAACAATACCTTGGGTACAAAAGGTGTTTTAAACAATCATAATTTTTTTATTACTTTTTTAGGCCCATGTCTTGGGTTGGCTACTGGTATCTGTGCTGAAATCACATAATTTCTTCATATAAAGAAGAAGGTCTTCACATAAACACAAACTCTCCATGTTATCCCATGCAGGCTCACCTGCAGGATAAGCTCCTTGGCCAGCAAATTGCACTGGCTGTGATTACAAGAGACTTTAGGAAAAGCATAGTGTGGGAGAACAGATATCAGGTATTGATGCTATGCTAGTCAAAGGGACAAGTGACAATTCTGGACAGGAAACAAGTGGAGGTATAAAGGAGAGCAAGAGCAAAAATTGTTATCTTTGGTTCTGAATGGCATCATGGTAAGTAAGCCAGCTTAACAGATCATTCCCCTCTCAGCAAACAACTTTGAGCACCTCAGACCTTGCTTAGAGAATAAAATACTAAATAAAATTACGTGTATCACTAACATATACAGTTAAGAAACAGCAGCATACCCTTGACACAAGCTGTAAATCTTTGGAAAAACCTTTTTGAAAAACACAGAGCAAAGCGCTATATTTCTGACCAATAAAACAGGCCTTTAAAGATCAGCCCTTTCTCAGAGAGGAGTGACTTCAAAGCAATTGCTGACCCAAAGCATCTGAATGCATTGAGAATACCACACAACCAAAGCTGCCTTAAGACAGGAAAAAGTAATAACTGAACCCTTGTTTTATAATCTGCAAGCATCCTGTTTCAATAGTTAAATTATCCATTTTTATGCAGATCTTAGATTGGAAAATCTCTGTAAGAAAAAGGAGAGACTTCCTTCCATTTTATGAGCCCTCAGTTAACTTCATACTGAACATTTTTCATTAGGTGAAAAACATTACAAATATTTCAATTTGTTCCAGTTCCAGTTGTGAGAATCTAACAGCTGTTTGATGCTCTATTCAAAAGAGACTCAGGCAGTTCCAGCTGGACAATTATCTCTGCTGCAAAGCCACTGCTCTAAATAGCGATAATTAACACCCTTGTTAGCTGTGTCAGAAAGGCCAAATAACTAATTGAAGCATGGAGACCTTGCTGAGCTCTTACTCCTGAGAATATTCCCCCCAGGTCTGACTGAAAGAACATTGATGGATGGAAGTAAAAGGGAGCTTTATACTGACACACTCTGTTCATACTGAGATAGAGAACTTCAATGGATGGAGCTGTCAAGCCAGAGAAAAATGAAATTAACCCAAAACAAATGATCTGGATCAAAGACAAGAAGGAAAACCAAATGAAAAAGACAATGCATGGCCAGAAAAGATGCTTGTCTCCCAAGGCCTGCACTGAATTACGAATCCCAAAGGTCACAACAGTTTCAGATCCTTGGAGACATAGAAGTCTAGTTATGTTTGCCAGAGCGAAGGAATGTAAATCATTCTCTGAAATAGAGTCAGTCTGTGTTTCTGCATGGATTTTTTGCAGCATCCCAACTGAGTATCCTAAGGCAATGCCTTGTTTCCAGACAAACAATCTTTCCTCCTTCTCCAAACAGTCTCAAACCCTCAACACGCTGGAAAAAAGCTTCTGTCTCTTTATGCTCAGCAGCAGACAAGCCGCAAGACAGGCTGAGCATCATGTTGTCCACATGAGCCATTAACTCTTAGAAGGCTGATATTTTTTGCACTGTCCGACATGAATTTGTAAAGTGGCATTTTCTACAAACATGATGTAGCCCAGGGATCCAGGGGCTGGTACTCCAGTCTATTTTCACAGAATCACACAGCATCACAGAATGGTTCGGGTTGGAAGGGACCTTAAAGATCATCTAGTTTCATCCCTCCTGCCATGGGCAGGGACACCTCCCACTAGACCAGGCTGCTCAAAGCCCCATCCAGCCTGGCCTTGAACACTTCCAGGGATGGGGCATCCACAACCTCCCTGGGCAACCTGTTCCAGTGCCTCACCGCCCTCACAGTAAAGAATTTCTTCCTGATATCCAATCTAAATCTACCCTCTTTCAGTCTGAGGCCATTACCCCATGTACTATCATTACACTCTCTGATAAAGAGTCCCACTCCATCCTTCCTGTAGGCCCCCTTTACGTACTGTAAGGCTGCTGCTATAAGGTCTCCTCACAGCCTTCTCTTTTTTTTAGCTTCCACTTCCTCCTCTGACAGACAACATGTTGACGGTTAAGTGAATGGAAGGGAACAAGACTTAATTCATATTAAGGTGTACCTATATCAGAAAAATAAGAAGAGCACAGGACTCCTTTCTCCAGGCTTTAGCTAATGCTGTCAGTTTCCACACTGAAAAGGGATAGAGGGAAGCGTTATCAGGGCATCTGCTGCAGGCAAAGAGCTAAAGTAACTCACTCCTACTTCCCTGTCTCTGGGACTGTAGTGAAAAAAGAGAGTGTGGTCCTGCAGCCGGGATTAATCAGAGTAAGGTGCCCTACGAGATCCTCAAAGTGTACATGATCTCCTCAGAGATCTCACCTTACTGATGCAGATTGGAGCATCCCTGGAAGCCTCTCCAGCTTGTCCTGGACTGGGACAGATAATAAGGCACCAGCTTTCCCCTTCCCCATCCCTTTGGTTATCTATGGCATTTTTAGCCAACACCTTCTGAAATCAGTGAAATGAGGCAGTAATGAGGCTTGAACCACCCCCCACCATTCACCTCAAGCAATGAGACTGGCAGGTCTACAGAACCAGACTTCGCTGGGTCAGGGACTCCAAAGTCAAGAACTAGAGATATGTTATACAAAAGCTCTCTTTGGACAGTCTTGCTATTCATAAATCAGTCTTCTGGGAAATTGCAAATGATACACAGAACAAAATGTAATCCCTAGGTCAGGGCACTAGAGTGCACTTTGATAGACCACAGGCCTGGGATCTTAACTGGAACAATATAACACTCGGAGCATCAAAAGGTAAGAGCACAAGCAGTGACCACATAAGCACTGAGGAGGGCAACAATCACCACTCTATTTGCTATTCCTGCCCATGTTTTCATATTTAGACACTCACAATTCAGTCCTCTTCCTAAGAGAGCACTAGTTCACTAAAACGATAAGATATCTTTATGCCTGTCTCCTAGAAGTTCTCACAATGAACCAGACGCATGTCATCTGGTCTGTGACACTGTCTTACACAAGGTGATTGTATGAATAAGAAGGTGGTTTGATCTCACCTTTTCCACATAGAAAACATCTGCCACTAGCCAGGAGCTGCCATCCAAAGAATGGTCTCTTTGTTTTTTGTTCTTATTGATGTCCCCTGAGCTGCCCTCACTACACACTTGTTTTCCTCCTAAATCTTACTGAATCTCTCCTCTTGATTTTGAGGTATATGGAAAACCTCACCTTCTTTCCCAGCCTGCATACAGACAAGCAGTGCTTTCAGAGTCTGCACTGGGTTTTGTAGAGCAATTGAACTACAGGATTGAAATAGATGGAGAAAATAATATTTACATCCTAGCAAGCAGCAAATTCTTCCTTCCTGCCATACATCCTTCCTGCTTCCCTCACGCAAAGAATTCACCGCTTGGATCTTAATTGGCTCCATCTCTGACATCTGAAACCTCTCCTTGCCAGGGAGAAATAATTTCATTACTGAAAACACAGCAGAGCTGCCGGGCTTCTCTGCAACCTAACTGAATTAAAGTCATGAGAAGACAAACACAAGGGGGTTGCTTTCAGAGGCGAGAAAACATCAATTTGCAAAGAGGATTCAAGGAACAGTGGCAAGCACAAGGCTTCCGAGAAACATGTTTTCCTTTTGATGTCTTTCTTCTGCATGAGTCACACATCTTTGGATCACACCTTCAGATGGCATAAACGGCAGCTGCTCCTGGACATCAGTACGATTTATACTAATTGAAAATGAGGAGTAACTTGGCCTATACAGACAGGCTCTGATAACATTGCTGCAGTGGCATCTAAGCCCCACCGATTTACCAAAGGATGCATCCCTACACTAGAGCCAGAAAAATGTCTGCAGGTAGACTGGAGGCTGTATTTGCTCTCAGAAGGGCAGTAAACTCCAGCAGTTGGGTGCACATCAGCTGCAACAAGAGCATCTGGAGTCACTCACTTCAGTTTCCTCAAAAGATTTCAAAACCAAGCGTTAGCATGGAGGTCCCAAAGGGTTCAGGAGCCAGGGGTGTTAAGAAGCTGGAGTGAACAAATGACTTACTGTCAAGGAACATCTCTTCCTCTTAATTTCAAATGAAAATGTGTGTGCTTAGCATTTTATAGAAGGGTAGTTTCAGTGCCCACAGAACAAAGGGACAGAGAACAGGAGACTGAATCAGACAAAGGTAGGAGGGAAAAGGGCTTTTGTTGATGAAGGACTTTTAACACGTCTGTTTTGACATAACCCTACCCACCTATTAGGTTAGGCTACAGCTAGCCTCTGCAGGGACATGTTATTACTCTAAATGCTGACACACGGTGTGTGGTGACACATGAAGGGTAGCGCAGGACCGCTGATGCACATTTTGTCTGCAACAGACATCACAATTTAACTGCAGCACATTCTCCAGTTCCTTTACATCAGAGCACACAGGTCTTTTCTCCAGGGACGAAAAGGCGGCAGTTTCTAACATTTGCAAGTGGTTCAAGTATCCAGCCTCTTTCTACTTGTCCAGCTGTTGCTAACATGCTTAAGAGGGTAGCACTGGCTCCATTTTTCAGTGGAATACATTGTGGTCAGTCACATTCGCAGTAATGAAGCAAAGGAAAGCACACCTGTTATCTATCTGGCAGTGACAGTTGATATAGCTCCTTGCGGGGTAAAACAAACTTGTTGCAGTAATCCAAACTTTACTGTCAGAGAGTCACTTTATTACTTCATTTTCTTCCTTTCCTCCACTAAAATATGGTGACTTTCCCCTTTAATTTCAACAAATTCCCTTCAGCTATCAATTGCCAGGGTGCATAGGTCCGTGGGGACTGCTGAAGACCAGTGTGATGTAATCATTCCTTAGCCCCTAAGTGGAAGAAGTCTAGCGTTCCTTGCCAAGACACACAGACAGGTCTCAACTACGTGATACAGGATACCCCAGATTAGAGACAAAGAGAACACTAGGAGACTCTGACACACTGTAAAACTGCCTCTACTTGCAATCTTCAGTAGGTCTGAGGTAAAATGGCATTGTGCTGTAAAAGCTAACCCAAATGATCCATGTGCACTTTGTGGGGGGAACAGAGCATCTGTGTCCTGGGTCTTTGGGATGCTGATTACACTAGCCAAATTCTTTAAGGGATTCTGCAACATTTGTGGCTTACCATCAGTGAAGCAGTCCAGTCCAAATGTAATATTGTCGATAGCAATGTCAGCTTGGGAATTCCAGCCCCAGGTTGCCAGGAGTTGCAGTTGAAACCTTTGCAATAAGACAGAAGTTTTAGAGAAGACAGACAAAGGGACAGGAGGGGAAAAAAAAAAAAAAACACTAAAAAATACAATGTTCACTTATCATCAAATCATGATCAACACTCTTTAGAACATTTCCTCCAGAAAAGTCCTGCTGAGCAGCCAAAAGGGCCTGCTAGAAATCTGATCCACACGTCAATAGTTAGTAAGGACCAACCAACATTCATATAATGCCACACTTCATGAGGAACAAGAATGAGAGCCTACTAGCCCTGCTATCTGAGCACACATGTAGAAAGACAAGCTACTGTCCCTCACTAATAGTTATACACAACCATCCTTATTCAACAGCTATAAACAGGAATGTGCAAAAGGGAAGGGAAAAAAGAATCCATTCCTAAAGAGATAGCCAGAATAAAAACTGAACAGAACAACAATATCCAAATAGACAGGAATCTTGGGCCTAATACTCAGCCAATGTAACTCAACAAGGTGACATGAGTTTATTTCAGCTGAAGGCCAGGACATTTTAAATTTCAGCCATAACTCCCTAAAATGTTCACTTTCTGGGCTGTCTCATCTTTTTCACCATGACCAGATGTTTAGCTACTTATCTAGGAGGTTTGTCATGTCCCACGTGCATTGCCACATTCTGAATTCACAAGGAGGAAAGAAAACGGGCTGAGGGATCTAATGGATAGGACTGAATTGTTTTTCATTAAATTTCAGAAATAAACAGATGTCTGATGTCCAGTTCATTTAGAGCTTATTAAAAGCATATGGAGAGGACCTCTACTGCTGTCACTGGTGAAGCTCAGCGATGATTTATGAGAGATCAAGCACTGGCCTGCCTAAGACATTAATCATTCAGGCCAGGAACACACTTGTCCCAAATCAGTGGCCATAAACTATGTGCGTGTATTCCACCCACCAGCCAATTATTGCTCCATATCCACAGTTAACCTCATGTTGCATAGCTGCATCAAAATCTTTAGGGATAAGCTGCTTTTACCCCAACTCAAGAATGGCCCCTTGTGCTTAAATGAAAGCATTCGCACCTACAGGATCTGAGCGCTCTGGGAGTGTTGGTGCATAAATGCAAATCAAGGGTGTCTTGAATGACCATTGTCTTAGCTATGGGGTTAGCAGGGGAATTTGCTATTAGATTCCCTTCCTGCAGAAACCTGCCTCTTTATTAGCAGATTTAGCAATACTTGTATATTTTCAGACCTTGTACATAAGTCCACTGATACAAGACAGTAATTTCCCAAGCCATTTGATGAAAGAAAGTCACAGCACCCTGAGTCCAGAACTAGGGCACCTCCAGGACTCACAGCGATAAATACAACACCACAGACTATCCCTTACTTAGGACACACACTGCAGCGTACTCTTGGTCAGGTCAATTTACTGCATCTGGTCCATGGAGTAAGAGCAGGAGAGGATCCATGGCACTGCGCTACAAGGTAGATTTCTGATCCAGCTGAGTACAAGTGGGAGCCTGGGGAATGATCCTCCTCCTCCAATGCACAAGAATAGACATCTCAAAAGTGTTGGGCTCTCTATGCCTCCCCTTCCTCAGAACTTCCGTAAAAAAGGAGGAATTTGCCTTTTGAACTCTGTGCTGCATTAGCCAGAGGGGTTTCCAGTATTCCTGCTTATTGAGCTCACTTTGCTGACTCCAGTGTATTACACTTTTAAAGTCTCTGATGTCTGGTCTTCTGCTTGCCTGATTTTCTTCTGATAGCAACTTTTTTCCCCGTGTGTCTGAACCAAGTGAGTGAATTTGCCAGCTGATCACCAGAAGCAGTTTTCCAAGTAGCTAGGTGCCCAACTGGGAGGCTGATACGTGAACTGTGTAGTTTGTGTTCCATCTCTCCTAAGAAATAAATTCATTGGAGGAAGCTGTTGCTGAAAACTACTTACATATCCCCTCCATGGCCTCATCCTTCTATCCACTAAGGCTTCTCTCCTCTGGCCCCATCAAGCCATTTATGTCCTGCTACAACAACTATTTGTGTTGCAGTTTATGTCTACCCCTTCTCCTTGTATGATCTGTCCCCTCCCATCCACTTTGCTACTGGCTATCATCCCTTCAAGGAACCAGGGAAAAATATAGCCCTTTCATAGTTTCTCAAGGACAGCAAGAAAAGGACAGGAGTTTCCTGAAGATTCAGGATACAGGAAAATGGCATGCCAGCCCAAACTCTATGCTAAAAAAATTCCCTAAACACAGCATTGCTGGAGCTTGTATTACAGAGGAAAACTGTCAGCACCCACAAATATACAGAAACGTCATTCATGGCGGTTTATACCAAACTGCACTAAGATTGTACAGCAATGTTCACCATACACCTCTGTTTACAGTCGCTTGCACCTTTGCCAACCTTATGCCTCTGTTTACAATTGTTTGCAACTTCACCAACCTTAAACCAATTTAGGCTGAACTTTTCTATTTTGGGTGATTGGTATGACTTGCCTAGCAGCCAAAACATTTTGCCAGTGTTGAGGATGAGGCAATGCAGGGATTCATTATTTTGACCATGCTCAAAAATGCTGTCAACTTTTAAGTGCTTTGTGCTACCAGGTATTGGAAGTGGGATCTGAAATCTGTAAGGAAGAGTCACATGGCATTTGAATGAGAATCTATCAAAATTTTAGTAAAATATCCTTCAAAATTTAAAACACCTGACATTTCCATGCCTGGTAGTAGTCTCCTCTTCCCTGGCTATCTTCAAGTCTGAGGTTAAATGGTACTTTCCATGGCAGTGCTGTCATGAACTGCGTCACGTCGTCCTGCTTCAGCTACATAAAGTGAGACCTGCTCTTCCAAAGTAATGGATACCCTTTTTCTTCCCCAGCCCTTCTTTCTTTTGCTGATCCTGGCCAAATAGGAGAAAGAAGCTGCCTAAACTGAATCCAGAGCGAACAAGGTGGCATCTTGGAGATGCCGGGGAGCTCCCTGGGAACTTTACCGCAGGGGAGCTTGGACTTGGTGTGCAGGGGGTTTGGGCCTGAGGTCTACGGGGAGAACCAAACATACAGTCAAACAGAAAAACTGGGAATAAACCTTTACTGTAGGTCTGGTATCATCAAAATAAAAGTGCACAAGAGGTAAGTAGGAGGAGAAGAGAATGGAAGTGCAGGCAAGGGAGTCAGGCTTAGTAAAAAACAAACACACAGAGACAGCACCTGCTGGAAGAAAGATGGAAACAAGAAACAAGGAGGAGTTCAGAGAGGGAAATTATGACTGGAAGCATGGGACAGATACAATGGATTCAGAAATGGGAGCTTAAAGGAGAAGGAAGAGAGATCAAGTATATTAGAAGAAGGAAGAAAGGCACAGAGTGCTTACAGAAGCAGGTGTAAGGGACAGGACAGAGCAAGGAAGGAACAAGACAAGAGGCCTGGGATGGAGCCCAAGTGTCCTGTGAGCACAAAGACCAGGGTTTCCTCACTTGGGACAAATAGCTGCGACACCTTCCAGCAAGGTGTGGGATGCTTCTGTTTCTGTTATAGATCAGTGCAGCAAATGACAACTTATTACTGCTGTCAGTCACTTGGCTAGCTCAGGTAGCACAGGTCCGCTTGCTAGGTCGAACTGTTCCAGCCTCACCCACAGTGACTGCCACTGTTGTGCCACATCAGTTTTAAATTTGTTTGAAAATGGCATACAGAAAGGTTACATGAAATGAAACAAGATAGAACTACTTGAAACAGATTGGCCTAATGCATGCATGCATGCTTGATCTACTTACTTCTTTCATTTTGTCTAAGTGCTCAACTCTTTCAAATATTACAGTATTTAAATATCAAATTTTTTCATGCAGTGCTGGCTAGTGATCCCTAAAGCCTCTTGCTGTCCATTCCCTCCTGCCACAGAAGATCCATTTCCCTTCAGAACTGAGGGCTGATGCAGAAATCAGAGGCTTCAGGGGACAAGCATAGCTGACCATATATCAGAGGAGGCAGAAGGTCTTAAATATCTCTGAAGAGTCCCTGGGACTCTTCTGTGGTTAGGTCCACATGAAAGTGCCTGGGGGAAAGAGCTATTCTGTACAAATTCAGTGGTCATACTTTACATATGCAGAACTAAACAGATGCTAATCCACAGGACTCCAGACTGTGTCAGACAAGAATATTAAATACACTGCCAGCATGCAGTCCTATCCTATCCTAAAGGAATAATTCATGGCAAAGGTGCATATGGTGAACATGTGATAATGCTGAGACCAAAGGTAATAATGAAATTAAACTAGAAAGAGGCTGAGCTTTACTGTTGCTTAGGTCTGAATTACTATCACTTCCAGACCCAAATCCCTTAGCCTTTTACACAAAGATATGGCAAATATTTGAAGTTAAAAGGAATCTGCTCACACCTCTAAATCAGTGAAGTTTTGAGACTTTATTGCCAATATTAGGTAGATATTTTTTCATTTATCAAATTCATTTTATAGACTTTGAGATTTTTTTGTCTTAAGTGTCATGTGAAACAGGTCTTCCTGAGGAAGATGGCAAAAAAACCCAGATTGGAGCAATTTAAAAATCATTTGTGTCATGCAAAATAACTAGCTGCTAACACCAGCTACATGGCTTGAGACCAAATGACTCTGGGTGAGGGAGGAGAAATACTTAATTAAAAATAGATTAGGCTGAAATTCCTTGAATCTTCAGTATTTTACTTCATTTGAAAACCAGTGTCACACTGTATTTTCATATCTAAAACTGAAAATTTTAGTATAAGGCTGATTTGGTCTTTTCCTGAGATTGTTGCATCAGTGATGTGGCAATGAATGATCTCCAATTGCCTGGGCTGAACTGATATAGATCTTAGGCTAGACAGTTATATTGGCTAAACTGTGGTTTTGCCACTCATTTGACTCACATGGCTGTTTTTACTGTAGGAGTACATACTGCAACTACGATTATATTGCTGTTTTCCTACTGGGAGCACTTTGCCACTGTGAGTATACTGGCTTTCTCAGATTGCTAAAATGTTTCCAGTACAGGCATTTGCTATTCCCAACACCTATGTGCTGTTTGAGGCTGCTTCTAAGTGCAGACATGCAGTATGGGCTTCTGCTGAGCTAAGCTGTGTACGTGCACGAAGATACGCGCAGATGACAGAACACTTCCTCAGCAAGCAGAATTGCAGTACTCCTGTAATTTTTTCAGTAGAAACGGCCGTGGAAGAAGGCAAGTGATGCTTCACAACAGACAGTAACAATTTCCTAAATCTCTAGAGATAACCCTAGATGCTGCCAGTGAAGCTCTTACCGGTTCTGAAGCACTGGCATTGGTAAGGTGATGAGAAACCAGTGGTCACTCCAGCTCCCAGCTCTTTCCCACATTGGCAAGGTGATTGGAGCTCCCTTTATCTCTTCCTTGACAGAGAAGGAGACAGTACCATTGTAGCTGCCAAAAACATGCACTGAGAATTGGATCTGTAATAGAGGAAGAAGAGAAAAAGAATGGTATCCTGTGATAAAAAAGGAAAGATACTCACTTCTCCCCTCTGGGGATTTGAGACACCAAGCCTTTGATCCTGGGTCAAACTGTTTAATCACGCACGTCACTAAGGCCCCCATTGCTTGTGTGTGACTCATCAATGTTCCTAGCACAGAATTTTCTTGGTGGAGACCCTGAGTGACACTCCTGTTAGGCAGCTGTTCTCCAACCACTAACAATAACATCCACAGCCTGAGACACCATCTGGGTGAGAAAGCACTGGGTTCCTTGTTATCTCCTTCAGGAACAAAAAGTAGTACAGCAGAGGAACACAGGCTTAAACTCAATAAATGCTTTATCATTACATGTTTCCACTAGAGATAGGTTATTGCAGAAAAACAATCCTAACCACATTCCTTTTCAGTGTTCTCACCAGCTTAAAGATTCCTGTGAAAGGGTTTGAACCATGGTTTAAATCTTTTAAGGATTCCCATTGTAACCACTCAGGTTAATGTGTTACACTGAGGTGGCTCAACCTATGCGCAGGCCCATATAGGGCACAAAAGCACCCCGAGGGGAGAGGTGCCCTGCCCCAGCTGCCCTTGAAATGAGGAATTAGGCTGTCTCTAGAGGCAGAAAACCTCAACCCATATACTTGCTCCAAGTCATAGGCACCATCTGGACTGTAGCACTTGGTGATCAGGTGAGCAACCTGACCACCAAGCCAAAGAATATTTTGAAGCAGGACTTGTTCCTCTTTCTTTGGGGCAACCACTTGCACTTTGCCACAGAGCAAGAAAGAACTGCCATTTCCACCACTGCTTTGAGCATTCAGCTGCTTTCTCTATTACAGAGAGCACCAGCACCAGCAGAAAAGGGAGCGCACACACGCATGCACCACAAAGAACCACCACAAGAAATTCCTTGCTCCTGAAATGAGGGTTCAAATCCTTGCCAGTGGAGGACAGGATGGCTCCAGATCTTCCGAGACCTGTACACCATAATAACAGCTACTGGTTCTCCTCCCTCCTGGTTTTGTAAACCTAGCTCCAAGTACTTTTTATTTTGCTGGAACTACCCAACAAACTTGACCTGGATTTATAAATAAATATAAATGCTGAAGTTATACTTTTGGCACCTGCACTATATTTCTTTTGCCAGCTGTAATTAGGAGGCATCAAAGCTTTCTGTTTTCCCCTAGCAGGGCTGGACTCCAGCTCAAACTTGCAGCTTAATTTTCCTAAGTGCTATGAGTGCAATATCATTTAATATTTTTAATTCCAGCATCTCGTAGTCACCCTTATTCTTTGTAGAGATCTGGGATGAAGGCAGGTTACATGATTTTATCCATGCAAGGTTGTCCTCACCTTTTGAAATTTCTGAAGAATGTGAACACAAGTTTATTATATTCATCTGTTCCTGGAAAACCTAATACCTACAAACTTTACGTTCTTTTTCTCAGTGAGACTGAGACTGAGTTTGTTAACTCCTACGAAAGTATTGCAGAATTTAGGAAGAGAAGCCTCAGCAGCAGCTATACTGAATGTCTCAATAGCCCAGAAAGCCCACTCCCTTTCCTGCAAACCAAGACCACCCCATACAATTTAGGTGCCAGGTCTCTTTCAGAGGAATGATCGGTACAGGTAGGATGGGAAGTTTTCCATTATGAGGAGTTGCTTTGGGGCTCCTGCTTTCACTTACTGGGGGTGCACCTCACATCTCCTTTCCAGTGTCAAACAAGTAGCTATCTAGTTGGTATAGCCAGCTCTTTTGCTTTCTGGTGTTTGGTAGAGTGTGCAGAAGCATAGGAGAATGGGCATATTGTGTAAACAGTGCCTGCAGCCTAATGACTAACTCCACAAAGGTACTAGGACAGCATGATATACCTGGTAGTCTTCAGTGGCAATACTGGCTGGCAAGCTGATACTGTAAGCCTTGGCCATACCGCTCGTCTGATTGCTGTCTGCTCGCAGGTAGAGGAAGTGTCCTGTGAACAAAAAAGTGAATCACAAAAGACAGGATGAGGTTTTCCTTTTTTATACTCTCTTGAAATAATTTAACATCATTGTGCTGAAATACAGTGTAAGTAAGATGACAAGCATGGCTTGAGAGCAAATCTGTTAGTGAGGCAGCTAAGTTGGATATAATAAGCATTGTGGTAGATTTCAGCAACAAAAAAGTCAACATCGCAAACCCTTTCCTGGAACATGAGTGCATAAACCTCAGATGCCACCCAAGCATGATCCCATACAGGGGCTCACACCAACCTACAGTGAGCTCCAGATCAGCCCTAATTCTTACACCATTAGCATCAATGACTCTTGCTAAGACAAACACTGGGCTGGAAGAGCTTATTTGTAGTCTTTGTTCCCAGGGACAGTTTATACAAGCTCTCAAGAGACAAACAGGACGCTCATATGGACACCCTTCATTTTGTCAGGGAACTGTGAGGCAAGAATCATTTGTGCTGAACACTTATGACTCTCAACCTGAACATCTGAGGGTCTGGCTTTCCTCCTTATTTACCAAGCTGACAGTTCTGGAAATTAACTGACTCTTTTTTATTGTAATATTCTACGGCACAGAATGTGTATGATCACTTGGTCTTTGGATATGCTTCCATGTGATGCTCCTCCTAACCCACTGGCAGAGTCTGTCAAGGATTTCCAAGATTTGTTTATACAAGCTGCCCAGTTCTGTTGGGCAATTTTTATTTTATGATGCAGCAGCTATCACATTGCTGCTGAAGCACTCTGCAATTGCATAGCTCATAAGAGGAAGAAGGAGGGAAGTATATATAAACAAAAGAATTCATCATATAATTTTGTTAAAGGTGAAGAAGTAGCCCAGTCTCCAATAGTTTTGTGTTAACTTTATTGCAGAACTTGTTTCATATGAAGTTTTGAATGATGTTCAAAAGTTAGTTTTGGCCACATTTGAAGTTGTTACAGGTAATACTGATGCTAAAGTTCATTCGTCAATGCTGCCAAAAATTTTAAACCAATTAAAAAAAACTAAATTCAAGGCTATTGTATATAGACATACACACAGAGTGAGAGAGAACTATGAGGAACTTACCTCCAGTGGCTTGCAAGGTAGACCCTACAAATGAGTCATCCTGAATCATTTCAGTAGAGCTCCGAATAGACCAAGGAGATGCTGCAGTTTCATTCAGTGTCCAGCCACATGGACCCTCTTCAAAAGAGCAATGTGAGCCCTCTGGGAGACTGTCTACAATGGAGAATAAAAAAGCAGGAAAACAGCAGAAACTTGTTTATGGAAGAACACAAACAGCAACAAAAGTCAAAACTCATTGTGGTTGTCAAAGATACCCAATTTATGCTACATAGATTTTTTTCAATGTCAAAATATTAACTGGTCTCATTTATTTATTTCCCAAGTCACTGTTAGAAAGCCAACACTCCAGCCTCTGGAGATATTTGAGGCTTTGCAGTTCCTTCCTGCTCTAGATACTGTGTAAAACTGCAGCTCCCATAATCTAATATGTTTTAAACTGCCATATGTTTATGAAGGCCTTGCTGTATATGAAATTACAAACATTACAAAGTTTTCTGTGTTTCAGTTAAAGGAAGGCCAACCAAGATATTATTTTTGATCTCTGCCACTGTGCTTGCAACAAAGCTAAATGATGCTTCCTAGCACCACATATACTGAGTCAGGAGGGATTTCTCTGTCATGATACGTGAGATGAGCTCTGAATTGGGGATCTTGTGGGGACAAATTTATGACAGATTATGTTGGTGGATGGCACTAGAAGATGATCAGCACCTTCCACTGAAGGGAGGTTCAGAAGGAACTTCTCACCCAGACGCAGACTGGTTTTGCCTTTCTCTGAAGTAGAGGCAACTATGAAAAGCAGGTCATTGAGCTCCTTACTGCAATATTTAAAAAAAAAAAAAAAACCAAACCAAAAAAACTCCACAAACAAATCCATTCTATCCTATATTGGATATACAGGATTTCAAAGAGAATCTTGGTATCCAATTAGTGTAAATAGGCTAAATTAATTCAGGAGGCAAAATACTGAATTAATCTAGAGATGGAATCAATTTAACTTATTTTTTTTCATTCTAAATTATTTCTTCTAATGGGATAAAGGTTCCCACCAAATGCCATGCCACATACTCACCACACCTCACTCCTTCCTGTTCTTTGGCAGGGCAATCACTGATGAATTCACAGATTTGTAGGTGGCTGACACAGCCTCCATGAAGGCAGGGGAAGGTGGAGCCTTTATCATATATAGAAAGATCTTGGTTTTCTTTATCTAAGGGAAAAAGAGAAAGAAACCCAGAGATGAGTTGGCAGAACGTGTATGACCCTTCACGTGTATCAGCCTTCACATGAAGGACCTCAGAAAGTGTCCTTCGGGTGATAAATGGTACTCATTTCTGCTTTTTACCATTAAGTTTATATCCAGCAAGATATTCCTGCAGATCACCTCATCTCTCAGGGAGACCAAATTTATTGCTCCTTTCTCTCTCATGCACCGTTTTCTGCTGTGTTTGTTCTATCTTTAGATAATCACTTTTCTTTTTTAATGAAGGACCTGTGGTGTGCTCCTCAGTTCTGCACATGTGACTGCGCACCTGCCAGGCAGCTGTCTCATGCTGCATGACACTCTGCTGCTGGCGGCAGAGATACCCACTTACAGCTCCGTCCTAACAGACACATTGATATGCCCTATTGAGGCTCAGGCTTAACTAACACTCATGCTGCTGACACATTTCTGTGCCAGCTCTGTGGCATCCTGCCCATGAAGAGAGCTGCTTCCCCAGCAGGTCAGCTCACTGTACGGGAACTTTACTCATACACCCAAGCCAGTCCAGTCAGCTATACTCCAGGACCATTTGTCTGACTGCACAGGTACCCAGTGACCAGGCTGAGCACAATTATTTAAGTCTGATATTCCCAAAAGCAAGACTCCTAACGCACCCCGCCTGTGCTGTGGATGTGTGTGTGCACAGGTCTGTTATGGACCTGCAGGTTTGTGTAGGTCTCTTCTGGGCCTGCTCCTCTTTAGCAGAGCTCTGCACAGAAGTTCCACTGGGATTGTTACTGCTCTGGAAAAAAATGCAAAAGTTAGGGGACCAATTCCAGAAGCAAAAGAAAAGGACATCTCTGCAACAATCCAGGTACACAGTCTGAAACAGTATTTCTTCATGGCACAAGGCTTGTCCTGAGTACATGCATCAGTTTATTTAGGGACTGTTGGGGGATGCTTAGCATATTGCTTCAGCCTGTATGCATCCCCTGAAAACTCCATCACTGTCAAAAAACCATCACATTAAAAATATAATGTTTGTTAAATTAGAAGATTAATGACTGCAATAAAATTAAATCTCTAATATGATCAAAACCAGTCTCATGATATATTATAAAACAGGTCTGTGAAACCAGTATTCTCTTTTTACATTTGAGGCTTTTTGCATTTACATTTCAAGCTATTTCTTCAGTGTCTGCAAAACAGAGGCAATAGCATTATATTAATGCATGAAAACCTGAAAACCAGGAAGTGAAGATTATGTCTCCAGTATGCAGGCTGCCTGCGCCGACAGACTCTTGTACTTCCAAGAAGCCTAAATGACATTAGCAAGGTTCTGCACAGCTACTGAGGATCATTTGCATGACATTCACAACAGGACTGTAAGTGCTACGTAAAACTAAGGACTTCTGAGCTGAGCACTCAGTACTTTGGAGAAAATAATTACATTCCAATTATTTTCATTTTAGACAGAAGTTCTCAGCCTGGCAGTAGCAAACAGACCCCATGGAGTGCAGATCAATGTTTCTTTTCTTTACGGATTTGGAAGATATAGCCCCAGTATGGAAAAGGCTTTGGTGACACAGGGTAGTCTTTTATTCTTGATTATTTAAGAAAGAAAAATATGAAATGCTAAAATAATCTAGGCAAATACTTTTTTCCCTTCCTGTTGCTGGTTGCAGCGTAAGTCCTGTTGTTTTCTCATACAAAGATCAAGCAAAGAAAATCTGAAAAGCAGAGAGAATCACTTAAATCATTTCTATAATTCTGAGCTTCAGCCCTGCCTTTGGAGCATGTACACATGGGTGCATACACATAAAACACACACAAATGTGACCCTTGACAGGTAATCACTGCCAGAAACCCCAGAGGAGACTCAACTTTCATTTATCTCCATCTGAGCGACTCCCTGATGACACTAATCAATTTTAGTGAGGATGGTGCTCTCTTTTCTGACTGCATTTGGTTATTCCAAACCTGACTGTATTGCAACATACCAGGAAAGCAGTTCCTCAGTTGTAAGGAGCCCACTGCCAGTACTCCAACCTCTTGTGCTTCACAGTTTGAATACAGCAAAGTGATTCTAAAACGTCTTTCTATTCGGCCAATCTGGGCCATCAGGTATTTCCATTTCACCCTAGAAGACAACAAAGAGCTACCAGACATACACACAGCACACTACAATCCATGGAGTCTCTAGCATAAAGATTCTGCACTGTACCAAATAGAAGTAACAGTATTCACATGGGGAATCAATCAATGAATGTAGGCTCTAACATAACAAGCAGGTCTTAATAAAAAACAAGCGATGTTCAGCCTAACAAGCCCATGTTCAGTTATCTATGTGGAGATCCTATTGCTAAGGATTAAAAGATCCAAACACTCCCAATGATTCTTAAGTTAAAACAGGGCTTAAATTATCACTGATTTTGGGCAACCCCCCCCATATGTGCCTTCCACGTACACGGTTGTGTTCTGTTTGCTCTTGCAAGTACAGATCAACCAAGCAGCTACAAAAGTCTCTGGATCCCCTCAAGCCAACACTGACATTGTGTGTTCTGGAAGTTAACATCTGGTCCTGAATGTTTCTTGGATGTGTTAAGCGTGAGAACCTTTTTCTGTTCATTCTCTATCTCTTCTCCCATCTTAACAAGCTACACTGCACCCACAAAGCGAGAGGAAGAAGAGAATGGTGATCCAGAAAATGCAGATTGCTCTGGCAATTTATATTTCACCACAGAACAAATGCCACAGCCCCTAGACAGCAAAGGCTTCTCATCTATGCAGCACTTGTGGCATTTCAGAGAAAGACAGATGATCCCATGCACTCTAATTTTAAAGATGGTTATTAGGCATAAAGAGCTAGAGAGAGATACCGAGTGGGAATTTTCAAAGTACCTCACTCAAATCAGCCTGATTTGAAGGAAGTCAGGGTATCCAGGTGTCATGAAAAAAATCCAGCAAGATTCTTAAAAATATTTTTATTTTATTTTTTAAAAACTGTCCTACCTCATCTTAACAAGACAATGAAATACCGGTAAAACTGTATGTTGTTATTTTGTTAAGGGGTTGTAGCAAGGATAGTGACAAAGGAATCCTTGCTCTAAGCTTTTTTCTGAGTACCACACAGAGATAAATTTACCCTACGTACTGATGATGTTGCCAGAGGCACCCTTGATGAGTGACTCTAGGTCAGTGCCAGTAGGATGATAAGGAGACCAGGCCATGCTGTTAAGGTGTGTTGCTCAGGCTCTGCTCCTAGTACTACTTTTTCATGTGGGAAATGCCTTCAGCTGCCATGAAGTGATCATCTAGCCCTTGTCCTGCACCAGAAACACATTAGAAGGCAAGACCCAGACAAAAAACATGTCATGAAAACCACAGAACACCTAATTTGCAACTTGCAAAAAACCCAAAGCAACTTTAATTGTTTATCATTCTCTCCACTTTTCATTGCCACTGATTAGTTACCGAACTCATTCTTCCTCCCGCAAACTAACTATATCCCTTCTTCTGGTGAGAGTTCTTACTATCCCTTCTATGTCATTCCCCCATCTTCCACTTTCACCATTGTACACACGCATAAATACCCACAGATACCCTAAACTCAACTGATGTTGAGCTCCTCTTATCAATATGACCCTATTTCTCCTGTTTCCTGTCCCATCAGAAATCTCCAGCCCTGAACTACAGCTGCACCATCTCTACTACCCAACAAAGGAGAACAACCGCTTTACTTTCATTTTGTATTACTGTGCAGCTTCAGGAACATCCAGCACTTATAACTATATCTTATAAATACACTTATAAATATATCCCCCCCACCACACTGTGGCACAACATCCAAGAGTATTCAGCACTGGCCCAGAACTCAATTACTTCTGCTACATGACACAGCTTTGTTCATCACTCCATTGCATCCTGCTGGCCACAAAAATCCGTGGGCCTTAATCAAATTGGTTCAATGAGTCACTGAAGTTAAGCACAGTCTTTAAATCTTTTTGAATTTACCTATTAAGCATACTAGACCTTCCAAGCACTGAGACACAGTTCTAGTACCTCCGTCAAGTCACAACCCACCTCCCATCTGAGACATCACAGTATCACCGGTGTTATCACACCCCTAAGTGCAGTAACCTGTAGCACACAGCCTGTGATTCACCACCAGTGTTATATTTAGTGGTAGCAACTAAAGAGATTACTGGCCCACAGCTGAAAACAATGACTAGTTCATCTGCTGCATCTTAATCCTACATGGTTTACAAGCGAGATGCTTTGGAACTTGCCATTTATAGCCTGGTATATCAAAATAAATGAAAACCACCGGTGATCTAAAGTCAATAAACCAACTTCTGAAGCGTCACAACTGAGAAAGACACACTGTCCATTCTGCCATCTCTGCCGGGAGAACTGTGGCATCTGGTAGAAGAGCAAGGCCACTATCTTAAACCACTACTTGTGTGAACTGGCAGCTTTTCTGAGTCAGAGCCCTAAGGTCTCATGAAACATTTTAGTTCTGCACTGAAACATCTTTAGTACTGAAATTTGACTCCATTTATAACACCACAGGAAAAGCTGGCAAGCGTCCAGAGACCACAAAAATGACAAGTAGCTTTGCATCACACAGAATACTTCTGTGTATGGAGTCTTATCATCATCAACGTATTCCCCTTCAGAGAAAGCTTCCCCCTCAAGATCCAACTGCAGCAAGATTTCTAATGCTGTAAATAATTACACCTTCTTTGCTTGGTCCCACTATCCAAACAAGGGCTAGTCAGAGCCAATTTAATTTCCTTAATGGAATCAGGAATGAAGCCCATTGTCAATCTAGCAGAAGATGGATCACTGCAGCAGGCTTCCAGATAAGTCAAGCTTGGCAACACCTTTACTATTGATTTTATGTCAAACCAGATCTCAAGTAACGAAGTAATATTACTCTTCTTCTAAACAGAGATGTTAAAATTTATCTGCATGCATGGAAGAGCTATCAGAATTTGACATAATTTAGAGAAATTTGCATGGATAGAAAGTTTGGAGTTGCAAGCAACCTGATGCTTAAGGCAAGAGAATTCAAGATTCGCCCTGCAAACTTGTAATTTCAACTTCTGATTTGTATTTTCAACTTTTGATTTTCACTACCCTCTCAATCTCCTCTGCTAAGCAGAAGTTTTCCTCCTCCTCCTTACCAATCCTCTCCATGCCAATGCCCTTCCATAACCAACAAAGATAACTGATCACTAACTTTAAGAAAGACTATTTTAATATTAAGAACAACGATTTCTTCATTAAGAGTGAAAAATTCAATAAAGCTGAAGAGGAAAGCTGAAACCTTTCCTGAATTGGGGGATCTCACTGCATGGGCTATTGCACAAACGTATGTATGCTAAATACTTCAGGCTCAATCAGTGGATGTACAAATTAGAAGCTTCACATTACTTTTCTACATACAGGAAGTTGCTGCCTGCAAGTCTTCACAAACATCCAGTTCTAGCCATTGGACTTAAAAGGAAATAGAGAAGCGAGCAGAACACATGTCCACTCCTCTTGCCTTTACCAATCAGTTAGAGGGTTCTTATTTGACCCACGGTATTTTTGGGTGCAATTTCAACAGAAGCATGAGGGGCAGTAAATTGTACTCCTAGATTAGTGTTCAAAAATCGTACGTATTAGGCATTTTCTGAGGACACTTACCAGACTTCTCCCTTTCAAAGGCTTGTGTAGTTGGACACCTAATTTATGAAACCCAAATGGCCACAGGTGTTTCTAGATGTTCAGATTAGCTAGATGGCAATGTTTCCATGTATGAGAGTAGAAGTTAAATAACTTTTGTGGGTAAAAACAGCCACATTAGTAGAACAGAAGTGTCAAAGACGGTAATTTTCTACAAGTGTCCTAGAAGCTGGCAGGGCCTTTTAACACCACCACTACCACCCTCCCAAAAAAGGGGGAAGACACAAAAAACTAAGCAATGATTGTTTTGTGAGGTTGGCTAACTGAAAACCCATGTGTGCACATGGCCATGAACTTTTTACTTTTTGGCCTACCTAGAATATCATGGCCAGTGCCTTATATTTCAGAAAGAACACAGAACAAAATCAACTTGGCTTATTGACCACGGGAAGGGAAAATATTATCCCTGCCCCAAGCGATGCTTTTTTATTTTCACTGAAGTGTGAGTACTTAGAGTTGAAAGAAACTAGTTCCTTACTGAAACAGTTTTGTCTGACAACACTGAAATAATTGTGTTCAACAACAAACACAGGCATGTGAAATCATTCGAAACAAAAGCACACAGGACTCGGAAGAATTTTCAGCTGTGACTGTTTCTGGATCTGTGTGGTAAAGAGGGAAAAGGTGGGATAAGCGAAACATAGATGTGACCTGAACAAGCACAGTAACTGTAACCCTGAGAAAGTGAAGACAGCTTTCTGAGCCAAGTGCAGATGAAGAAGTCTTGGACTTGCAAGCAAAGAACAGGCTCTTGATGTTTGAGCTCTGCTGAGATAATGAGAAATAGAATTTTATGTATTTTTTGTAAATATATAGGATTTCAAACACCTTACTCCCTCAGTGGTTCTCCTTCTAACAGTAGTAACTCAGAATGCCCACACCCTATAGAGTATAAATACTGTGACTTTGCCCTACTTGTCCAGAGGACATGGTGTCTGAAGGTCCATCTGTTTCTTTGTTCTTTCACCAGGGTACACGTGTTAAAAAAATAAGTGTTAGCTTCAATACTGCAGATTTAATGATAAATTCTTTTGTTAGCGAGATGGATAGAACAGCAACTTTCTCTCGCACATGACATATATCTAAGCTTTTGGGAACTGTGTAACTGATGGATCCTGAAGGAGGAAACACTATCAGTAGAAGATTTCTAGGTCCAGAAAGAGGACAGTTCACTGAAGTGGTCCGGTGCAGTTGGAATTTATGATGAAGTATAGCTTGATCCTGGAATTGAGGGGTGACAGACAGGACTGAAGCACGGCCAGATTTGTCCTGAGATTTTAAAAGAGTTTCCCTGTAAAGAGGCAGAAAAGGAAGGGTATTTGACCTAACATGGTTCCTTTAACTCTGTTTTTGTCTCTGTTCCTTACCCTCCTTTCTATCTTGATTTAAAACAGGACTCGGTCACCTTCCATCTTTAAAACCTTAGTACTAAACACTCTGAGCTTACCAGCGCTTCA
The DNA here is from genome assembly GCF_963924245.1 of Chroicocephalus ridibundus. Taxonomy (NCBI): domain Eukaryota; kingdom Metazoa; phylum Chordata; class Aves; order Charadriiformes; family Laridae; genus Chroicocephalus; species Chroicocephalus ridibundus. Next base: position 45,158,275 of record NC_086287.1, on the reverse strand, counting down.
TTTCACTCACTAAGAAAAAGTAATACTGGCATCTACGCCAGCCTCCAGTGAAGCTAACTCTATACTTTCTGAATGCCATCACTTTTAGAAAGATGATAATCTTGATTTCATGTAGAATTGTTTTGCAGTGCTCAAATAAGCTGTTAAACAACACCTATGATACATTCCAGAGATGCTGCAGTGATTGTGATCAAAGCCTGGTCTGGGCAGCTAGGTATATCAAAAGGGTATTTTATGAGTTTATATAGGGGAATGGAGGTGTGGCGACAGTTGCAGAGGCTTATCAAATACTCAGAGCAGCAAGGGCAGTTATAGGTAAAAAAGGACATTAAAAACTGATCCCAGAAAATGCAACAGATTCCTTATGAAATTGGCAAGAAGGGGAAGGAGTAGCCAGGAAGGAAGTGAGCAATAGCTAAAAGCAGGAGAGAGAGAGGAACCTGAAAGAAAATAAACACGTTTTAGTCAAACTCTGATATCTTTGGCTTACCAGGAGTCTTGGCTACAGATCTCCATGGCAGCCAGGGGAGTGCCAAAGAATTCAAAGAAAACAAGAACTGGGATCTATTGCTTAAGTTCTCCATGGGAGTCAGTCAGGTGATGGAAATAAAAAGCTCTGTTGCGTGCCTGACCTAGGTTCTTACAAGGCAGATTGCAGCAAAGGAAAAACAAACACATGGAAAATGGCAAAATCAGATGACACGTGGACTTTTCTCCTTCTTTTCCTGTTGTGATTCATTTCCTTTGCCCATTTCTCCTCCTTACTGCATTCTGCTACACGTATGAATGAAAAAGTAAAACACTGGAAAGATCAAAAAGAATACAGGACAAGATCCAGAGTTGCTGCACTTTTTTTTGTCTTCACCTCTTCTCACCCCTAGCCTCTGTTTTTCCTCTCCCTGAGAATTCTACAAATGAAGCAAAAGAGCATGCTCCTGAACTTAGAAGGCGGAAATTACAAAAGAAGTAAAGTTAACCCTACCTCAAAATGAGAACTGTGACACTTGTAACTATGATAGGGCCTCTTGAATACTTAGAGATACCAGTCATGTTGCCGAGGCAGTCTTTCGACCGGGTGCATTTTACAGCTATAGTCCCAGTGAGAGAGTCAACCAATCTTGATCCTTCCAAATGTGAGGGAAGAAGAGTGAGTCCTAAGCAAGTGTGTTCTTTGCAAAGGGGACACGCAAAACCTGGGTCTGTTACAGACACCCTGTCAGGAAGCTGCACGTTTCAGCCCTGACAGTTCTACCTTCATTTTCTGCTGTAACAGAAGCAATGATTTCAAGAAGGGAGAAGACACTGATGTGGCCTGGAGGGACTCCACCCTACCCTGCAATTCAAAGTCTAAACAGCTACAAACTGATTGTCTTACCCGGAATCCTCCTCATGGCCAACTCTCAGAGAAATTGTTGTATTTCTGTTTGTCTCCATATATCTGATTTCAACTGTGAATCTCTGGAGGAGAGGAACAGCATCCTGTGAATGTATGGCCAGTTCCAGCAAGCAAGAGTCCAAGCTCCCAGGCAGGATGGGGCTATGCAGGCTGAACTCACATCTATCTGGGAGCCTACTGGTGTTCAGGAGGAAAATGTCCCCTGTGAGGAGAAAAAAAAAAAAAAAAAAAAAAAGAAGAGACACACAGTGTGGATAGAAGAGAGATAATAAGAGGAAAAATGGATAAGGAGTTTGAAGCAAGGAATCCTGAGAAGAAAGGAGAGGACTATGCACAAAACCCCAAAATAACAGAAAGTAGAGAAAGGAAAATAAAGTAAATATGAGGCAAGCGAATAAAAAAGTGAAAGAAGGAATGAGAAGAGAAGAAACCAAGCAAAGCAGAGTAAAGACATGTCCAACAAAACAAAAGCCAAAGACTTTGCAAGTCAGACAGCAGACATGTGGAGCCAGCCCTGGCTCGTAAAGGATTGAATTTCCTAAGAAAAATCCAGTCTCTGTAAGCAAAGGTAGCTTATCTTAAAACAGGGAGATACAAAAGGAGTATATAAAGGGGCAGGCTGTATACAGGGTACATACATACACAACTCAGGCAGTACACATAAATTATATGTCTCTTAGTGACACCTGGGCACCGAGAGCACACTTACAAGTTGTGCACCAGAACCAGCATATGGCAGTATTTTTAGTGACATGTGCCTGCGGCCTCAGCCTGATGGTTCCTGTTGCTGCCACCCACAGCAGCTACCAGTGCGGGGGGAAAGCAGATGTCCATTCAAGGGGAACTGTAACTCTGCATACCTTCAACATCTCCACGGGAGGAACTGTTTTCCAGAACCAGCTGCTGCCTCTCCTGAGAAACCAGGACACCAACTGAAGATAACACCCAGTCCGGTTTTCCAAAATTGTCTGCAGACGTCACCCATGAACAGCTTGAACCGATGATACAAGAGATTTCTGTTATGAGAAACCAAAGGTTTCATTGAGGCCTTCCCCAGTTCAAGGGGCAGGAATGAGCAGATCTAAGGGTATGGGCACTGTCTCCCCCAAGAAATGGAAGAGCTGAAGGGAAAAAAGAAAGTTTGTCTTGTGCAATAACAACAGAGTCTCTCCCAGTGTGGGTGCAGGAACATGCCAGAAAGAAAAAAAAACCTGCAAACTCTTGGCAGGTGTAAATCAGCATCCTCCCACTAGTATCAACAGTGAATTTACAGCAGTGGAAGGTCTAGCCTACACGTACATAAAACCCTGAATGAGAATAATACCTAGTGCAGCAAGGATATTGAAACTGTGTGGATTTAGTATTTTGGCAGAGAGAAACAAATTAAACTCTAAGGTCAACCCTCTCTCAGTAACAGAAAGAGCTTGACAGGGTCTCCAGCAAAATAGCTTAGCAATGCAAGCCTTACATATTTTTTTTATTACTATTTTTTTAAACAATTTTGCTTTCCTCCAGCAGAATGGACAAGAACACTCTCTTAACAAACTCCAGAGTCCATTCACAGCACTGAGAACACTAGATCATCCTGGCCAGAATTTTTCATAATCAGCATATTATAAACCAGACAAGAAGTAATTCACTGTTCTCTCATCAATCTAATATAAACTCCCTGAAGGGATGTTAGCTGTACAAAGCTCTCCCACACAGAGTGGGGCTGAATAGATATGGTAAGCTGATATTAACTTGTGTGATATTTATTTTCAGTAGTAATAATAATATTACAGTAATAACTGGAGGACCCCCAGGACATATGAGAAATAATAAGACACTAAACATTTGTATTTGGAATCCTGACGTTCAGAGGGTATTCAGACCTTGCAAACATGAATGACACGTTATCCCTTTGGTAGCTCTATTCCTGGTGAGGAGAAAAGACAGATATAAAGAACAGAATTAAGGTCAGGGATACAACAAGGATAGCTGGTTGCACGGGAAACAGGGGTGGGGCAGAAATAAAAACATAACAGCCACCAGAAGGTTGGCTGTACTTTAACTAAACTTTCAGAAAAGGAAGAAATGGAAGCATCTTTTGAGTGTAACAGCCAAAGTAGACAAATTTTCCTATTTTTAAAGTAAACTGTAACTACATTTTTATAAAACAGCACCCAGTGTGCAGAGGCAAGAGAAACACAGGTGTTACAGAGCTGCACATCACTGTGGCTTGGGACAGGCTGTGAGCTCCCACCTGAACACGCACCCTCCCCAGCCCTACCTGGCCTGCTTGCTGCTGGAGGTTACTGCCTCAACCTACCAGCTGGGCCAACCACCTGAAAAACTTCTCAGACCAGTTCACCAAATCCATGGAAGCCACAGACAAATGAACTGACAAATTGTGCATGTGCGTATGCAACGCCACCTTCCAGCAGGGCACAGGAAGGAGGATAACAGTCACTCTCCTGGCTCGGCTGGATCTAGGGAAAGGTGTTTGTGCACAGCTTCAGGCTATGGTTTGATGATCCAGTGAAAGAAGCTTTAGGGATCTCAATAGCTCAGAAACTCCAGGGCTGTGTGAGACAAAGCAGAGTCCTGATCCGGACCTGCTGTACTGTTTCAAATTTATTAAAGTTTGACAGGTTAACTCAGTACCCACTGACTTATTGTCAGTAGTAGTAATATTTTTATCAGGTAAAAATCTAGTTAGTTATAAAACCCAGAAAGCAATTTCTCTCACAACAGCACGACAGTGCAAGAGAGCAAAGTGAGAGTTCCAGAAAGAAAAAATTCCTTTTCTTTTTAAAAGAGGATTATTTGAAACATATTTATGACAAAGTCATTTCATTAAATCTTACCAATACCCCTGCTTTGCAGTAGCAAAGACTGTACCAATGCAGACTTAATCCTTAGAAAATGTCTCACATCACAAAGCAGTCTGCAGGTCAGATAAGTGAATGCAACATTCTTCAAAAGGATCCAATTCCTGTATACTCTGGGCTGTATAAAACCTATCTGCCCGAGAGGATCTGAATGCCTGTTGACGTCTGGTAAAAAAAAGCCTCTGAGCTTTCTGGCAGCTTGCATTGTGATGGAAGATCAATCAATAAGAACCCGTCGTTTAGCCTAAATCGCAGAGCAAAAGAACTGGGTACCCTCATGCGGTCACAGTATGAGAGAACAATGAAAGCTGCAACCTCTGACACTACTGAGTACCACCTTACGGATGCTTCATATGCAACTTTGCTTAGCACCTATGAACCTGGAGAACTTCAAGTGTAGTCCCCATAAAGGCAAAATGTGACATAAATGAAAAGGAAAAAAAAGTAAATTAGAGAGAGAAATTTATCTCTACTACAACCAGAAAAGGACATATTTTAAGGTGTTACAAAAGTGCTCAGAAGAAACTTAGACTGAAGAAAGTTCATGGACAGTCATAGGGCATGTCTGAACGGAGGTTCACACTTTAAAGAATTAGATACCATCTGCAAGATGTTACTCTAAGGAATTCCTCTCTGGCAAGTCCCTAGGTCACCTTGCCACCTCCTGTGAGGAATGTATATGACTTTTCTAGCATGCACAGGCCTTTATTGTTTAGTATCCTCGTTAATGACCTGGACCAAAAGGGCAGAGTGCACCCGCAGCAAGTTCACAGATGTACAAAACAGGGAGGAGCGGCTGACGCTCCAGATGGCTGTGCTGCCATTCAGAGCAGCCTGGACAGGCTGGAGATTGGGCTGATAGGAACCTCTTGAAGTTCAACAGAGGGAAATCCCAAGTCCTGCACCTGGGGAGGAATAACCCCTGGCACCAGTACATGATGGGGGCCGACTGGCTGCAAAGCAGTTCTGAAGAGAAGGACTTTGGGGTCCTGGTGGACAAGCTGTTTGTGAGCCAGCAATGTATCCTTGTGACAAAAAAGGCCAACAGCCTTCTGTGCTGCATTAGGAAAAGCATTGCCAGCAGATTGAGAGAGGTGATCCTTCCTTTCTACTCAGCACTGGTGAGACCACATCTGGAGTACTGTGCCTGGCTCTGGACTTCCCCATACAAGAAAGATATGGAGTTACTGGAACAAGTCCAGCATAGATCCACAAAGATGATTTAGGGACTGGAGCATCTTTCATAAGAGGAAAGGCTGACAGAGCTGGGACTGTTCAGCTTGTAGAAGAGAAGGCTCAAGGGGATTTTATCAATGTATACACTTGACAGGAAGGGATGAAGAGGAAGACAGCCACTTTCTCAGTAGTGCCCACTGACAGAATAAAAGGCAACGGGCACAAATTAAAGAAAGACCAGGAAATTCAATCTGATCATAAGAGAACACTTTTTTTAACATAGAAGTAGTCAAACACTGGAACAGGTTGCCCAGAGAAGTTGTACAGTCTCCATTTATGGAGATATTCGAAAGCCATCTGGACATGGTCATGAGCAACCGTCTCTAGCTGGTTTTACTTGAGCCATGGTGGTTGGACTAGATGATCTCAAGAGGTCCCTTCCAACCTCAACCATTCTGTGATTATTTCACTACATGAAAGGCGTTTCTTCAGTTTCCAAGTTTCCGTGACACTGATAGCAACTGGTTAATTTCTCTTATAAACTATAGTGTTTGCTACACCTACCCTGACACCACAGTAAGATCAAAGTCATCCTAGCTATCTCACAAGCATTTTGTCAAGCTCACTGGGCTTTTACAATGCATAGAAAAAGAAAATTCCAGTTGAAAAAAGACTTAATTTGGTATCAAGAAAGGTAGTTCATTCTATAGTTGCTGGAAAGCGGCTCCACTAATTAGCTGGTGGATTTCACTGTGCTGATGGAGAACAGCATTATTTTTTTCTTCTTCTTCTTTTTTTTTTTCTGTATTTTGTTTTCAGGGTTTTTTATAAGTAAGGGATCCCCTTAACGTTACACTGGCCTTTCTGAGTCATTGCTCCATTTTCAGTCAGAAAGTTAATGGCACAGCTTTCTGGTAAAGGGTCCTTGTGACTGCTAGCATCTATCTTGCATGAAGGTTCTAAAGCAGAAAGGAGGAGGATGTAAGGAAGAAGACTTGTAGTACCTGGTTTAGAAGGCTGATGCAATGACACCATCCTCTTTTTTACCGGGGAGCGCTTCTGAGATGGATTTGGTGAAGAAGAGTTTTCTTCGTGTGATCCAGAACAGGAGACGACGACTATAACAAAACAAAAAGAACAGGGGAAAAGTTTGGTGTTTCTGTACAAAACTATGCTCCCATATTGTTAAACATGAACATGTATTCAACAAAGCCCTGTTAGATTACACGCACCCTCATTACAGTGTAGTGGTGCAGTACTGTCATGATGATGTTTCACCACTTCCCACAAACATAACTACAACAAAATACTTTACTTACTAATGTGTTCTTTACTATTCTTTACCCACTTCCATTTTTACCAATGTATAGGCTCTAAAGAGACACTGTATATTCCAGCAGTGCCCATGTCGCTGTAACAGTACATCTAGCTGCCTGCCAACAAGTACACCTCTAAAGCATTCATGTTGGATGGGGCTTTGAGCAATGTGATCTAGTGAAAGTTGTCCCTGCCCACGGCAGGGACATTGGACTAGACCATCTTTAAAGGTCTCTTCTTACCCAAACCATTCTATGATTCCATGACTAGAAGAAGAGTTCAGCTGTAAAATATATGTTAGCTATACAAGACATGGATTTATCAGCAATCTTTCAGGAGGACCTGTATAAGTGCTCTCATCTTCACCACACAAGAGCAACGCCCCATCTGAAATTAACACTAATGAAACCTTTGTACCACTGCACGCATTCACAGAACAGATTTCTTCCTTACTGCCAGGCATGAAGCATGGATTTTCAAAGGAATTGGGTAACTTGCTTGTATCTGATATCTATTAATACACACTCTCTCCAATATACTTCTTATTAATTCACCTGCACTGCTCTATCTCAGGGATCCCTTTGTCATGTATCTATAAAAACCTTCATTGGTAACTGGGACATTTGATCATAATTATGACACCAACACATATACATTTGTGCATTTTTATTCAGAACAAGTCTTAAAGTCCGGATGTGAAGTTCGGTTGTGCTGGAAACAAAGACCAAAATCTCAGAAGATGTAAAAGGCCAGAAAAATTATTTTCTACTTCACTAATGTGAATATTAAATCCAGCATGCTAAGATTAGCTGGTTAAATAGAGGTATTCTTCTGGATTAAATTTTTGGTATTCAAAGTAAAACAAATTTACCAAAACTACTATTAATTGTAGCACTTCTGACAATAAAATATTCAGTACCTTCTGACTTCTCTTTTAAACAACTCATACCAACAATTGCTTTTTTATTTATTTAACCTGTGCATGTGAAAATACACAAGTCCCAAACTAAGCATGCAGTAATCTTTAAGATCTTCCCTGGTCTTTTCTTTTCTAGGAATCATAAACAAGATGACCAAAACAAACGTTATTTGTTTTCAAAAGGAGCTGAAAGATGGAAAGGAGCAAAATGAGTTGCTTTGACATCTGAGCCATGTGGATTATGAATTCAGCAATACAAAAATGTGAAAGCATATCAGAGGAGACAGGAATCCTCTTCACATGAATTGCAGTTGAGACAAAGATGTACATAAATGCCTTTGATAACAGCTAAGATAGTCTCAACAGAACTAATCTGAATAGTAATATTATGAAAACATACAGAAGGATCTACAAAAAGAAAAACAAAAAAATGTGAAAACTTGAACATATGTTCCACTTTTTCAAACTTAGCACTGCTTTTAGTTTTCAGCAAATATCTGGTCTGATTTTAAACTGCTAAAACAATTTTCATTTTAATATATATGACAATGTGCATCACGCAATGAGTAAAATGCTGTGAAATGTTTCATTGCATGAGAATGTTGTATCCTTCTGTCTTTTATTATAGTACTAAAGACAGCCACCAGTCTTCATGGGGTTCCAAAGAAAGGATAACTTTAGAACAGAACAGCAACATGCTGCTGCAGACACGTGCTGCATTGATGACAGGCCTGTGGTCTCCACAGACCAATTGTCAAACACTACATTTTTTTCCTGACTCTGTGTTCAAATGTGTAGGGACACTAATGTTTGAAAAGCTGATTCTGCACTGCATATAAGACACTGACACTGGTCTGCTACGTAAGGTATCTTCAACAATGGGATGAAATCCTCAAAAAGAATGTGAATTCTTGTTTGGTCAGCCTTATGAAAGGCTTACCTTTCTTGGCTTGCCTTACGAAAAATGATGGGAGAATCTCTTTATAAAACTGTCAAAAAAATCCATGGTAAAAACCATTCACATATTGCAAACAAATCTATTTCACCATATTAAAAGAAATTCTGATGTGGAAAGAGAACAAGACCTTTTGACAGCTTGAGTCTGCTCCTCCCAACTTACGTTCTGTATCTGTTGCGAAGTTGTTCAGTTCTATATCTCCCAGTCTATGTTAAGCACTGCTGTAGCTTCAGTATTTACTTCCCTCAGGGGTTTCTGTAAAGTCTGTTCCACCCACTCACCTCCACACATGCTCCAAGCTGCTCATGTATTTTGGAAATAGCCTGAATATCATGGGACTCACAAAACATAGTACAGACATGACAGAAGTTCTGCTAGAGACATTCCTCCTGATAAAACTAAAACTTAATAAAAATATTTGACTTGCACTCCCCACCGCCCCTCAATTACATAAATACATTTGGGATTTTTGTCTTATTAGCAAACACAGGTTCCAGTGGCAGACTACCATGAACAGAGGCCTAAGCTACTTGAAAAATATCCATTGCCATTGGTTATGGCTGAGACAAACAGGGTACAAAAACTTTTTGTACCGTTGAGATAAATGTCTATGAAACTTGCTGGTGAGGTATTAAGATATATTAAAACTTAACTACTGCTTTGTCACATGAAACTTGATCCACTAATTACATTATCCATTGTGCAGACTGTCAGCAACATCCTATTCAATTTTGGTAGAAAGCTAAGAGGGTTCATCGAAATCCCTGGTAACAACCCTACTCACCTATCCTGGGAAGAGACCGCTTACTGAACTGGGCATATAAGAGGAAAGAAAGGCAGTCATTACCGCTGAGTTCATCAAGAGACAAAATATACTTGGACAGAAGACCCCTGACTCAGTGATAGGCAAGGAATTTGTTCATACACACCCACAGAAATATGCCGCCCTTCATTTATTTCCTCATAGCAAAGAATTTCTGGCTATGACTGGGCATAAGAGGACTCAGAGTATGATGAATCCATGCATGAGATCCGGATAGTGGTTTTATAACACTCCAGTCCAGCCCACACTGTTACTTTACATCTCAATTATTTTGCTCTCTCATTCATTCAACCTCTCTGATTGAACTGAAAATCTAGTGCAAGCGGCCACTAAAAGAAACTCCTCTTCACTTGCTTTTGCAACTGGGAACTCCAGAGATGCTTCAATAACCCCACCTCACATATCCTCATACAAAGAATCATAGAATGGTTCGGGTTGGAAGGGACCTTAAAGATCCACTAGTTCCATCCCCCCTGCCGCGGACAGGGACACCTCCCACTAGACCAAGCTGCTCAAAGCCCCATCCAGCCTGACCTTGAATTTGAATGCTTTCAGGGATGGGACATCCACAACTTCTCTGGGCAACCTGTTCCAGTGTCTCATCACACTCATAGTAAAGAATTTCTTCCTAATATCTAGTCTAAATCTCCCCTCTTTCAGTTTAAAACTGTTACCCCTCGTCCTATCATTACACTCCCTGACAAAGAGTCCCTCCCCAGCTTTCCTGTAGGCCCCCTTTAGGTACTGAAGTGCTGCTATAAGGTCTCCTGGGAGCCTTCTCTTCTCCAGGCTGAACAAACACAACTCTCTCATCCTGTCTTCATACATACTTCTATGTAATTCTTGTATGACATGAACTTCAGCATTAAACAAATAATAAAGACTATCTCTTATCTACCTTGATCGGCAAAAGACAATGATTTTAAGTGAAAAGAAATAAAAGATGCAGAGAAAGGAGATGCGTTATTTTAAGCCAAGTCTGCAACTAAGGAACATAAAATGGTCAGGAAGAAACAGTAAATGTAACAATATTCAACTATCACAGCAAACATATAGGATCTTTTAGCAGCATAGTACAAATCCGTTGCTTTTTCTCTAATCGAACACAGTAAAATCAGGAGCCTCCAGCACGCAGAAGGTAATTCCATTTCTTTCACTAGCTTACAGAAAAAAGAATTCAGACACCTGCAGGGCTGAAATTTTTCCTGAATCCTGATGTTACTTTGCAGAGGAGAAGAAAATTACAGAAAATACTTATAGAACTCATGATGGGAAATCAATTCCAGGTCAGCCAAGACACCTTCCTACCAAAACAGGAATTTCCTTTAGAGCATTTTCTAATGTTTTTCCCCACCTAATATCAAAATAGCAGCTCAATATTTCTCACTGCTTCTCTGAGAAGATAAACTAACGTACAGACTAATAGATGTGACCATCAGAAAGTCAGACTAGACAAAAAGAAGACTCTTTGTCTACTACCTATCTTAGTATTTTTCAATTACTTCTAAGCCTTCCACTTTCAGCTCAATAAATAATCTCTCTCCTTCATGAGTATTTACAGCTTTAAGTTATTAACCTTTCACCTTGAAAATGTCACTGTGATCTCCTGCTGCTTGCTATTAAACTCTTTTATTCTTTGCTCATTAGTTGGTTGGTCACCCTTTCCCTTGCTTGCTTCATCACTCTTTTTGTGCTCTGCCAAGATAGACTGCAGGTAATGGTGAAAAAGGGAAGCAACATGACAAAATGCAGTTTTGCCAAAGCTTATTATATGTGGTGATACTTTAGGATCTTCTTAGAGCCCTCTCCAGTTTTTCAGGGTGCTTGCTGAAAGGCAGACATCAGCGCACACTAATGCCATGCTATGCAGAATAGCCACTCTGCTCTCTCCTGATATCTCCCTGTTTATCCACACAACCACCTCATTGGTCATTTTGGCCAAAATAAATCCTCTTAGTTGATCATCCACCATGACATCAAGTCTCTGGCATATCTCCTTCCAGAACAGGTATTCCCATCCTCCATAGCTATATTATTTCCCTTTGAGATATGTGGTTTTATCTCATTGGTGAGTTGGACTCTCCCTTATTTTTTCCTATCTTAATCTTTATGTTGTCGCCAGATCACCAGTACAGCTTTTATGTTGTCTTCTGACTTACTGCTAAAACTGTTAAATAGCACATAGCCCAGAACTTACCCTTACAGGAAACTTACAGGCAGAGTTAATCAACAATGATTCCCATTTATACTTTTATTATAAACCAACATGTGACATAGTGATTTGTACAATCCCTGGCATGCACTAAAGTATATATGAAGAGCTATCAATTTAAGTATGTGACTGAAGTCAGAATGTCCTATATCCACACTACAATTTTTATCAAACACGTAACTCATTTTTAAAACTGACACTGCAACAAGAAGTCTTTTCAAATAAGCCCTTTAGATTGACATGTAATTATAAACCCTTTTCTAGTTCTTTCACCCTGTATCAAGTATTCCAGTATTTTTACTCAGACTGATGTTAAGAAAGCAATCTTCGTATTGACAAGTAGTCTTACTCACACGGGTAGAGAGTATATCAGCACATATAATTAAATATAGCCATCCAGCATATTCCATTTGCCCTTTTTTAATATTAATGCAACATTAACTTTCTTCCGTTCTCAAGAATTTCTTCTGTATCCCAACACTTACTAAAAAATTCAACACAGATGTCTTCTAAGGCTCCTTAGCTAGTTCTCTGAAAATTCTTGATCACAGGCTGTCTTGACCAGTTGTTTTACAAACTAGGTATTTTAATATCTGCTTTTTCACAACATCTTTGTGTTGTATGAAAACTATTACATTATTTCTATGTGACAGTGAAGCATCAATTGTTGTTGGGTTTTTTCCCTAGAAGCGAAATATTTATTGAACTCTTTTTGTTTCTATTATTGACAAATGTACCACACACATCTATGACAGATTCATATCATTGCTAAGATGTTTTTGCTACTAATGCACTTGGAAAACTTCTTTATACTACCTAAATCTGCTGCTGGTTTCTTCTTAATTTCTTTTGCTTTCTTCATCTATTGCTAAACTTTCAACTTTTCAGCTTCCTTTTACTGCAAGCAATGTACTTTTTTCCGTATTTTTTTTATACCAGCATAGCGTCCCCTTTCAGCTATAGGTTTGTGGCTTTCTAGCTGTTTACACAAACAAGCCAGTTATTATCTGTATTTTTCTGCCCACAGCCTTTCTTTCAACTGAGTTACTGTGACACTGTTTTAAATTTTAGGAGATTTACCTCTTCTGGAAGTACCACAATATTGTGCACTTCAGATGTTATTTAGGTACTAAAGTACATTTATTTAATATCTAGGCTGAAGTACATATCAAACCACATCGCATTTTATTCTGTTTCAAAGAAGTGTGTATTCAAACCTCAATCACTTCCACTTGTATAAAATCCGGGTTTAGTTCTGAGTTCAGTTCTTACCTTAACTCTTTATTTGCTGAGAATAGTTCTAAGACAATATCCTAATATGTGATATGAGGATTTGCATTCAGATACCGTCACCTACTCAATATTTCCAAAGATGCTCTCATGCTGACAGAATGAAACCTCCAATATGCCACTTGTATTGAAGGCTTCAAACACACAAAAAAACCCCTTTTTTTTCTCCCCTTACACACAACAGGCTAGTTAGTATTTCATCCAGGTCTTTAGCTGGATTTGACAGTCTACAGCAGTCATCAGTGAGCACATCAACACTTATTTTAGGTATTAATTGATCTTTTGGCCTTCAAGGAAGTGTCACACTTGCCATGCAATGCTGTTCCCAACCTACTTCTGTCCTTTGATTCCAATCACAGGAAACCTCCCTCCAAGTCTGACCAATACCAGCTTATCAACGTTTAGGTTTAGAAATTAGTAATTCCATTCCATTGCCACTTGTTTACTAGCCAGCCTCATCACGTTGGCAGTAGGCAATTAAAGGACTCCTCTTTCAGTCCTCAATGCCTTGATTAATTTTATTCTCAACATCTTGACTCTCTTCTAAACATGTGATTTTTATTCCTTGCTTTTCTATCATTTCCCTTGGTTGCTAATTTAACACCATCTGAACAAGTCTGGCCTAACAAGTCTAGAAGGTTGCTTCCCCTCCAGTGAGCTGGAGGATAGTCAAACTGTATAGCCTCTTTTCCCCAGGGAATACAGACATGCATTTCATAGACCCAAGTCTTATTCAACATATCTGGTTAGCAGTATATTTACAGATTCTTTTTTTTAAAAAAAAACAACTTTCTGTATTGTTTTACATGCAGAACATGAATGGCATCTAAGGACATACCTTGTACGTTCTTCTTCTTTGGCATCAATCAAAGATTTCTAAAAATTAGTTACATTCTGTGAAATTAAACCAGTCTTTTATGCTAGTATGGACTATCCTTGGTGCTCCTTGCTTATTTATTTCAGAGAACCTACTCAGCTATTGTAATCCTATCTGGTATCCCATTCACAAGAGATATAATGCCGCCTTCTTGCCCACCTGCTGACTGCTGACAAGAATCTTCCTTGAAGGGTGGTAAGTGGATCAGGCTGAAGAGCTTTTCACAACCAGACACTGAGCAACTCCCTGTTATAATATTCACTTAAATTGCCAAAGACCATCTGCAGTTTCCATGCTATAGAAAATGACTCGACATGTACAGTTGTACAAAATTCCTGCAGTCCTCTTTCCCACTGCTCACAGCATGCCTTCTTCCCGGCTGCCTCTAGTTACACAAAATGCTGCTTTATCTCCCATTTCCTTGCTTTCTCTACTCGGTCACTCAGTGGCCAGCTCCTTCCCTGGATAGCGATGTTTCCTGAATCATGTTGTCCAACCACTCTTTATCCTCTCCAATGCTTTGTAGAGTGTGTACGCATCCTTTCAAGCCTCAAATCTTTGTTTCTAATAAAATCACTACACTGCACTTTAAAAACAAAGACTCTAAGCTCTGGCACCAAACACCACTGTGCTACAGCTATTAGGCAGAACTCACCCAGAAAAAGTTTTGCCCATGCCATCTACATTTTTCTCACAAAACTCACCTAATAGATAAAACGCAAGATGAAATTCTTGGGCCCTCCTCTTGATACTACTTCCCTGACTTGGCATATTGCCTTTCAATAGGAGCTTGCTAATTATGGTTCCTTATTCGGTTTTCAGTGTTCATGTAAATCTACTGAAATGGATCTGAATGACTATTTTAATTACAGTTGAGAAATAGCATGCCAAAAACACTTACTGAAATCCAAAACTATGCCATCTACTGCATCCTCCTAATCTACTAATTGTATAGTGTATACACGCGCATAACCCATGTGTGCACATATTGTCACATTAACTTAGAAAGATTTCTCTTTTTATAGCACAGCTGCTCATTACTCATATGTTTTTATAATACTAACTGCTTATTACTTACAGATAATAAGGGTGAGGTTTTACATTGTGTCTCACCTCTATTAGAGCTGCCAGGAATCAATCATATACTACCCAATAGTCTGAAGGCTTTCCAAGGACCTTTGAGATTCTCTGTCCAGGGGAGCTCCATTCTGCTCCCCTTCCTTCTCTCCTCTGTTCAGGCTGGGGTGATTGCTAGCAGAAGAGGCATCTACTCTATTTCTGCTAGCTGTGTACAGACACGATACTGACAGCTAACTCAGGTTGTACCAGTGTTGGTTCTGGATGAGGGGATTTGTCCATATGACCTAAAGCTTCCCTGGAAAACAACTTCTGTTTTTCTTGGTAAAATTTCATTGGTCTGAGCTACAGCCTTGCATCTGAAAGTTGGCTGTTCCTGCGGTGATGGCATGTGAAAAACACATTTGCTGCTTATATCACACCTGTGTTGGAGACAGCAGAATTCCAAATCCTAAACTCTTAATCTAGTACCTTTTCTTCCCTTGCTCCTCCATACACGTTAATGGGCAAAGAAACATCTAAAATAAATTAAGAGATGCATAACTGTGTTTTTCTCACAGGGAATGTGGATTTCCTTGGGTTTGTAAAAACTGACGAAAACAGAGGTGGAAAAAAGAAGAAAGAAAAAAAAATATCAGAAGTGTTCAATGAACCAAAAGGTAAAAAAAATATTTTTATATTCTTGAAACCTTTTATTCCCTTTTCAAATCCTAAAACGCTTTTTCATTTTTCTGCAATAAAACCACCATCCATTCCTAAGGAAAATTTTCCTTTCTCATTAGTTAAATTTTTTAGGTTAACCTTTCAGTATTTTCAATCTAGTTTACAGTCAGGCCACACAAAGGGTTACTTTGTCAAAACCAGAAGTGCGACAAGCCTGGGTGAGAGGAAGGTTGCAAGCCTTTCAAGCTAGCTTTGTCATTAGAGGAAAGGGATGTGAGATTGCACCCTAAGATACCGGTTTTAAAACCAACTGTCAAAGAACTATCATCACAGAGGGTGCATAGCTTGGATGACAGGCTTAAATTAGATGTATAACTCAGATGAATAAAATTAAGGGGCATGTGTCCAACTCTTAATAGAGTTTTCAAGCAGCTCCAAAGAACCAGGAAAGACTACATGATGGAAATACATTTTGCCTTCCAAGGGAACAGCACTTCAAAACTGTTGTGCTCTTGTGCATAAATTTAGAGGAAGAAATATAATTGTTTTATTCCTTCAGAACAGCACTCATTATAGGGTTTTTCAATGGCAGCTTAAAAGGAGATATGTATGTGTGAATTCACACATATAGATGTGACAGGCATAATTAGTCACAAGGGAAGGTGAAGGAAGGTATAAAGCCTGTAGATGCAGAGAGAGTTAGAAAGCAGCAGAGAAGGGCTCCCTCAAAAGACTACCCCTAGCCTCACTCTCTGCTTACAACCGTAAAATGCTGAGCAGTCACTATTTTCTCATGGCATGTTTTCATATGAAAATGCCAGTTCCATTACTTAATGGGAAATACTAATATCTTCCAAATATTCATGCGGAAACAATTATAGCAGTTTGTTAAGGTTGAAACGTCTTCTTTACTCTGTAATCTGCTCTGAGTTCAGAGTTTGTAACATTAGTGCAGTAAAATGGTGTCATACCTAGCTGAAGGAAAATATTTTAATACTTTCAAAACAGACTGTTTGCCATACTGAATGAGTCATTTTGATTAAGTCAAAACATAAATTTGGAACAATTTGGTTTGTGAAAAATGTTAAGACTTTGAGTCTTCATCATGATTAGAAATGAAACAGGATTTCCAAAATCAGTTTCCTATGATACAGGATATTTTGTTTTCAACAAACTCATATGCTAAGATGCCAAAAAAACCCTCTGTGAACTGCCCAGAGAGACCAATAAAATTAGGCAAAAGAATAATGGGAGATATAATTACTAGATAAGGAGCAATTGCCCTCTAGATTGCCCACTAGGAGATGGTCAGCTACCAGCTTCTGGATGCCTCTGGATTTTGTGGCCTGTGGCAGCAGCTCTGGGTCCCCTCCCTTCAGCTTCCATAGTATGGCAATGCAACTGTTTGCAGCAAAAGACAAATTGTGTGCCAGCAATAAGGTGAAAGAAATATAATTTTCAGACCCAGGTTTTGATTGAATTATTACAATGAATGCGGAATTGATCCTGTAGAATTCAATTTAGTAAAAAGACAATTATTTTCAATTACTTGATTTCACACAACATAACGTAAGCAGAGAGGACAAAAGTGACTTTAAGCTGTCCTTGAGCTCCCTTGGATCCTCGAGGTTACTTAATGTTCCCTTCCATTCTTGTTTTACTAGGAACAGCCTTAGGAATGCTCTAAACCTATGCACTGCTCCAAGAACCCCTCAGGGGCTACTCTGCTCACAGAGGCTATCCAAGCACAAAGGCATATTTCCTGGCTTCTTTTTTCTTTGATCTACTTTTGACACAAGGATGGCTGCCAACAGTCTTCATCATCTAAGGATTCCCCTTTGGGAACTTAACCCTTGCTGACCAGCATAATTCAGCCATAAGGATGCTCCATACATCATTAAAAGCAGTTTTATTAGACACACATCTTTCTCTGGTAACTCTTCCCAGACAGGAATGCCACAGCACTGTGCCTAGCAGAGACACTACTCACGAGCAGGGTTTCCATTCCTGCTCTGCTTATTACTGTGTATAACAACACAGATGGCGGAATCAGCCTCCTGGGGAAGGTCCTTTTATCGAAACAAAGGGAAAGTGTGATGCAAAGACTTTGTTACTGTTGTCTTATCAACACTCCCCGTTATAGGGAGAAGGAAGAGCTATCACAGCCAACACTAATTTCCCTCTCCAGGACTCTTGGCTGTGGAATACTACAAGCTTTCCTCCAATATTCAGCTTCTATATGAATCTGTTGGGACATTATTGGGGGATCGGAAACTAATCCACACATGGCAGGTAATTCCATCTTTTTGCAATTTCATATCAGAAACAATATCATCTCCTAGCTTCATTAAAACATACCAAAATCCACTCTTTGTTGAAGAGCACATGACTACGGGTGAATTCTGCAACACTGAGAGGCTACTAGTCGCAGAAGAGAAATGCCTAAAAACTTGCATGCTCCCAGACAGTTTCCATGCTAATACTCAAAGCCCCGTGCACAAACTGCATGCAAAGTGCTTCTCAGTACAGTTTTGCCTTGAAGAGAGCATGCACAGTTGTGTACTGTGCCCTCACACACAAATATAATATTCACACACACAAAGCCACTTGCACAACAGTTTGCCCAGCAATGAAACAAGAAAAATATTTCACCACATCTACTTTTAATAATGAGAAATCACTTGGATATTAAATTAAATAGAGGCTATACAAATGAACAACTCAATATATACAGTTGTTTCCAAGACGTGACAGTGACAAATGTAGCAGAAAAAAAAAGAAACTACCACTTTGGGAAAGCACCAGGTGCCATGGTTTAAGCTGAAAAATTCATGTTTTATCCAAAAAACACACAGTCTAATACACAGAATGGAATTTGCAAAGATTAAGTGGCCATTTCATTTGACCATATCAATCTTTAAGAACACTGTTTGTGATTTCCTGCTATTGGGCATACTGTATTTTCTCTTCTAAATCACAAAATCCTCCTTGTGGAATCTGCAGTAAACAGATAACACTGTGGACTTCCTCTAGCACTTTTTCTTTCAACACCCTTACTAATGATTGACTGCTTTATTAAGATTAGGCTACCCTTGCCTTTACATATTCTCTTGAAAACGAGCTCTGCTCTCAGTTTCCTTTTAATGAAAAACAAAGAGGGAAGAAGAAGGAGGAGTTACACCACCCCTATAGAAAGACAAAAGACTGAAAGAGCCTGCTGGTTGTTTCTACTACAAGAGCCTCTATTTGTCCCTTCTGACACTGCCCCAGAGATGACATTCATCTCAACCCAAGGACGAGCAAGGGATTAGGAAACGTCTAAATAAATCTATCAAAAAGAAAACTCACAGGTATTGCAAATTCATCAATGAATAAATAAATAATTAAATAAACGAAACCGAAGAAACCACTCCTACCCCAAAAAAAACTAAAGAAAAAAAAGAAACAAACAACCCACCCACATACAACTTCAACAGAGTACTTAATAAGGTGGGGAGGAAATCCAGAGGTACCAGCTATTTGTCTTTTTTCCTAGGAAACTGTGGAAAATGCTCTTAAACTGTTAATTATATAAGGAAGCTTACAGATACATGGCTACTTCTAATGTTGTGTTGGTACAGAACAGCCTGTATAAAGAAGGCAAAAATTCTTGCAGCAGGAAAGGCTCCCAGTTATTGTCCTAGTATTGAAATGCAGTCTGGTCTCAGAAGCACGATGTGTGACTTAAAGTACTGATCCGAGTATGGAAGTGTAAGAACGAGGCTCAAATCTCTTATTCTAACATAGCACAAATACTCCCGTTAGGATAAAAGCATCCAGAGGAGGAGTCAGCAGTAGGTACAGAGCATAGAGTGTAGAATGAGAGAGATTTGCTAGAACCATGATATTGCTCGTTGTCCTTGGTCTGATGCTGGTATAGATCGTTCAAAAATGGTACTTATTATTACCCATCTGCTACTATTAACATTTCTTCTGAAGTGGAGTTTCACAGCAACAGCACAGCAAAACACTGTAAACTGTATAGTTATGGCCACAGTTCTCATTTTGGTTAATTAATTTGAAAGAGAAGTTCAAATGTATCAAGCTAAGTGAGCTGGACAAACAGCAAGTAATTTGACCCGATAGTTATTGCAACATATTCATCACTTACCAATTCAGACTCACAAAAGGGAGAAGAATGCAATTATTACTGCCTATGCTTGATGTCTTTACACCTAAAGGCAAATGAAGTGGGAACCAGTTAAAACACTAACGTACTGGGAAACCAGAACAGCAAGACTTCACCAAGAATGTCACCCAGCTAGCAGAAGTGAACTTCAGAATTTCCAAGAGACAGTCAATAGCAACCTTTAAAAGGTAGCAACTGTACAAAGAGAGTTCAGAACCAAAAAATCCAAATAAACTCAAGGACGGAAGAGATCTGGGGGTTTTTTTGGTAGCATCTAGAATGCTAAATGCATTGTGATACATGGCGACAGAGACGGCCAGTCATCAGCTGCCAAAGAAAACCCCTGTCAGCAGAAGATAAAGCCCCCAGCTGAGCTGAAAGGGGTCAAGGCACAAGAAACCGTGTGATCACAAACTCCAACATTAGTTGCTGGCGCAAATGTAGAATGAGGCAGACTCGTATGCTGCTTTGCCAAGTCACTTTCCTGTCTTCTCATCTTGACCATCCAGTTCTGCATTCTACAAAGTGCTAGTGTGCTAGTCTGTGAGTGAGAAGTTTTATTTGCATTGTTTTAAAAAGAAGAAAAATAGCAATAATCTGTAGGACTACTTGTTATCAGTCTCTTTTATCTAATAGGCTTGCTATCTAGGACCAGAACAAAAATTCTCCTTTTCTCAGCTCTTTCACAAAATTTCTATTTTATCTCAGCAAGATTCACTGGCAAGCTTCTTACTCTTTCTTGCAACAGCATCAACAAGAGTTTGAAAACAGTATCTGACTTCAAAAAGTCTCACAAAGGTACAGCAGCAATGTTAGCCTTTTTTGTCAATATGGAGAGGCATACCAGAAAGGTAACATATCCTAGACAACTAATAAAGAATAAGGGGCATTAAAGTTCAGGGATAGAAAGAGATGTGAGTAACAAGAAACTTGTTATCCAAACACGCGTGTTTCTATAACCAGGAGAGGAATGTGAAAAACAACCAGTGTTTCTGTTTTATTTACTTTTTCCCTTTTTCCTACTTGGTCACCCTCATGTGAAAATCACTCTGGGCTCTATGACTTCAAAGGATAATATCTTGTACACAAAGAAAGATACCTTCACCATTTGACTTGTAATATAATATTATGATAATGTTTTCTTTTAATGAAAGAGTGGAGAGTGTTTATTTGAAAGTTGGCTGCTGGCCACCTCTTTTTAAGCTATATGAGGCTGTGGTTTCTTAGAGCTGTATGAAACGTCTTTTATGAAATTCAGGAAGAGAAGAGAAACCCTCAAGACCTGAAGAACTGGGTCCCATTTTCACCTCTCCCATTAACAGTTCAGGTATGGACAGAAGCTCTGATCAATAGTAAGACATTCCATATAGGTAACACA
The DNA here is from genome assembly GCF_963924245.1 of Chroicocephalus ridibundus. NCBI lineage: Eukaryota > Metazoa > Chordata > Aves > Charadriiformes > Laridae > Chroicocephalus > Chroicocephalus ridibundus. The sequence continues at coordinate 45,137,148 of NC_086287.1, read as the reverse complement.
AGTAAACAATAGGACCAGGCTCTATCCAATGTAAAGGAACGCAAAACCCATCCCAGAAAAGCTCACATTCTCAGACAAGAGACAATGAAGAAATGTCACAGAAAATAAAGATGCATGGAGAGAAGACCAATAAACACATATGCTAGGAGAGAAGAGACAAACACAATTGAATTGCATTCAAATATTAAAATGCTTTTGGGTTTTTTATAAGAACTTGGAGATATAAACTATTAAACTTACGTAGTACCATTGTTTTCAGAATACGTCACTGGAGACCCAAAGTGAGTATTCAGCTGTTATGAGCTGTGCTGGCAAGTCCTGCTTTACCGAGCAGAAGCCTAAATATAGTACCTCCTGGAAACTACAGAACATAACGTGATTGTATAGTAAAGTAAGTACTTAACAAAACTTACTACTACAGTGTAGCAAAGCTGCTTCTTTAGGTTCTCTTTCACAAGCAGACAAAGGTTGCAGCTAGATCTGGAGGTAGCCACATAAGGAAGTACAAGACATACCTTTTTAGAGGAGAAGCACTTGTGTTTTGACATAAAATAGTGACTTCCTCAGAATTATTTTACTTAGAAGCCCCACCCATCACTCTTTATTAAACCCTCTGATAAGGGAAAAATATACCACACCATAATTACGGTTGGCTTTCACATAAGAAGTCAGTATCTGAGTATATACTGATACTTACAGTCCACACGTTACTATAGCCTTTACCCAGAGGTGTCACTGAGCATGCATTTGAATATGCATATGTGTGTGCCACTAGTGACTAAGACTTGATTACGTTTGCTTTCTGCAAAAGAGAAAGTCATTAAAATGTGTAGTTCTGCAGAGGCTAATTTTAGTCGTGTGATCAATTCTTCCCTAACTGGTAAAACTGACTTTTCTTGTGCCAATGCAATGCTTTTTTTAGAGTTAGGAAATCATTACTGATCATTTTTTTAAAACTTCAAAAGGCGTTTTTTAGACCTTGAACATGTGTCACTACAACTTAAGTCTCACTGGGAGTTCAGGTAAAGCTTCAGATCTCCTTGGTCATTTATAACCACCCTAGCGCAATCCCCAGACATCCTTGCCAGCTGTTCTACCTGCCATGTGGCCCCAGTGTGTCTGACAGGCAGACAGTTGAATGTACAAGGAAAAAAGCTTACTTCTGTGAGAAGGAAATAAGCAAAGGCAGAAAAAAAGTGGACCAAAAAGTCTAAGTAGAAATGTCAAGGGATAATCAAAGGACTGAATTCCAGAAAGTTTGTATCCTTACATGTGGGATATGGTTTTATATTGCAAAATCATATTTTAAAAGTTGTAAATATACAAGGGGGAGAGAATAACTTTTTCTACTGCATATTCTCCTTACCTCTTGCTCTTGTCTGCTCCAAAGAACTTACCTGCTCTTCTCAAAGGGCCAGACACTGCAACGTTTCCTAATAAGTAATAGCACGTCCCCAGAAAAAATGTCTTTGGCAAAAGGCTCACCCTGATACTGCTAAATGTAAGAAATTAAGTAGGAATATGAATAGCACAGTACAGAAGAACTGCGTAGGGGGAAAGAGGGCAGAGGAGTTTTGATGGTGATATAAACTTTTGAAGTATGACAGACCTGCTCTTGCCTGGGATACTTCACCCTAGTTCTGAGAAAAGGATATATCATTACCAGGAATCTTAGGAAAAATCATCTGCATGCAAAGTACAGCTGTCCTAGGGACGAATCACATTGCTTTTCTTGACTGAAATAATGACCAAAGACATTCAAAATCTGCTCAACACTCTGTACTGACAATGCTCCCCCAGGAATATAAAAGCAGAAGGAATATACAGGACACACTGCCCTAGATCATTTGAGAAAACGTCTCCCAATCTTACACCAGTTGTGAATGAAAGTTTGGTTTAGGCCATAAATAGAAAAAGACACTAAAGGCACTTGACTTGCTTGATCTCTTGAAGGAAAAATACAGTTATTTTTGTAAAGGAAAGGATATACATTTTATCCTCTTCTTCAGTAGACAATTTGATTCTTTCTTCAGGGCGCTGTCTGTAATTCCTGCCACTAATGTCCATTGCATGTCTGACAGGCCAAGAAGCTCTCTCCCCCTCCTCAAAAGGGCAGCCCTTGTTCTCTCCACATTCCCTGAAGCCATAATGCTTTCAATTGATTGCTTTTCTCTCTTTCTTTTCTTAAGCATCTTTTTAAAGTCACTCTACAATCTATACACACTCAACAACCACTTCAGTTGCCTTTCCCAACATGTGTGTGTGTGAAAACCCATTGCTTTATGTCTTAGGCTCAAAACCCTCAAGCAAGCTAGGAAAACCTTAAAAGCTTTATTTCTTAATTAGTTGGGTTTTGTTTCTTTCCCAGGGAAAGATAGGAGGTGTTGTAAAAGAAAGAGATGAAAAATAGTCAACCCTGTATCCTAATCCTTTCAAAAAAATGTCCTCTCTCTCCTAGTTTGTGAGCTCTGTTATTGTGAATCAGCAGAGAAGACAAGGCAATGACCATAAAAGAAGGACCTGGAGCCCATGAGGGAGAGCTTTCTGCACATCTGCTTCATTCATGAATTGCACACCAATATTAGATGAACTAGAAAAAAAAGAGGCCCCTGCCTGTAACAGAGAAAGTCACAATCTGTTGGTGTCCTGTAAGACTTTGTGGACAATGACCTGCCTTGATGGTTTTTGCATTCAACACATAAGCCAAGACTAAATAAAGCGTCTTTTGCCCATGCTTCTTCTGCCGTTCCCAGTAATATGGCTATTTGAGACTGGGAAGGAAAGAGGCAGATCAGTGAACATCCAATTGAACTTGCAGCCTGTATGAAGGGGATCTGCAAATACCCTAAAAGCATATGTTACCTTCTCATTGTGTTATGCCGTTAGCGGAGACATCCATGGGAAACATCATTATTGGTGTTAGAACCTAACTCTCCTCTTTCTTTAGAAATCAGACTAATAAATGAGTTACAGAGGAGCAAGGAAGGATGACCCCAATTTCTTTATTACCTCGAAAAATCAGGGCATCAGGCATCCTGGGCAGTTAGTACTTAATTTCCTTGCTGGTAGGACTGGCACACAGGACAACTTGCTTGGAAAATTTAAAATCAGCATTTTAGAAATTAAGCAAAGCAATTTCCTTTCAGCATATTCTGTTAAACAGAAAGAATCTTAGCATGTGGGATACTGTTATTTAAGCTGTCCAAAATTGATTTCAGATGTTTAGAAAGATTAAGCTGGTGAAAAGGACTTAATAGTATTACTTTTTGCTGCTCCCACAAGCATTAGACAGAGCACCTGTCCAGTTACCCACCTTAGTCTGATACTGAAACAGTCTTTGCGACACAGTTCAAACCTCATTTAATGAGGCAACTATCTTTTTCAGGTGGAATGATGCAATTGGCACTTGGAAAAGAGATCAAACTTAATCCTTGGCTCCTCCACTCGGCCTGGGTCAGAACACCCATAAGACAGCTCTGCTCCAGTGCCACAGATTTGAGAGTTTAGCATCACAGTCAGCTCTTGCTTTTTTGCATTTACAGCACTTCTAGTACAGGGTGAATGTTTCGTGCTCCCTTCTCATCTAAATTTCCATGACAGGGCTGCCTGGGACTGTGGTAGGCTGTACTCAATAACCCAAGGGACCCAATTCATTCTGTAATCTGTTTTCTGCAGCATGCTTGGCTGCTTAAGTGAATCCCCGGTTAGTAACTCACACACTTGAGTCTATGGCTCTCTATGGCTGATTTTCAACAGTGTTCTGGATATTCTCAAGCAATAGAGAGTCAAGGTGTCCTCCTGGGCTGTATTTAGATATTTCATATATTTGTGCTTCCTGCAGAACGGACTTTCATCTGTAAGAGCCTTTCACCTATGTACTGAAATCCAGTCTTGATTCCCACCCACAGTTGGACATTATTGTAGCTTTCCCTCTGTTCTAGCTCCTTTGCATGCTGTATTCGCTCACAACCATTTCAGGATTAACTGACTTTCACTGAAGAAGCCTGTTAAATATAAAAGCTTTTGACCTCCAATGAGGTCTCTGTATACGTGAATTTGATGAGTCATTTTGAATGATATTATGATATTTCAGTGGAGCTAAATGTTGGGTTTTTAGATGTTTTTTCTTTTGCTATTTATATGCACATTTCTGCTAACTCAGTTTGCAGTACAGTAAGGACCTGGTTTTATGTGTGTGAACTGACATATTGAAGAGAGTTGCCGAAATAAGTGACTAGAGTTTCATGGATAATTACCTGTTTTGAGTTAATTTTGGACCTTATAATGAGCAAGCCGCAACTTACAGGGTATTATTTTGCTGCTACTTGAAGTATGGTGTAATATGTGGGAACAAAGGATTTAATTTAAAGAGAGCCAAATATCTTTCAAATACCAAAGCTAAACTACATTTTTTCCCTCAAGACTTATGGGTTTAAAAGAACAAAGAATATACAAAACACAGATCCATGCACTCTGCACAGACTTTCTGTTTAAAAATTAGCAAGGAAATATTAAGAACAAACCAACGTATCACTAGGCAAAAACTAGTTTAAAGTCTCTAAATTAAAATCTAACTATAGCCAAGTCTAGGTCACAAAGAATTTGGATCAATAAATCAAATGGGTTAATGGTGGTGTCTTAAATAATCAAATTCTGAAATCATCAAATGAATGCATCAGCTAATCAAATCAAATCACAAAGTTAACACAGACAGAATCACTTTTCATCGATCTTCTACTAAGAGATTGAAAGTGATGGCTATTTCCCTTTGATCTGAAGCTGCACCTTAGCTCCGATCTAGCGCAGTGGTCTTGGTGCAGCTGTTGCAGGACATGACAGTCCAGGCTGACTTTAAACCCTCAAACAAGTTTTAAGAGAATGCAGGAAGCTTCTTTCTTGTATCACATTGTTGTTATACAAATATTATTACTCTGCTAGTCTTCTGATTTTGCATACAAAACCCTGAATGTTTAATGAAAGTCATTATTGAAAGAGGTTGGTAACTCACAATACTAGATCTGAATAACACTTCTTCACCTGCTTACTAGTTTCCAAAAGTCCTATTCTAATTTACACGCAGGGAATTATTAACAGCATTATTTCCCACCATTCCAACCATGCCCACACTCTGCATATTCTTTAGAGTAACGAACAAGGAAGTTTCCTGCCTTCAAGGTTAAAGGAAGAGAGACTTAAGTTTGGGTTTTTTTTTGCTTTGCCACCTTGGAAGCTTTGATGCAGATGACTGCAATTACTGTCACCAAACAATGCAGTAGCTTGTTACAAAAACACAAAAACAAAAACTAGTAGTAAAATGAGATTACTCTTCTCTAAATGGAGAGGTGTCCAAATGACATGGTCTATCCAGGTGCTCCCCATACAGACGCTGGGAAGAGAAAAGCACCTCTAGATAGCAGTTCACCGCATGTCTGCCAGTCATGGATTTGTGACAGAATTGAATACTCTCTGGCCAGCCTAGGTGGGATGAATTCCAGTGTTTCAGGACTGAACTGCTACAGTGATACAACCAAGGACAACTGTCTTCACTTCCCAGCCACTCAAAAGTGAACTGGAGATATTTTCTCTGCTCAATAGGACTGGTGAATCATGAGAAAGAGACCCTCTTCCTAATAACCGTATTTTTTTCTTTTAAAAACAAACAGAAATTAAAAATGTCAGGACTGGGATGGACTTCCACTTCCTCGGGGATTCAGTGACCCTGTTACATTAGAAATCAAGGGACAGTTAAGTGACTTCTGCATCCTAGACGTAGCCAGCGTGGTGTAATTCTCTTGTACGACACATGCTTTTGGCTACCTTGGCCAGAGTTTTTAAATGCATTTTAAAAAAACAAACACACAGTACTTTGGCATTTGCCTTTCAAAATTTGGCTCGTGTCACCAAAGAGAACCCCAATGAAAATGTCACTTTCAAAAGAGCCCACGGTGCAACCAGCAGCAGTGAATGTTACAAAAACATTACTCAGCTGGGGTGAACAGGAGACAACGTCAAGGATATGCCTTTCCTCGCTTCTTTAGGATAATGGTTGGACAGTACAAGCATTATCAAGTTCATTTAAAAGGATCCCAGATTCTTCATAGCTATAACTCACAGCTGAACCATTGCTTTCCATTCCTCACCCAAACTCATGCAGTCTACTAGTAGTTCTGAAAATAAACTAAAAAAACAAAACAAAACAAAACAAACAAACAACCCCAAACCCCCATATGCACGTTTACAAATCTCTTAACCACTGTCCTGTCACTGTACCCTGGGAAAATGAGGGAAGTAGAGAAAGCCTCATCTGAATTACGTGAGAATAAATTTTGCCTTCAACTTTTTCAGTGTGAGTGACATTTAATTTATGAAAAATAAAGTTTACCCAGAAGCATTTGGATAGGAATTATTCCAATTCAGTTGCAAATAAACTGGAATGACAGCTAATAAAAGAAAATCTTTCCTGTTCATTTCAAGTAGACTAACACCCACTATGGGCTAACACTGCTAGGAATTTAATGTAGCTTCCTGCATTGGCTACGTATTTCTTAACCTTGGTATTTACTTATAATGGCAACAGCTACACTGACAAAAGTTAGAAGTTTCTGTAGTAAGTTGGGCACTGAAGCTGAGATATGAGATTTCTGATTGCACGCTATATTATGTTTTGACACAGTCATACGTATACTGTCATTAAATATTCAGCAGCTTAATAGTGCTAGGCACATTACATTTTTATGTTTGGAAGTTTGGCGAGTTGCATAAAATACTCTCTTAAACTTCTATATTAGATCATTTTGAGTTTCTCATGGTGCCATTTTCTCCAGAAATGTGTATGGCTAGAAATTACCTTATTTCCAAGTCTTCTATTTAAACTCCTTGTTTCCATCATTCAGACACAGATTTATTTTGGGAGATAGAGGCACGCTTGAGGGTGGGGAAGGAGAGGATGGGACATTCCTCACTACGTGAGGCTTTTGGAGCATGCCTCTAAGAAAACTTACTGTCTCTATTCTCAGCAAATACTTTTGCAACATTATGTTAATTTTCTGAAGCGTAGATGCTGCTACAGTATCTGTAACACAGGTTTTGAGTATTTACTGCTTTGTGATTTCTACCCATAAACAAACTCCTACCAATTAGTCTTTTCTTTCCTGAGTCTGGTGGTCACAATCCTATTTTGTTATTGTCAATGCTTAAAAAAATCTATCCTCATGAAGAAGTAAACAGTTAATACCCTATCATCCATTCACTGCTTTCTGCTAATTTCAAAATTACCCCATTCCACCGGTTTTATGAAAAATAATAAAAAGATCGCTTAATTTTTTTCTTTAATCAGTCGCATCAAAGCCCTTCTGTGCTGTCTGAACACCTTTTTTATGGAATGAACATGCTCACATATGCTAACACGCACTCCATTGTTGTCTCCTCCTTTTAAGGTCTTTTGCTAATTCAGATGCTTCCGTGTAAACTCTATCTGTTTTTGCAACGCTGCTGTCACAAAGTATAGCAGGTGCCGTCTAACCATTCCCAGTCACTTTAAAGCCTTTTTGGTGCAGAGCAGAATTCAACATCCGTCCTCTTCACATCAGTCAAGAATCAACATTCATTTCCATGTCCGCACAGCTCGTAATGATTAGACACCTGGTGTTTTGGTGCACCTCAGTGGCTGACACAATTCCAGTATCTACTTGATCACATAGGCAGCAGCTGTAAACACTGTCTGTCAAATCTACCAACATTATTTATTAACGCTTCATCCTTTTCTTTGCTGATGTATGTACAAAACTTCCTCAACTGATTTTAAGAAGTCATGGTTGATGCTTTTATTCTCATATGACAGTGATGTATATCAGGTAACCACAAGGGTATAGATGAGCAATAAAATAACCACGGTACAGAAATAAAAGAAGCGAATGGGTGTTCTCTAATACAGAGAAGAAAGAGAATCTGAGGTCATTCAGCCAGGTTAGAAGTATCGAATTATTAACAGATATCCAGTGAACCAGCAACTGGTGTATCTGTCTCTGTAATTAGCTCTTGGGTATGTACCTTTCCAGAACCCTTGAGGTATGAGGGACACTGCTATGAGATTATAAGGATAGGCTGAGTAAGAGAAAAGAAGGGATGAATTAGCGAGATGCGATATTACACTACTGCTACTTCAGTCCTGCGGGATTTGAATGTACATGGCTTAATATTAGGTAGCACATAGCACAAGAGGGAATAAAAACATGGCCATTTACTAAATAGAAATCATAAGGTTCTCAATAATGAAGCTGAAAAGACACATTGTTCCATTAATGGTGGATTCTGTATTTACAAGGGGGGAAAAAAACAACCTCACAGTACATATATGCCATATAAGAATGCAAAGACACCACCTCCTCAGGCATAACCAATTTATAAATCAAGAGCTCTAGACAGCTTGAACACAAAAGTCTTTCAGGTTGTTGGTACCTCTGCCATACCACTCATTTTAGAAAGTCTCAGAACACTGAAAGCATCTCAGCACAAAAAGAGAGCGAGTCTTTTCTTGATGTTTGAAAACAGTAAAAGGGGAACCAAATGATATGCTGGATCCTGATTACACACTTGAGGAAAATTGCATTAAGTTTGATAAATTAACAATAGGAATACAGTTAAAAAGACAACATTTCATGGAATAAAAGGTTGTCTTAAACCCATCTTATTCTTTTCAGTCTTCCAATACTGAAGTTGCAACAAACACACCAATTTAAAACTACACCTGCAGGTGGTGGTTTCCTAATGACGAGGACATATTCCATCAGCTTTCCAAAACATGGCAGAAAACTACTTCTGAGACCTTTTTGGCTAAATCTGTATGAAAATGCATCCTTCCTGCCTTCATGGATCTTTTTACTTTGTTGGTACCGCATTCTTTACCGTCCACTGTGCAGTACGGATATTAAAGAACATGCTATGTCTCCAGGGAATAGACCAGGAAATGTTAGGGCAGCAAGCTCCTGGCTTCCACAGTGATATTCAGCTGCTTTGCATGTAATAGAAAAGAATAATACACTGATGTAGTTTGACAGAGACCTTTTAGGTCTGTTCATGTAGAGCAGGTTTCAGAAGCATACCACCTTTGCATTTTCTGTTTCTTTTTTTGAGAGGACTCTTTGTCATCATATTTGCAATGATCTGATCTGATCACTGACATTTATGTATTCTTGTTTACAGTCTGTGTGCCAGTAATAAATACAGTTATTAATAGGTGTGCCATTGATTCTAATATCAGGGAAATGCAGCTTATGGCAACCTTACAAACAGCTAACTTTCCTTCTAGTGCCCACCCTTCTTTTTCACAGTAACTTGTTTCATCCTTGTTTCACTTACACCACAAGTATTTCAATTTTTAATTTATCTTTCCAATTAACAGATCAGATTTATGCAGCTGTGTCTGAGCTTGTGGTCTTGTGGTTTTCCTTTGTCAGAAAGGGCCACCTTTCTCAAATTATATTTTCATATGAGACTATGAATACAGGAATTTTTTGCTAAATTTCATCTAGCGGTATGCCTACCACCAGCACCCTGGCAGCAGCTATATGGAGCAGCATGGAAGATTCCATCCCCTACAATTTCTCCTCAATACTGCCAGGAAAATATGGAAGTACTGCCACAAGTCTCCTCTCAGTATCTGCCAAGTTCCTTTCCAGAAGGAGAAATTCCAATTGCTCCATGCCAAAGTTTAGTTTTCATAGGCATAAATTGTGAAAAGGTGGGATGCACAAGAGTACTGTTAAGAGATTAAACTATTTCTTACCATAAATTGTCCAGTAAATACATAAGAGTGAGATTTATGTCTTCAGCCACCTACTACTTAGGTGTTTAAGCTAGTTAACACAGAGAGAAAAGCATTACAGAAAGAGTCCATACGGCTAGCTTAAACCGCTCACCTACTAAATGGCTCAATTTGGACAAAAGAAATCCCACTGTAAGTGCCAGACAGTGTATTGGTTTGTCACGAGTTCACTTTGTACCTCTTAACACGTGCTAAAAACCTCTGACATGACAGTAGAAGACTGCTGTATGGATCAGCCCTTCAGTGGCTAAACTAGGTTGGAGAAAAGTACAACTGAATCTTCTGGTAATATCCCTTGCATTCCAAGACCCTGGATTAAATTCCCCAGTGCATTACCAACACTCTGTGTTACCCGGGGTTTATTCTGGTAGTGTCCAGGCTGCCATCTGTAAAAAGAGTGCAGAAAAACTTTTTATCCTGCTCATTCTTTGGTGTCTCCTGTAACTTCTTCAGGGTCACATCCTATTCTTTTTCTCCATGCCATCTCCTTCCCCACAACCCCCCTCCCCTCTTACCCTCCTCCCCCCTCAAAAAAAAAAAAAAAAAAAAAAGAAAAAAACACAAACCCAAACCAGGATATGGAAAAGGGAGAAAATGTTTATATTATGCTGTGGAGAACTTTTGAATCAACTAGTAACTTTGAATAAAAATCCTGCAGATGAAAGATACATATGAAGGACCAGACCCTGTCCAACAGTCACATAAAAAGAATGGTTTCCAAGGAAATGAATGTCTAGGAAGTAATTTGAATTTAAAAAAAGATTTCTACATGCAGCCCAGGGAAATGCAGAGTTTTATGAGCATTGGCACAGACTCCAGCAAAGGACTTAGCAAACCTGGAAGAAATAGGGCTCATAGATCATCCACTGAACTAGGACTAGGTAGATCACCAGGTTAACTGCAATGAAAAGTGTTTCCAGTTAATCTACAGTGACCCCTGACCACCTAACGCCCAGGATATTCCTGCTTATTGAATGAAGAGAGGGGATGGAAATTATGTCAAGGAAGAGACAAACCAGGATCATTAAACCCAGTCATGGCAATTAACAAAGAGAGACAAAGAAGTAAATACTAACCACATGTGCATAAACTGAAAATTAGAATAGAGACTCCCTAGATCAGATATCTATTGATTTCTGAAGGTATCCTGCAAGGTAGGCTCTGACTAAACCAAAATATGTGAATTGAGAAGAGGAGAGGGAGGAGATATTTGAAGTTTAATAAGAACAACTAATTTTCCAATTTCTTGTATATATATATATAAACACATGTATTTAATTAAAGATACAAATGGAACAATGTAAGACATGCAAATAATATAATCATCAAACAATAGAACAGTTCACAATCTCTTTAAATCCCAACCCAACACTTGGAAAAGTCAGAATGGATTTTTTTATACTTTTAATGACATCAATTATGTTAGCACCAATGGGCTGCTACTTCAGCCTCTCTACAGAACTGGACATGTTTGCATGAATTATGATTAAGAAATTGGAGGAATGTTTTGCACAGTCTAGCATAACTGACAAAAAAAGCACCCCAAATAAATAACAGACCATGCCACATTAGTCCTAAATGTTGCAGATTTAACTGCAAGGGGGAATTAGAGAAAGATACTCTAAAAGCAAGAGATAACTACAGAGACAAGAAACTGATAACCAAAAGGCAAAAAGAGACATGAGGATAAAGGGGGGCTACTAGTTGGTAGTTTTGTATCATCACAACACACGCTTTTAGAAGTAGAGGGCAAAAGTCAGCGAGCCCGAAGTATTGAGACTGCTCCCCATGGACGTAGTATGCTACAATCCAGAGGAGAAAAAAGATGGACCCAGAAGAGCTTAAAAAAGGAAAGTGCCAGGGTACACAAGCTGCCTGATGCCACACTTCCAAGGCCTTGTTGTGGATCCAAGTATACTGTGTGCAAGTGAGCAGGTCTGTGCACAGCTACAAAACAGGCTACAGAAAGCAGTGGTGAGAGGCAGCAATTATGGGAGCGCCAAGTTACAAGGTAACCTCAGACTCTAAACAGCAACGCAGGCAAAACTGAAGACAATGATGGTATTGGGACAGGCAGGCACCATTTCATAGAATCATAGGGTTGGAAGGGACCTCTGGAGATCATCTAGTCCAACCCCCCTGCCAGAGCAGGGTCACCTAAGGCAGGTTGCACAGGAACGCGTTCAGGCGGGTTTTGAATGTCTCCAGAGTTGGAGACTCCACCACCTCTCTGGGCAGCCTCTTCCAGTGCTCTGCCACCCTCAAAGTAAAGAAGTTCCTCCTCGTGTTTAGGTGGAACTTCCTATGCTCAAGTTTGTGCCCATTACCTCTTGTCCTGTCCCCGGGCACCACTGAAAAGAGCTTGGCCCCATCCTCCTGACACCCACCCTTTAAGTATTTATAAGTGTTGATAAGGTCCCCCCTCAGCCGTCCTTTTTCCAGACTGAAGAGACACAAATCCCTCAGTCTTTCTTCATGAGAGAGGTGTTCCAGTCCCCTAATCATCTTGGTAGCTCTCTGCTGCACCCTCTCCAACAGTTCCCTGTCCTTCTTGAACTGGGGAGCCCAGAACTGGACACAGTGCTCCAGGTGCAGCCTCACCAAGGCAGAGTAGAGGGGGAAGATGACCTCCCTCAACCTGCTGGCCACACTCTTCTTGAGGCACCCCAGGATGCCATTGGCCTTTTTTGCCACAAGGGCACATTGCTGGCTCTTGGTCATCCTGTTGTCCACCAGGACTCCCAGGTCTCTTTCCATAGAGCTGCTCTCCAGCAGGTCAGCCCCCAACCTGTACTGGTGCATGGGGTTGCCCTTATTGAATTTCATAAGGTTCCTCTTTGCCCAACTCTCCAGCCTGTCCAGGTCTCTCTGTATGGCAGCACAGCCTTCTGGTGTGTCAGTCATTCCCCCCAGCTTTGTGTCACCAGCAAACTTGCTGAGGGTGCACTCTATCCCCTCATCCAGGTCATTGATGAATATATTGAAGAGGACTGGACCCAGTACTGACCCCTGGGGAACACCACTCATCACTGACCTCCAACTAGACTCTGTGCCCCTAATCACGACCCTCTGAGCTCTGTCTTTCAACCAGTTTTCTATCCACGTTACTATCCATCCATCAAGCCCACTCTTCCTAAGCTTCCCTATGAGGATGCTGTGGGAGACCGTGTCGAATGCCTTGCTTAAGTCAAGGTAGACCACATCTACTGCCCTCCCCTCATCTATCCATCCAGTCATGCCATCATAGAAGGCTATCGGATCAGTCAGATGTGATTTCCCCTTGGTGAATCCATGTTGAGTACTTGTGATAGCTGAGTTGAGTACTTCTGATAGCTGATTTCCAGACTGAGGAGGTCAAAAATCAGGAAGGCAAAGAAAAGGACGCAGCCAGAGGGAAGAGCGTCTCAGAGAAGGACAGCAGTGACCAAGGGGAAGTCCTTCCTCAACAGCAACAGGACAAACAAACCGTGAGAGACTGGTTTAGAGATCACAGTTGATGTCCTTTGTCAATGAGGCCTGACAGGCCACAGTGGCATGGCAGGAAAGGCATTTTCTAGGGTATAGTATGTATGACACTGGCCAAAGCTCTGTTAGAAAGAAACACTGTGAACTATCAGGGACCTTCAGAAAAAAAAAGAAAGACTCAGAGTAGTCATCAGGAAATCAATCTGTGCAGACAGGGCTAGGATGCTAACTCGAATCACAGCACCAATATAAACAGTTGTCTTAATAACGAGACAATTTAATAAGTATGGAGCCCTGATGGTATGCTGAACATTAAAAAGAGTGATGTTTTCATTGCTTACTGTTTCAGAGTTCCATGAAAGCCAAGCCTTCAGAGGAAGGCGAGTCTGAGCAGTCTCCTAAAATCTGCACGTTTCTCTTATGGAAAGGATTAGGACTAAGCTTGTTCACACTGTTCAAAATATTTGCCACCTGAGGTGACTCTCCAGTATGAATACCTTAACTTGCAGCCAGCACAATGTAAGAGGTGCAGAATCTTGTTTCAAACTGCAATTTGGCTTACTGTTGGGAGCAATGAACTTTGTGTAACAGATTCTCAGTGGGTGGGAGAGCCCTGGTATTCAAGACTTCCTGAATGGACTACAAGTCAGGGATGACTTAGACTACCTTATGGATGTTTGGCAAATTGTTTCTTTATTTTCAAAGGCACTTCTGTCATTTGTGCCAAGATCTGAACTTTATTTTTGGATCCAAAAAAATCACCTTCGGGTTGAAAAAACAAAACACAGTTTTTACTCATGGCCTAAAACAACATAACCAAGATTTATGAATTGTACCAGTCTGCTTTTGATAGGAAACTGACTCTGCAATCAGAAGAGTGGTTACCTGCATTTCAGTTTTTTCACTTGTTTTCCCCTCCAGCAAAGAAACCTAAAAGAAACTGGGGATGATAGCCAGATGATCCCACTGTTCTCAGAACACGTAAAACAGAAGACAGTCAGTCGTGTCGTAAAGAATGACTATGACTAGAAGGATGCTTCGGCTTTCAAGAGAGTAAGGTGTGGTTTAAAGAGTGAAGTGTGATTTAGAGAGGAGATCTTTGGGCAATTATACCACACTTCCCGACTGGAAAGCAGCTAAGGGGGAATATTTCATATGAAGGCTTTTATTTTACTTTTGACAAGAAGCCCTTAAATATAATGATCCCTTCCTTTCCTTTAAAGGACCACTTCAGGATCAGTGCCAAAATAGAAATGGTGAAATTAGGAATTTCTTTCTTCCCAAGGATGAGGGCCTCAGATTACTGTCTCTCATTACTGCAAAGGATGAGCTTCAGGGTTTGACAACTTTATGAATTACTCTAGCACACTGGCACAGCCAACACTATTGCGGCTATTCTGATATTCTTAACACCGACAAACTGTTCTTTGAAAATATCCCCTAGCTCTTATATCCAGACGGCTTTATGGAACGGAGCGAGAAGTATAAAACCCAAATGACTGATAGCCAGATCATACCAGCACTGATCTGATTCATTTTAAGACAAGGGTGCCCCTCTCTCATTCCTTTCAAAGAAGTTTCAACCTGTCTTAAGCTTCATGCTGAAGATGAGAATGTGACAAAAAAACTCAACCCCAGTGTGAAATCAGTGTGAGGACATCAAAGCAGAATAAACCAGAATGAGCGTCTGCAAAGAAACAAAGATTCTTGGGAAAATTTCTGACTTCCTTTCAGACCATGGATAAATTGATTAAACACTAGTGAACAAAATGGTGCCTGAAAGAAAATTACTGGGGACAGTCCCTTCCACCAGTCCTGAGCTATTTCATTTGGCAGGCAGTAGGGAAACACAACTGGATGCTTTTCTGGATATATCTGGAAAGTATCTATATGCATGAGAAAAAAGCACACAAAAAACACTGTATGCAAACAAACAGAACTCATGAATGTTGAATTCTCTGAATATCTCAACTCAAGCTCTTACATTTGTTCAAGAGAAAAATAAAACCATCTTCTATTAGAGTGAATTCATTCACAGTGCATTCATCCGCAGAATGGTTGAGGTTGGATGGGATCTCTGGGGGTCATGTTGTCCAACCCTCCTGCTAAAGCAGGGACGCTCAGAACAGGCTGCCCCGGACTATGTCCAGATGGCTTTTGAATATCTCCAAGGATGGAGGCTCCACAACATTCCTGGGAAACCTGTGCCAGTGCTTGATCACTCTCACAGTGGAAAAAAGTGTTTACTGATGTTCAGAGGCAATCTCCTGTGTTTCAGTGTGTGCCCATTGCCTCTGGTCTGTCACTGGGCAACAGTGAGAAGAGCCCGGTTGTGTCTTCTTTGCACCTTCCCTTCGGGTATTTATAGACATCGATAAGATTCCCCCTTTGCCTTCTCTTCTGCAGGCTGAACAGTTCTGGCTTTCTCAACCTTCCTTCACAGGACAGATGCTACAGCGCCTTCATCATCTTTGTGGCCCTTCGTTGGACTCTCTCACTATGTCCATGTCTCTCCTGTACTGGGGAGCCCAAAACTGGGCCCAGTACTCCAGGTGTGGCCTCACCAGTGCTGAGTGGAGGGGAAGGATCACCTCCTTCCATATGCTGGCAATACTTTGTCCAGCGCAGCCCATGGTAGCATTTGCCTGTTTTGCAAGGGCAAATTTCTGTCTCACATTCAACTTGGTGTCTACCAGGCCCCCCATGCCTTTTCTGCAAAGCTGTGACTGCACGAGTCCAGACCTGTTCCACACCACTTACTTTCTGAAGTTTTTTTGGGACCATGAGAAAAGCACTCACTCTATGGAAGTGATTGGTAGGGAAATGGTATGAGCTCATCAGCTTTCAGTAATTACTCACTTTAACCAGGCCTTTATCAAAGAATTATGAAAGAGACTACATATCCCAGTAGAATCTCCCTAAAGATCAGTGCCTGACTACTGTTGTCCTACAGCTGGAGTTTCTTCACTGGCAAGGGGTCACTCCAGACCTGTCCACACAAGGGAGAAAAATGAGGTTTCTATTCCTCAGCCCTCAAATGAGCAAGCTAAGATGAACACCAGACAGCCATAGTTCTTTGCTCCCAGGACATCAGCCAGCACACATGAGCCAGCACAATGAGGAAAACAAACAACATGAGGTCAAGAGCTCGTGCAGTTTTCTTCTCTGCTGGCCCCCAGTAAAAGCCTGAATCACGACAAGTCCTAAAGCAAACCTGGCTCTGCCCCCAGTGCAGTATATCAATGTGGACTCCTTTACATAAGGCAGCTTGCAAGGTGACAAAATGCCTCACAGTGGCATGTAGCTTTTAACAGCACAGGCACTGCCTGAAAGGTTCTTTAATTTCACAGAATTCCTACACTTTCAGTGCACACTCTTCTGACATCCAAAAACGAGTTACCGGACCAAGCATAGCTTCCTTAACTCACAGTGCCCACGAAATGCAGCACACTTGTCACTTGTTTCTGTACATTTAGATCATACTTGGACAGCTCATCCAACATCTCATTTTAACTGTTCAGCTGTAAACAGCCTGAAATTGTAGCTGTAATTAGCAGATTATCATCCATAGGAAAAGACTAAATATGTATTTGAGTAGTACTGTTCTTTTTCATATGTGATTGTCAAGAGTTCCCACTGCCCACCTGGTACTTCACTAGATATCATCCCAGTGATGGAGAAAGTAATATGGTAAAATCATTGGTGTCATTTCAGTCTCCCATCAGTGCTCAACAGAGCTTCTTCCAGAGCTCTCACAGAATCACACATCTCAAAACGTCCTTTCTGTGCCAGGTCCCTCTGAAAAAGCCTCAACAGTGCTGCATCAAGAAGTTGCAAATGATACTGTAAATACCAGAAGTGTCCCAAGCATTTCCAAGAATCCCTATCACCACAACAGCCAGCTACTGTGTCAGTAAAAGCCACTGTTTCTTTGCAAGCAGAAGATGAACTCCACTTTATCTACAGTAATGAGAAAGTGTGACAGAGCATGCACAACACATGCACTCTGAGGGAACTGCACTGTCGATAGTATACTCTTTTGGAAGCAGATGTTGAAGCATTTGCATTGCGCTCCACCTAGGAATGGCTTCAACAAGAAGTAGTTTCATCTTGTGTTTTAAAAAAAAAAAAAAAAGTGCCACGTAACCTGCCATAGTGCCATAACCACATCTGAAGTATCCAAGCTAAAATCTGCTGCTGTATCCTTCTTTATCACAATATTCTGGGTGGGCCAGGTAGAGAGTAGCTGGTGTTGGGGCCCTGAATTCCTACTTTACTGTCTTCTACTCAGAGCAAGACTGGGTTTTAAAGTTACTCTGAGGTACGATGGAAATGGAAAGTCAGTTCAGTTTGTAGGACGCTAGTAAGGCAGGCTTCATTGATAGTGCGCTGCAAGGGAGCAGGCTGCAGCGTCCTGGGCACAGGGAGGCCTGCACTTGGCTTTGAAGGTAGTTGTGGCCACTGCTACACTTCCACATCAACACACCGAGGGCACACAGTGCAGTGCTCAGCCCTGTGTCTCTAAAGAAGAGATGCAGCTACTGTGCCAGTTTGAAGGTGGACAAACACCTACTCCTGCTGTCATCTCCCCAGCATGGCCCTGTCAGCTCTAGCCAAGAGTCAAACACCTTTCAAACACCTTCCTCACAGCCTCAGCTAGAACTTGTTGCCAGCTTCCAAGGTAGGGACCACAGCTTTGCCAGCAAGCACTCCAGCAGCGTGTGGAGTCTGCCAATTCCAGCTGAGACTCCCAAATGGGCTTCCTAACAGCTGAGCCTCTCAATGCCAGCTGGACTCCAGAAGAGGAAAGCAGTCAAACAAACACTCAGAGGAGGCTCCAAAGGACACTCACCCTGAGTAATGTGTGCTTTATTCTTTGCATACACTTATTTCTTCCACTTTATGCATCTGAGAATCTGGGCTTTGAAACTAAAGGCATAGAGACACCAAGTGATTGCTTTGCATTCTTTTAAAGCTCACACCAGGTGCGAGTAACGGAAGCAGAGAAACAAGCTGTGTATTTCTTACAAGACCTAAAGACATTGGTGCATCCTTCACTGAGCTCAACCTGCCAGGGGCCTACCCACTGTGGGTAAGAGATCCCAAGCTGCAGGAGAAAGAGCAAGACACTGGAGTAGGGCTGATGGGGTGCAGGGGATCAGGTATGGCTGTGCACCCCAGGCAAAGTAGTCAGAAAGGTTCCAAGACCCAAATTTGACTTAATAAAACTGATAATGTTCAGCACACAGCTCTGCCAAAAAGATGAGGGAGATGGAGAAAGGGAAGCTGATTACTTTACTTCAGTTAGCATTCACAAAACATGTTACTTCCAAATAGCACCAGCATTTAGTTGCATCCAGAAACCCAACACCAGCAATTATAGCTATACTCCTCTCTTTCTTCCGAAGATGAAACTAGACTCTGAAAGTTGACTCAGTGTCACCAATATCCAAGCTGACATAAAGAATACCAATTCACGTCAACAGAGAAGCGAGAGGGAATTTTACATCTCTTCACCAGTGCTGTGCCTTCTCAGGAGCAGATAAGGATACATTATGGAAAAGCAGTACAAACGTACACCTTTATGTGTGAGGTGAACGTTAAGGAGAACACTTTTATTTCCTCCACCAATGGAAAAGCCAATGCTGTCAGAAAGCTCTTATCAGTAACTCAACATTCAATGTGAAAGAATAAATGTATCTTCTTTTTTTACAGCAACACATTTAAATTTCCACTTAAATTGAGTTATAGATTCTCCTTAATTACATTTCATTAAAAAAAGGCCAAAAAAAATATTCTATGCACTGGATCTATTTCAAGGAACTAGATCATACAGTTTAATGTCTCACCACATCTGAATAAGGGAGATAAAATAGGTAAAGTAGGGCAAGGATCAGGGATCAGGGCCAGCCAGCATGGGTTTAGGAAAGGGAGGTCCTGCTTAACCAACCTGATCTCTTTCTATGACCATGTGACCCACCTTCTGGATGCGGGGAAGGCGGTGGACGTTGTCTACCTGGACTTTGGTAAGGCCTTTGACACTGTCCCCCACAGCATTCTCCTGGTGAAGCTGCTGAATCATGGCATAGACAAGTGTACTCTTCACTGGGTAAAAAACTGGCTGGATGGCCGTGCCCAGAGAGTTGTGATTAATGGGGTGAAATCCTCTTGGCGGCCGGTCACCAGTGGTGTCCCTCAGGGCTCAGTTTTGGGGCCAGTTTTGTTTAATATCTTTATCAATGATCTGGATGAGGGGATTGAGTGCACCCTCAGTAAGTTTGCAGATGACACCAAACTGGGTGGGAGTGTTGATCTGCTTGAGGGTAGGAAGGCTCTGCAGAGGGACCTGGACAGGCTGGATCGATGGGCCAAGGCCAACTGTATGAGGTTTAATAAGGCCAAGTGTCGGGTCCTGCGTTTCGGTCACAACAATCCCAAGCAACGCTACAGGCTTGGGGAAGAGAGGCTGGAAAGCTGCCCGGCAGAAAAGGACTCGAGGGTGCTGGTGGACGGCCAGCATAACATGAGCCAGCAGTGTGCCCAGGTGGCCAAGAAGACCAACAGCATTCTGGCTTGTATCAGGAATAGCGTGGCCAGCAGGAGCAGGGAAGTGATCGTGCCTCTGTACTCGGCACTGGTGAGGCCTCACCTCGAGTACTGCGTTCAGTTCTGGGCCCCGCTGTACAAGAGGGACATTGAAGTGCTGGAGCGTGTCCAGAGGAGAGCTGCCAGGCTGGTGAGGGGTCTGGAGAGCAGGTCATATGAGGAGAGGCTGAAGGAGCTGGGCATGTTTAGCTTGGAGAAGAGGAGGCTGAGGGGAGACCTCATTGCCCTCTACAACTACCTGAAAGGAGGTTGTAGAGAGATGGGGGTTGGGCTCTTCTCCCAAGTGAATAACGACAGGACCAGAGGAAATGGTCTGAAGTTGCAGCAGGGGAGGTTTAGGTTAGATATTAGGAGGAATTACTTTACTGAAAGAGTGGTCAGGCACTGGAACATCCTGCCCAGGGAGGTGGTTGAGTCACCATCCCTAGAGGTATTTAAGAAACGTCTAGATTTGGCACTTCAGGGCATGCTCTAGTGGCAGAGATTGTAGGTTGTTTATTTGTGGTGGTTTGTGATTTTATTTTTTTTTCCTTTTTCATTGGTGTGTGTATGGTTGCACTCAATGATCTCAAAGGTCCTTTCCAACCATGAAGATTCTATGATTAAGGCACCAAGACTAAGTAGCCTTCCCCAAATCATATGGAAAGCTTGTGGCAGAACTGGAAACCAGCCTTAGGAAATCTGACTCAACTTACCATATTGTAACAGAGCTATATAGTACAACCTTCCACTTCACCTAACTCAAAGTCACATTAAAAGGAAAAACGGATTTATTCTGTACATTTACTTTTAGTAGTATGTTAGGATGACTGAAAGAATGACAAACGTCTCCAGTGCTGCCAGTGCTTATGAGTCTATCGTGAATTCACTTCTCTATAGTGTTTTTCTTAAACATGTAGTTTCTGGAGCCATGTAATGACATGAAAATTACAGGAACAAAAATTGCTTAATAGTTACCCAGGATAGCAAACACAAACTGGAAAGACTCAGAAACCAGATGGCTCATAAATATGTTTGTTTTAATTTGATGATTTTTAACCCTATCTTGTGATGTGAAACGTGAGCTTGGAGAGTTTAGGTACCAGAAAAACGGTGCTTGCTATACATTTACCCTTCATCAAGCGCAGAAAGACTAAGCAAGGTTCTTTCACCTATCAATTCTCGCCAGCTTTATTTCTTGCTCCTTTGTGTGTTTGAGTCACCAAGAATAAAAGGACATGCTTAAGAGTATTCTTAAATGTAGCCGACCTTTTTTTGAAAACTCATGGGAGCACTTCTGTGCGTGCTAGAGCTTATAAAACATTTTGTGTATAAAATTTAAGCCTAGACCCAAAACTATTCTACTGCCTTCCTTTTAGACGATAAATGTAAATCCCAGTTCACCTTCAGAACAGATTCAGTCCCATCCCGAATTGCTTCAGAGCACCTGCTCTAACAACAGTCAGTATACATGATATGGGTCAAAGCTGAAAACAGACTATTTTGTCTGAAGGGCTAAAAGGAGACTTGAAGGCTACACAACAACATGGTGTATCTCTTATTCCTCATACTGTAGCATCAATGATAAGATTCAGACTCCTAGTCTGCATTTTGTGCCCCCTAAAACTGTTAAAAGTTTTGATAACTGGATGCCAAAAACTAACAACGTCCAAAAATAAGAAATTGTCATAAACAGAACTGGATCGGTAACAACAGTGTTTTTCGATTTAGTAAAACAGGACTGTAGGTATTTTCACAGTGGTACAAATTCATATGAGGGTTGTCAGCTCACTGAAATGTAGCTGACAAGGCTGATGTTGAACACTTGCTTCCTTGCAAGAGAATGGAAAGCAGACATGGCTAAGCTAGGTAAGGGTGTATTCACACAGTCTAAGTTCAGGTATCTAATCCTGCAGGTTAGTTTCACAAAATGCTTATGTCAATGACTGGGGGGAGAGATTCAGGAAAAACCCAACGGGTTAAGAGTTTCCCAGAACGCTTCCCCCCAACCCCCACTTCCTGTAGCCCCACTGGGAAACTAACTCCCTTCTTGTCCTTGCCCAGTAATCATGATTTCCTCAACTGTACCTACACAAGCTATGTAGGGTCGCACTGTCACTGGACTGTTAAAATGATTTACAAAAATAAAGAAAGCTAGCTTTTAACCTAGGTAATTTCAAAGCATCCGTACAGTCTGACCGACACAGCTAAGATGAGTCTATGCTGCCGACTGGGGGTTGGCAGGAGAGGTCAAGATGGGCATGAATGCTGGAGAGCAGAGCTAAACATTGGCTGAACATTGACCTTCTTCATGTTCACTCAATCTCGAAAGCCCTAAGAAATCCAGCAGAAGAATCAGCACTTCTACGTTTGAAATTCTACATTTACTTGATATAAGGCACCGCCTACCATTCTCGGTGGAAGAATGTCAGTAACATTATTATTCTTGTCAATCCTCCTTCTTGTAGCCATAAAGCAGTTTCTATCAGTAATGAAACAACTTCTCTAGCTTTCTCCACTTGTACCTTGGTACTGCAGTGAATGTAAATTCTGCTGAAACTTAATTAAAAAATAACTATTAGCTAGATTTACCATAGCTGATAGTCTGTACAGTCACATGCCACATAAGTTGCTGCAAAATGGTAATCTACATAGTAAATATATAATTAAAATATTATCACAAACAATCACGAGAAACCCCTGAGTATTGTACAGTTTTGGATAACTGCATCCACCGAGGAAAGTGTGGAAGACAGCTTGTTTAAAGAAAAGGTGTTTTCCCATATCTTTTCAGGTCCTAAAATAAGTGGGGGAAAAAAATTCACCATGAGGAAAAAAAAAAAAAATCACAGATTAGTTAATTTTCCCTTTCATTAATTTTCATGCAGGTATAAGCAGGAAAACACACAAGAGAGGAAAAAAAAGTTTGTGAATTACAATGGGGAGGGAATAAATAAAAAGAGCTACACCTTGGCCAAAACTTATCAGGAAATCAAAAATGAAAATAGCTTTTAGAGGGGAAGCTAAATGCTTGTGTCTAAACAATCTAGCACAGGTCCAGATGAGTTAAAAAGAGCTAGATCTGCATAAGTCTTTCATTTTTCTATCCACCTGAATAGACAGAATACAGGCCCTTTTGAATAACTAAATAAAAGACAGTTTGTTTTATTCACTTTGTTTTGCTTATAATTCATTCACAAGGTTATTATTTGTAACTTTTACTGACTTTCAAATTTCTTCTCTCGGATTGCAACAGACTAACAAACACAATCTGTCAAACTGGGAAAGTTTAAACTCTTCTAAGAATCTGGTTTTGAAGGGCCAGGAGACATGTGGGACTTCAGGAAAGTTGAAAAAAAAAAATGGTGATTGCAAGCATTCTGTGATGACTACACTATCACAGCTTATAAAATTCATAAAGTCCAGTGTCTCATTAAAATCTAGGCTGAACTGTTAGCCTGCATGGGGTTAAAGAAAGCTTCTTTCAGAGGTTTTAAATACTATTCAGGCTCCTGTAGTGACTGTAAACCCAGAAAATGCTCCTGTTGTGAATTACATACTTTAAAAGTGTTACTTATGTAAAGAGATCTGGACTCCAGCACAGTACACATGAAAATGCCATAGAGCAAACTCTAAAAACGTGTTAAAGACCACGGAAATTTCAAGCGGTCATGCTTTTCTATGATTGCATTTGCTGAAGACAAAGTAGCAGATATATATTAATCACTCAGAGCTCAGTAGGGAAAAAAAAAAATTAAATAGCAGATACTTGGAAAATTAAAACTGCAGTTAAATGTAAAAACAGAAACTAAAAAAAAAAAATCAAGACATCTAAGGTATTAGAAGTGTGTAAGCATAATTGTCCGTGCTTTTTCCTTTGTCTAAAATATTAGTCAAGACATCAGGGTGTGCAAAAACCAGTGAAGCAAAGCAGTTTTTCTGTTCAGTTCCAGCTTGAATTCAGCTTTGCCTGAGGTTGCTCAAGTTCAGGCTGACAGCTGCTAACCCTTTTTTTGGGAATCCCAAACCACACTGGCTGGGGTCATGGTCTCCACTGGAAAAGAGTTCCTCCATCCTGCTCCTCTGCTCCCATCCTCTCCGTGTATCCCCCCAGTTTCCTCCTGCCTCCCTAAGACCAGGAAAGTGGAGCAGAAGTTGTGAGGCAGAGCTACAAAGGGAGCCCAAGCACTCAGAGTTCACCCTCAGCATGTACAAAAAGGTTTAGGTCACAGCCGCAGTGCCACTCAAACCAGCTCTGCATTGCTGCATGGAAGCAGGCACTTTCCCATGGGGAAGCGGAAGCTGGATGTGAAACTCTTCAGAAGCCCGTCATGGTTTGAGGTTGCTCCCATGCCAACGGCATCTCTGCTATGGGAAGCAAGATTTCAGCAAACTGTGACACTGAACCAATAACCTATTAGGTTCAGTTCTCACTGAGGTTCCAGTATGACTGCTGTTATTGGGTCAGTTCGGATTCAAGGTGGGGAAAAAAGTTCCACTTTGGGTTTCATTTGGCTCCTGGATAGCACAAAAAACTCTTCACCATGACATGCAGGAACAGATTTCTCACCTCCTGCACTTAATTCTGTGCACCAAAACACCATCACAGCTCTCCATGTCACTTACTGTGTGGCTCTCGCTCAGTTACTTTATCACTCCTATGTTTTTAATATATAAATATGTATCTCCATAAACATAGACACAGGGGAGAGATGTGGATGCTTTAATCCCAGAAAGTTTGGCTGTTTATGCCCTCAAACACATGCTGTGCTACATGCTGGGAAAAAAACCTCAAGTGAGCAACTCAAATGCATGAATAAATGCAATCATTTTTGGCTGATACGCCAAAGCTTATGCGATTTCAGATACCAATTAGCTGAAAATCTGTGATGCCTTATCAACAGACATGGCTCTCCCATTAGATAAGGCAAAAGTTAAGCTGAGTTGCAAGGATAGATCTGTGCTTTTTGGAAAGACTTCAGCTTTTAATTCTATACTTCAGTCTCATTCTTGATTACTTTTAATACTGATAAGCCTGCTGTGTCAGTAGGTGACCCTGTTTTTTAAATTCAGTCAGTGCCATTGTCAGGGAGTTCCTTAGGATAGGATAGGATAGGATAGGATAGGATAGGATAGGATAGGATAGGATAGGATAGGATAGGATAGGATAGGATAGGATAGGATAGGATAGGATAGGATAGGATAGGATAGGATAGGATAGGATAGGATAGGATAGGATAGGATAGTTCAGTTAGAAGGGACCTACAACGATCATGTAGTCCAACTGCTCAAAATAAATATAAAGCCAGGTAGAAATCTTAACAAGTTTTTCACTGACAAGTGGAAGAAAAGGCTGTACAGAATTGTGCAAAGTTTCATGTTTTTCCAGCCAGTTTTATGCTAAAGACCACATACAGAAAACCAACCTGAAATTCTCCTAAAAAGATAAAACCTGGCCTGTGGATGAGCATCTTACTGGAATTCCCTGTTCTTTATTTCCTCAGTACATATGGCAGAGCTGCTTTTTCTAGGTGACAAAGACTGGAAGGCCATCTCTGTTTCCTTTTATGTCATTTGTCTCTGTTTTCATTAGCCCTTATGGGCCCAGCTGTGCTGGTATCATACACACTGAAGAAGCTGCGGTGGGGAGGTACACCACCTTGAGGAAAGCTCTTCAAAACAGCACACCTGAGGGAGACAAAATTATTCAGAGAGACTCCACCACTTGCTTGGGAGCTGTAGTCCTTTAGGTAGTGCAGAGATCCAGGGAGGTCTTGATGCTACGTTTGCTTGGTTGTAAAGGTCCCACACCCTGAGCTCCCCTCTTGCGCATTGGGCATAAAAAGGCAGGAACTTGGCATTCCCCAGGCATAGCCCCTCTGACCCCTAATGATACTGAACCAATCACAATCTGAACCAAAGGCTCCACATGTTCCTCCTACACGCACATAACCCACCAGTATGATCTGTCACCACTCTCACAAGGGATCTCGGTTCTCCCTTTTCACTCAGAGCATATCTGTCAGACCAGCTGCAAGTCATCTCTTATGAAACACCTCAACTCACCACTTTGCCAAGCTGGCCTGCTATCCTACCTGCCACAGGTTTCATCTTTGTGCACACCCTGTCCTGCTGATAGCAGACACATCAAAGCACTGGGTTTGTTACACACTAGGAGAGGAGAGAAGCAGAGGAGTAATTATAATGGAATGGGAGGAAGAGGAATCGTAAGAGGAAGGACTGATGCTGAGAGACAGGAAAAGACTATAAGCCTGATCCAATTAATTAACATAATTAATGTCATTATTTTCCTCCTCTGATTTAAGCATTCAATACAGAAATCATGCTTACTCGTAAGAGTCTCAGATAAAAGTCTCCAGATACAGAAGGCAAGACGTTGCACTGCTGTAACTATACTTCCATACAGATCCATCAATTTGCGTTAACTAAGAACCCCGTGGATCCCTTCCTCTCCATTTATTTCTGGAAAGAGCTCACCTGCCTCTTCTCTCAGCAGCTGCTTCATGCTTCTGCTTTTACTAAGGATTTGCAAAAAGTTCATGTTAATTTTGTTTCCTTTATTTCTGAGGAATTTAATCCAATACCAAGCTACAAACAACGGTACGAGACACTATGTGGAGTAATGAACATCAGCCTGAGGACAACCACCTGCACGCACAAATCCAGGTACAAACTGCTATATGGTATTACAAGATAACTGAGCAGCTTTAATACAGGATTTTCCAAGTTACTGGCAAGACCAAAGAAATTAAAAATGAAAAACTGTCACAGGTCAACATGACATTTTTGCAGAAGTTTTATAAAATTACAAAGACCAACACATTTCAGGGATTGTTGAACTATAATACTCCATGTCAAAACTAAACATTTGATACTAAATAATGTTTTAAGATTTTTAAATAAAGATTTAAGATTTTTGAATGGAAGACTTCTCTAAGCAAAAGTTTGAACTAAAAAAAAACCAAACCCAACATTAAAACAGATAGACTCACTTGAATGTCTCAATATGAACTAATGCGTGCACACACAAAACAAACCTCCGTACCTAACAGCTCAAAACCTAGAACACTTTATAAAGGATTTTAGTGTCACCAGATCGGCATTTTTCACTAAAATGAATTCAAGATGAAAATTTGTCTCCACTGTAGTCACAGACGCATTTCTACACACCATCACAGCCAGCACGCACCCCATCACACATTCAAGCAGGCTGAAGACAAGGACCCTCCTGTGTATCTCTTCAGGACTCTGGGGGGCGGGAGAGGAATGCTTTTGAAACATGGCTGGAGCAGGGCATCCTCTTCTCCAACTTTGATCTTATGGACCAATTAGAAACTATGAAACTATGTAAAACTGACAGAAAGATGGATTTCTCCTATGGCTGATCACAAGACATTTTCTTCAGCTCTAAAGTACCGGTACACATGGTTCACTACTTGATTTCTTCCTCCTCCACCTTAGTCCTCCCCCTTGACGGAGTTTACAAATCTCTGTATGTGCTCCTTTTACTGTGGAACTCCCATATATCTAGCCTATCCTTTTCCATTGTATTCCGAAAGGTCCTCAACTTTGTAATGTCTGTGACTTAAAAAGAACTGTCTTTTTTTATTTCAAGGCATCTGCACAATGTTTGGCTTTCAGTGACAGTCATAGTGTCTTGAATTGCATAACCGGACTGGGGCCAGTATTAGTGGATATGCTGCCATTTACACAGTAACTGACCATGGACCTAACTCCTAAAACAAATTTCAAGGATCATTTGGTGCTGTCCTGGTTAGAACTATTTAAGTGAAAATACTGAAATCACTACTGTACTCGTATGCTACTTTAACAGAGCAGAGAGGCGCACAAGAAGAGAATAAGAGAGACGCTCTTCAAATGAAGAGGCAAAAGAGAACGTTGGGCCCCATCCCTTCCACTCTTGGCATGCTCTCCTCTAGACAGACAAAGGGATACACAAAGCAGTAAAGTCTAAGTGAGATAGATGCACTGGTTTATTTTAAGTTGGCTTACAACAAAATGAGGTACTCTATATAAGCATCTTCATGCATATGTGGACTGATTAAACTTAAACCAGCTTATACTCACTCCGTAAAAACCAGGACAGCTTAATTGTGAGAGGCAGACAAACCCAGGGAGAGAAAGAAAACCTCTGGGCTTCTGAAAACAGTTTGTTAGACAAATACAAGGAGGAAGTAGGATCCAGGAATGCAGCGTTCAGCATTGCCATGCTGATATACCATCCCACAAACAAACAAACAAAAGGCTGGCTGCCTTACTCCAAAACCTGTAATCAACCTCCCTATGCCTCTCCGCCTTAGAAAGGATTCAATGAAACTCAAAACCATAACTATTCCTCAGGCTGAAATTCAACATAAGATATCCTATTCTGTGACAGCTCCACTACAAGTATTGGTAAGGGCTGTAAAGAAAGACTTGACAAAATGCCTCTACTAATATTATCTCAAGAACTGTGGTTATACTCAATAGCTAAACTCAGAACAATGATATAAACATGACCGCACTTTTGGAAAGGTGTTTGAGGTTTGCCCAGAACGTATGTTGTGCTGTAATTTTGCAGTTTTGTAAGTTTGCCCTCCACACCCAGAGGCCAGAGCTCAACATTTGACCAAGCACAACCCAGTTTTTCATAAAGGAGAAAAGGACTGACCTATCCCCTCCACCAAGCTCAGGTAATCAAAGGAAAACCACCCAATATGAAGATTCAAAACAATGCTGGTGCTTAAAATAAAAAGAAAATTCTCCCATACATTCATCTGGTGGCTTTTTTCACCTTCTACCTAGCCATCTCCTGAGACCTGAGGCTAGTGTGTGACCTCAGCCTCTGAATGACCGTGAAGTTGCTTTGACACTGAACAATACACCTTTGTGCACTGAGTTCTTTCTTGATTTTGTTGTTGTTGTTTTGGGGGTTCTTTTTCTAAGCGTTTTTTTCTGCTCTTGTTCTCTACAACTTTCTGAATTTTCTCAGAGTCTTAATTTTTGCACCACAAGGAGTTATGACCTCCTCCAGTGTTTTGGTATGCCAAAAATTTTCAATGGGTTGGAACTCTGAAATTACACATTTAGGATACAGCTCATTAGAAAGGCATATGCCAGCCAGTAAAACAAAAGGCAGAAAAGCGGACGTCTAAATTCCCTCATCACCAAGACCTTCGGCTTTCCAGATAGAGAAGGAAATGTAAAGCCACTCTGAAAATACGCTCCCGGAAAACTTCCTCAGTGGTTTTTAAAATAATTGACTGCAGAGTGTGAGAGCTGACCATAATAACCCAATGAGACAAGCAACCCCCATGTGAAGATGGTGACATCAGCTACACAGTTAAATGCTCATGCATCCAAGTGTCTTCCTGGTTAATTGAGATTATTTTTGGCAGAAGATTGGACAGAGATTGTAAAACGTATGTTTGTTTTCATTTAGGTCTTCACTTGCTCTCTCTGAAACACACCTTTTTTTATCTCCATCCTAATACAGTCATGCTTCAAAACAAAGACTTGGAGATACAGCAAATGTAATGACTATTCCTTACACGAACCTTACTTGCCTGTTGAAAGTCACTACACCAAAACCACTGCGATGATACTTAGCAGCTCTTGATGAGACCACATGCCATAAGAAATGAGGCTGTGGAGACACACAGCTCTGCTTGCCTGGCCTACACTCGCCCTGGGACCATTTGACAGTAAAGCAACCTCCTCTCAATAACAGGGCAGAAAAAGCCTGAAATCAAAAACTCTGTGCTATGCACTGGCATTTAATTGTAAATAGAACTAAATGATGAAACCTGCTTAAAAACCGATGTCCCAGCGTGTCTTTATATAAAAGAATATATATATAGGTTCAGCATTTAGGCAGACACAGAGAATTTCACTGCACTAGCAAGAACAAGCTGCAGCGCCCAGCAACCTGTTTGCCTTACCTCCTTCTCTACCTGGAACTAATATGATTTGTTACACTGAGAAATACAGAAGTGTCTCCTGATGCTTGTCTAAGGGTCAAGATGATGTCCCTGTCTCTGCACTGGGGGCACTATTATAACTTCAGCTCTCCGAGAAATTCAGCATGTCCTGATAAGGTTTTTCTCTCCTAATTTTCACAATGAGTTTGCTTGCCACTGTGCACATATAGTAAATGTGTCCCACTCCTACCTTCTTCTCCCATCGTTGCTTGCTTGCATGCATGCTGCCGCTTCCTAACTTCTCTCCTATTACTGCAGCTTCCCTCCTAACATCTCCCTCCTTCTATTCTACTGGTATCTCGTTCCTCTTGCTGCATTTCAGAACCAAAGCTGACAATGGCAAACAGAAGAGCACAAAGATTCCTTTCAAAACTCGGACTGAGAACCACTCTCTAGGTGGGAGCTCATAACTCCATCTTTCATAGTCCCAATACCTTCTTCTTCCTTTATCTGTCTCCTTTATTTCTCTCCTTAGACAAAGCATCTTCTCCAAACTACACCTTTTTCTGTAACCAACCTTCACTATTCTTAGAGCATTGCTTCCTCCTACCTTTCCAAAATAGTCCAGAGAAAGCAATCCAGTAATCAGAGAAGCAAAATGGTCCTGGGGTATAGCTGCTAATTTCATCCTGAACCCTTGTACGACAGTGCCTGCTTCCAGCCTAAGAGCCTCAGTCAGCAGCAGCCTTTCTAAAACTACAGATCACCTATTCATTTCAGTGAACAAAATTTACTTAGAATCAATAACCATCAAGATTTACTTACCCACGTCACCCACGCCAGTACTTTCTGCCCCCTCTCCTTTTTTCCCCCCACTGTTTTGAAAATAACGCTTTACTGGTTTTAAAGGTAAAAGGGAACAGGCAATGAAATAAGTCTGAGTCCCTGGGCATAAGAAAGAGTTTGCATGGCAAGGAGGCGGGGGAAGAAAATAAGTTACTTACCCACTGTGGTGACCAACAGCAGCAGCTGTGGGAGCCGGTTCATGGCTCTGCGGGGTGCGGGCAGGTCCCAGCCGGGTGCGCGGCTCCGGAGGGGCCGTACCCGGCTCTTCCTGCGGGCTCCGCAGGAGCTCTGAGGCTGGGTTCGGGCTCCTGCTGCCTTGGAGGAGAATTCCCACCTCCTGCTCAGGAAGGCTCGCATGGGTCCTAGAGCCACCCGCTCTTCATTCCCTCCTCCTCCCGTTTTGCACACCGCTCCTGCACGATAAGCAAATCCATAAGGCAGTTGCTTTAGACATGAACACATCCGTCTATAAATTTTTTAGCCATTAGTATTCACTAGGAAAAGCTGAATTCAGCATCTTACTGGGCTGTTCCCCCATCGCAGCCTTCCCTTGCAGCTGCCTCAATGACACACACGAGACACGCTCACTGCCTGGACCGAACTCAGCTCATATTTAAGATAATAGAGAAGATTCCCTTAGTCTGGAAGTCTTCCACTGACTGCCCTGAAAGAGAAATCAGACCTATTTACACAGCCTAGATACCCCCCTTTCTTTCCTTAACTTCACTTACAACCGCCTAACTTGTGAGCAAGACAGCCTCAGTTGGTGAGACAAGCAACAGGGACCTGCAACACAGTGAGGTGTAGGTGCTCTGCCTGCAAGTTTATGCGTTCACTCTTTAATCACTTTTCTTGTTAAACTCCTTTTTCTTCTGGTCTATCAGCATTTCAATTACATTAGTTCACTCTGCCTTCAATTTGTTTGCATGTGGGCTTTTCCTTCACAGGGAGTTTATTTTAAAACAGCTATTCCTTTTATAATCAGAATATGTTATTTCTGATTAATTCTCCATGGGATACCCTGACTCTGGATTAGGAGTGTTTTAGTCCAAATTAAAATAATTTATTGTGGCTGTGGGCTACAATAATTCAGAATGGAAACTGTTGTGAATTTAACAGATAGTACCTGAGTCTTGAGTAAAATACCATTCACACTGTAGGCACTGGAGAAATTTGGAGCTAACATGAATTAAAGCCCTGATAGGACTGGTGGGTCTGGCACTTTCAAGGCAGAGGCCTGCATTCTATTTTTAATTCTGGTTCATACATTACACTAAGAATTTAGTGAATTTACTTAACCTTCTGTGAATCTTTCACTGATATCTATGAAAAGTATGCAATACTCAAGGGTACAATTTGATTTTGTACCATAACCATATATTTGGATCTCAGAATTTACCCTTTTATTCAGCAACATATTGCCATTTTCAACAGATTTACAGAGGCATATTTCTGAACACAACATGGATGGTCTGGAAGAAAACATGATTCTGAGGCTTTCCTCTATGGCCACATCAATTACAAAAGTATGGTAGCAAGAAAGACAGACATTATCGGTTGCTTATTAACTATGTTTATATAAACTGTTCCCCATGCAAAGTAATAGACCAAGAATAATGTGTGTTCCTACCTGTTACGTCCCGGTCCGACTCCGTTGGGCCCGGGAGAGGTTCGCAATGATTCCAAGTGGGAGGTTAAGACACGAGGTCAGATGCCGCTCACTGCAGGTTTATTGTTATTCCCCAGCAATAGTCACTGAGACGAGCGACAGAGGAAAGGTGCAAGTAGAGGAAAGGCAGAAAAGAGAAGCACTATTACGGAGCGTAGCAAGAGTATAGTTACCACCACTGGCCCGAGGATGTCTCGGCGGTCCTCCGGAAGTTGAGCGGCGTACCGCTGATCCATGGTTGATGGTGGTGGGGGTCTCGGTCCCGATTCCCAAATCGTGGTGGGTCATCGCGCCAGTTATAGTCCAGGGCGGTCCGTAGCTTGACCAAGCAGCGTGACGGTGGCCTTTGTCCAGCTAATTGTCATTTTACATGGTCGCCGTATAAGCTTTTCCTGCCCCCTTGCTGCTTGGGCAATGCTTGGCTCAGCACAGTCATTGTGCCTCAGCAATTTGGGAGTTCATGGCACAGGCCTGGGTGGGCCCCGGGGTAGGCAGGGTCTGGCCACTCTGACAGCCAGAGGCCTACACCCTTTCCAGCTGGGGGCAACATGCCCTCTTCAGCTGATGGCAATCCGGGGTGGTGACTGGCAAGCAAGAGAATGGTCTGCAGAAGGTGCTGAATAGATACAAGCAAGCTTCTTGCTGGCCTGCAAGCCTGCCATCGATTTGCAGGAGCTTAAGCAAGCTTTGAGACAGTTATTTTAAAGTTCCAGGCTCTCACACTACCCAACACCAGAGGGGTGGAAAAAAAGCCTGCCAGCTTTCCATCTCTTCACAAATAACTTTCTTGGCTGAGGCTCTAGGACTGCAAAGCAAGTAATTTTTTACTCCAATTGATAAAAAAGTAGAGTGACCTCATGAGTTTCTATAGTTGCCCAAACCCTCCCATGAACAGAAATGTGAAAAATCTGTATCTGCAAGACACTGGTAGCAGCAGCAGAAGCAGATGAAATAACACTGTTTCTGACAATACTCAGTTTTAAAGCAGTTCGTATTTTCCATGGCTTTCAGTTAGTTTGGCCAAGACAGATGAATACTTAGGCTGATTACAGAAATGTGAGGCATTCTATAAGACTGAAATAAATGAATGTGATGCTTTGAAGCAGAGGTAAAAGCAGAGGAGAAGGTGGCTAATCTCTGACCAATTGGCTCATTAGCCAGTTTCAAGGGTTTGAGTCCTGGCTCAGAAAAGTAAACCTTAGTCTCCTGGAAGGTCTGCAGCTAATCCTCAGCAAGGTAATCCACATCTGTCAAGCAAAGCAAGACACTCAATTCAGACAAAAGTTGATATTCTAGGGAATCAAAGATTTTAAAGAAAAAGGACAGGAAAAACAAATGCTTCACAGTGAAAACCAAAAGAAGATATGCAGAATGTGAAAACAACAGAAGTCAGAACAATGCCCAGCATTTGGAAATAGGTGCATGAACTACAAGCAAATGCCACTCACCAGCAGTTTGCAAGTGGCACAAGAGCATGCACAGCAAGAAACAAAACCGAACAATAACAAGAGAATGACAGCAACACCACTAATCCAGAAGAAATATCTGTAGAAGTAATTAGGAGCAATGGACAATGCTGTGCATCAGCAGAGAACTGAACTGTCAGTCTAGAAGCAACTGTGACAATTACACGCTTTTAAGTTGGGCACTGATGCACAAGCTAGAACATTGCCAGAATCTGGATACCAGCAATTGAAAAAACCTGCTGGTCTTAAATAATGATACTATCTCTGGCTCAGCAACTCTGGAACAACCTACTGGAGCCCAGGAGAGGGAAGCAGATACACTTACTCTGTTCTTACATTCTTCTGAAGGCATCCATTACTGTCCACTGTTGCAAACACAACAGAGAGGGCAGCACAGAACTTTGAGCTAACTCTGTAACATCTCAAAAACATTCAGGTCGGGGTTGCAACAAAAGTCCCCTCCACACTACCAAGAAAATTCCTCAGAACTGAAGGGAGGTGAGGTGGAAGCACTTACCCACAGAGCAAGCAGAGTTCCAGCAATGGGGTCTAGTCACTGCTAGAAAAAATGATGGAGTTTTCGCTTACACGTACACTCAAGAGACGAAAATTTTAAACAGTGTAAAATATTCCCTATATACAAGAAGGAAGCATTGGAGAGGTGGTCAATACCAAATGCATTTCTACATGGGACGCAAAGCAAAGCAAACATTCACCTTGCTTCAACACCTTCTTTGGGAGATACTGTTCCCTTTGGGGCTGTGCACTTCCTAGAAAGATACAGCACATTTCTGATAGCATGAACAGTACAAAAGTCTGTATCATGACATTTTGATCTGAGAAAAATATGAGAAAAATGCAGTCAGAGACTTCATAAACCTTGCATGGAAAACAAGCTGTCTGGCAAAAGCTAAACAAATACCATGCAAATTACTTATGATGGAAATAATATCCAGCAGAGCAAGGTGAATGTGGCAAGGTGATATAGACTTGCCACACTAAGATGTAATACAGATCCATTTGAAACATGAAGTGTGTAAAGAAATATGTGCTTGGTCAGCCTGCCTCAGCATTCCAAATGCTGCTCTACAGAACTGTCTAACAGACAGAGGATTTAACCGTTACAAAAACATCTGGAAATCTGAAGATGTTAACCAAAGATGGACCAGTCAAAAATATGATAGCTAAGTGCAAAATTAACTTGTCCTCACATTCTTCTACTGAGGATATTGTTAATTTTTTCAAGTTGTAAAGTCAGACTTGGAGAGCAGTCAGTTATCCGTAAAAGAAATTGGGTGTTAGTGCACATAAATAAATAAGTTTTGGCTTTACTCCATAGCCATTAAAGGTTCATGTCTTCATGTATGGAAGAACTGTATGAGCTAAAACTGTTCATAAAACTCTTTACAGCCTAAGGGACCTGGCAATTCTCAGGCTAACCTTTCCCACAAGCAAAAAGACTACAGAACTATTTTGGTTTCAAATATATGATTGCAATGTTGCGTAAAAACTAAGCAAGATCTGATGATGATTAGACACATGGTCTCTGGAGTACTTGACAAAAGAACTATGAAGCAAAACCATCCACAACTAGATTTTACATCTGTTACACACACAAGCTCTTTTTTAAAAGTATCTATCAGGTGTCAGACAAAATGTAAACTTTGATTGCTGCAAACATTTCTGGGTGAAAACCCCTGCAGAAAGTAATTGTGACCAGTGCCACGATGACGCTAGATGCTCCAAACTGTTCATAATAGCTAATAGGGTGGCTTTACCCCTTAAAATTATAGTAAGTAATAAAGAGTTACATTTGGTTGTTAAATGTGACTTTGTTTCAATGCATATTAAATCCTCAGACATCAGATGAAAAAAAGTGTTAAAAAGGACATGCACTGAATCATCTAGGGATTTAAAATCTAAATCTAAATATTTTACACCAGCCTCAGATAAGCAGCAAGTTTGAGGAAATTGTTGTTATGCTTGTCACATAGGCCAGAAGGAGTAGTAAAGATGTAGGTGGTATAAATGGGGGGAAAAAAAAAGTAATCCCCCAGAGCAAAGCAGGAATAGATTTGTCACTGCTGGCTGGGAGAAAACCATCTTATTTGCGTCCTAGACTGTCAAATTCATTCCTGCATAAAAAAAAAAATAGAATAGAATAGAACAAAACAGAACAATTTCAGTTGGAAGGGACATACAACAGTCATCTAGTCCAAATACTGGACCAATTCAGGGCTGACCAAAAGTTAAAGTATGTTGTTAAGGGCATTGTCCAAATGCCTCTTAAACACTGACAGGATTGGGGCATCAACCACCTCTCTAGGAAGCCTGTTCCAGTGTTTGTCCACACTTTTTATAAAGAAATGCTTCCTAATGTCCAGTCTGAACCTCCCCTGGCACAGCTCTGAACCCTTTCCTTGCATCCTGTCACTGGATACCAGAGAGAAGAGGTCAGCACCTCCCTCTCTACTTCCCCTTCTCAGGAAGCTGTAGAGAGCAGTGAGGTCACCCCTCAGCCTCCTTTTCTCCAAACTAGATAAGCCCAAAGTCCTCATAGGACAAGCTGCTCCTCATAGGACATTCCTTCCAGCCCTTTCATCACCTTTGTTGCCTTCCTCTGAATACATTCGAGGACCTTCACATCATTCTTAAATTGTGGGGCCCAGAACTGCACAGTGTTCTAGGTGAGGCTGCAGCAACCCTGAATACAGTGGGATAACCACCTCTTTTGGCCAGCTGGTCATACTGTGCTTGATGCACCCCAGGATGAGGTTTGCCCTCTTGGCTGTCAGGGCACAGGAGTCATTTGTGCACGTCAGTACTATCCTTGCTGTATTTTAGAGTACCCATGTTATTGATGTTTGACAACAGGACACCTTTAATGAACATGAGTTTTAGCAGTTTGCAGTGAAGTACGTACAAGGCATGTCAGTACAAGTCTCCATTATTTCCAGTACAACAAGTCAATAGAAAGTAGTGTCAAAATAATAAAGCACCTACTAATGAAAAATGATAGAGTCCATATTCAGCACTGTTAAATCAGAGCACGGCACCAGCAAAGCATGGCTTGTCATGTGCTGACATTTGATTCAATGGAAAATTGAAAATGAGAGTGCCTGTGCTACTAGAAATGGATGTCAAAAGCCCTTGGGGACTTGTAAATATCCAAGGAGACAGATGAGGAAAAACAGCAATCAAGAATGACTCGGAGTACCTGGAGCTCCTGCCATTTGCCCAAGACATAAAGCTCATAACTGTGAAGGCAAAACAGCAGGAAGGCAGCCAAGACAGTTCGCAAGTCATGGGAGTGTGTCACACAAGAAAACCGATGAAGAAAAGGGCCACCCTGTGAGTCAGTTGCTGTGTAACAATCCCAGGAAACTGTGCTTTCTGACTTGCCTGGTGTGTACAATTAGAATCAATAAGCCTGCCAGCATCTGACAACATATATGACGACAACTTACTAAAAGCCTGTGGATGCAAAAACACTCTTCTTTCATTAGCACCTTAAGCTCACAGACCACCTGAATGACACACAATTTCTTGTTGAGATCCTAGATTTAAATCACATATCATATCCCATGGCAGTGGTTGGACCACCTGCTCTAGCAGCAACATCATGAGACTGATACAGGACGAAAGGTGATACTTAGTGTTTCCTATAAGGGCCCAATGTCACCTAGTACAGGAAACAGGTATGAGGCACAGCCTGAGTTCAGTGAGGTAACAAAGCCTGGTGTTATAATTTAGGCTGGGCTGGCCACTAAACGAACAACAGATGATCTCTTTAACCTCTCTCCCCTTTCCCAGAAGAGAAGGGAGAGAGAATAGGGGAGAGTGAGTTAAGAAAAGATAATAATATCAATAAGAAAATAATGAAATATATACAATATATACAAAACCAGTATCAAGCTTGCAGAATAACGATCACGTCACCGGCAGGCACTGGAAAAGTCCCAGGCTTGACTCGGCAACTGGATGGGAACTGGATTCAGGAACGCACAGATTGGGGTGAAAGGCAGATGAACAGACAGAGTCCTCCTCAGATGCCGGCCATTGAAGAGGCTGACCCCTTTGATCCCTTAGCTTTTATACCAAGCATCATGCAGATGGGATGGAATACCCTGTTGGTCAGTTTTGGGTCACCTGTCCTGTCTGCTTCTCCCTGCAGGTGCAACCCCTTTATGCTCTTCCACTTCCGGACCTCCAACATGGTACATAACAAAGGTATCTCACCTTGCTTGTTATAGCAATAAGTATAAGCAAGAGCTTCTCTGCATACCATTCTTTGGTATTAACTATAAACATCAGACCTTATCACTGCCAGAAGCAGACACTGTCTGAAAAATATACCATTAATTTCAGATGGTGCTGTTAATTAGGAGACTTAACTGAAAATTAAAATTACTGGAAAGAAAATTGGTTCTGTTCTACCTCAAACCAGGACACCTGGCCACAGAATGTCTTTTCATCGAGTTGTAAGGGAGTTGAAAGAGTGGCATGGGAATCAATATTTACCCTTCTCTTAAACAAGGACACCACTTCTCCTGGTGTTTTCACTACTTGCCTCTTTTTTCCTCCCTTCTTATGTGATCCATTTCACATGCTCCATTTTTGCTTGCATCCTACTAAGTCTTTGCTTCCAGCTGCTATTTCTGACCCTCCAGGTCAGGGCTGAGAAACTGGATCCTTTCGATGATCCAACAGCCACAAACAGGCCTGATTTATGCCCTATTCCTTATTATCTTTTCTGTAATGCCACTTAAGAAAATGTTTCTATGTTTCTCCAATGATACTGTCTTTCACTTTGTTTATTTTTACTACACTTTTTGGAAGCATTGCTTTAGAAGATGGGAAACTCTCCTGTCATGTCTGCACAGAGCTTTCTCCCTTTCAGTGCTAGACACCATCTCTCCTTTAGAAGCAATAGGAAACTAGTTCCACCACTCTGAGACAGATGATTTAAATAGCTTCATTTCTCAGTCTGACTTCCCTTGAACTTGAACAAAATCTTGAACTTCTCCTAGAGGCTTCAACCTTTTAGGAGTTATATGACCATTTGATGTCTATACAACAGTCTCTTCCAAACAAGATGGAGTTAAACAAAATAGTTTAAGGTCCTTATACCTATACAAACTTCATCTGTAGCCATGAGGCAACATAAACTGTGTTCTGGTTTCTGAACATCCTTCTCCCACCCTGCACAGGGTAAATGACCAGACTAACAGAAAGCCTGAAGAAAAGGTGCTGTAAGGCTGTGTGGGGATGAGGAGAAATTTATTTAGAAATCTTTTAATTTTCACCTATCTGATCGAATACATCTGAGTTTTCTCTGTCTCAAAGCCATCTTTTTCTAGTTCATATTCTAATATAACCTTACGGTGTGAAAGCCCTTCTCATGTTTACCATATGGTAATGAAAAGAGACAGGAGAGTGCACCTCAAAAAAGTTCCACCTTGAAGCCCTGTTACAGAGGAATGTATTTGTTATGTAATAAAAATAACCAAGTCTGCAATTTCATTGCAAATATCTCCATCACTGTGTTATAAGCAGGATAAAGGATGAAGCAGAATTCTATGCTCATTGTGTCCCCCCATATTATAAGAATTGTATCATAAATAACTAAAAAGTTAAATCAAGTAAACAAACCTTTGTGGAACAACACTAGACAGTGGTAAAGTGCTGATTCAGTATTTTTACAACAGGACTCAGCCCGAGGAACTCCAGCCAGTTAAGAAAGATGAAGCACAAAGCTCACAAAGTAGTTCCTTTCTGATGCTCTGAGGCTGAATTGTACACGCAAGTAGAAGGCATGATTGGGATCTTCACGTTTGAGACTCTGCCTGTTCAAACATTATTTTTGGCATATGCTGTGAGTGTGGGCTTCCCCAGTAGGATTCTGAATAACTGATTTTCAGGTGTTGGCAATTTAACTTCTCTAAACCACCTTATGTAACACCTCCCAAACAAAAATAGCATATATTTAAGCTATGTCTTTAAAACTTTCTCTACAAACTTTACATATAGATGATGTCAGTCATCAGTGCAATGTATCAAATTTCTAGAATATCTACAGATTATTGAAAGTACCTTATACATTCCACCTTTCTAATACATATTCACTATGAGGTGAACATCACCTGTGAGCAGCATAGTTTTTGGGATCGCTTGGCCCAACACACATATGAAGTACAGATAAGACAGAATAATTGTGACCTAAGGTTGAGTCTAAGTATTATATTTACAATCTTAGCCAATATATACTTACATTGGCAGTGTCTCAGTGCACCATTCAGTTATACTGAGGAAAAAGCGGATAAGAGTTGATTTTCTGGTAGGAGTGGTGAAATGATTTTTCAAGGAGTGGTTAAGATAGCAGCAAATTTCATAAGTCCTACCATAGTCCACAAGAAACAACTTTTTAGGTGCTCCTAATGGATTGTTAGATGAAAGACAGGATACAAAGTGGGTCATGACAGTAACTCCTGCACAGCTGCAAAGCAAAGATTTCCTAAAGATTTTTTTGGTAGCCACTTCAAAGTAAAGGAAGTTTACCATAAAATCATCTATAATTATTCATATAGGTTATTGTAGCAGGAAATTATATGTATTTTCCCCAAGATTCATCAATACAAAAATTATATACCTGTTAAGTCAAAACCTTCATATATTAGAGACATTAGATTGTCTCCTCTTTCTGTTGTTAATTAAACAATTAAAGAATTTCCACAAAAGAAGTATTTTACTCTTTTGCCTCTGATCTCTCAATGGACAGAGTATCAAAATATTTGTGCTAATTATTTTGTCAGCACACAGCTGAAATAGAATAATCCACTATCTCCTTGAGTGTTCTCAAGATAGCAATAGAGCTGCATTAAGAATATACAAAAATGTAAGGAGTATGCTAAAATAAAATGGTATTAATGTTGTCAATGAATTAGTGCTTATACTGAATGTTATAATAAATGTTAATTCTATCTGTGGATGATCAAACGCCATCTACAAATTAATGGAAAATGAGAATGGTTAATTACTTTCAGCTTACTGCCCAGGACATACATGCAAAGCAAGCAACAGGTAAGCCAACATTTTATCTTGAAGGCTGTGGTGCCGGATATTATGTCATATTTTCTCATTTACCAAAATAGTGTCAGAATTAGAGATTTCAATTCATCAGCCTTACGTACATGAAGAAGTTAAGGCATGTCCCTGAAGATGGTAATCTTTATACCCTGCATTTTAAAAGATACTGAAATACTTCTCAGCAATTAAGATGTATTTTATTCATGTTGGGTGAACACGGCTTAGTTGCAACCCTTGAGTTGTTTAAGAACAAAGATGATGAGCAACAGTGGAGAGACTTTTCCACTGATGAATGCTAATTGCTAGTGTTTACCTAAAAAACCACAACAAGCTGTCAAGACATGCTGTAAAACCATTTAAATAAGCAGAGAGTGACTATGCAGTGGCTATAAACAAAACTGGCATTTCATTAGCAACATTGGCCAAGTGGTCTTGTTGACTGACGGTGTGGATTAGGCAGGTTAAATGAGTTCAAAAAGAATTCTTATGATACATTTTTTTCTCTATGATACAGTCATAAAATTTCATGCATATTCAGAATCAGTCATTTCTATAAGAGTTGTATTACTGTTCAAGTATTTCATATACATCTGACAGATGATGTGGTACCACCACCCTCCTATGTTAATAATTTATTGGGGTTTTATGCATATTTCCATCATTCCAGCACGCTTATCTTATCTATTGTTCCAGCTTTGGGTATTCTTGAAGTGATTCCATATGTTACTACTTAAGCAGGTAAGTGTTATTACTTTCCACTAAATTCTAGACTGGTAAATGTTAACACTGTGCTGACTTAAATGTTGTTTTATTTTTCTTTCGCAGTGTACTAAAAATATTTTTAAGATAATCCTAAAATTAGAAAAAAAGGATCTTGTGGACACTGAAGTTTATAACATAATGCATTCTTAGACACCTAAGCTAAACAAAAGATAAATGGCAAATTTGTTTTATTTTTTTAAAAGTTTAATAGTCTGCTTTCAAATTCTAGTTCTGTTAAATTTCAGTAATTTATTTGTAAAAAGAGATATAATAAAATTTACTCAAGCTGATATTTACCAGTTTAAATAATAAATTTAAGATTACGTTTACATTACATCCATTCCTTTAGGTCTAACAACACATATAAGGTTCAGCTTCTGTACTGAAAAGCCCACCAAATTCTGCTTATTCACAAGTGGATAGCAGTAAAAAAGTCTAAGCCACTGATCAAACCAAACTATTGGTTCAGATTCTCTCAGTGAGAATGTCAATATCAAAGTATCAGCAGTAATGCAGACATACAGGAGCTGTGTGCCTGGGTTCATGGTACAGGGAAGGCTGAGGTCCTAAGGGCGTACAAGTCCAGCTTGGAGGGAGACAACAGAAAGTCTTTGCTCTCTCTCCCTCTCGTGACTGAAAAAAACAACTATAAGCGTGACTGATCTTTACACATTAGGGTCCAAGGAAAGGCTGTTCTCGCATCTGGTGATCAAGGACCAAAAGGCAGAAAAGGACTTTCCAATGATGGTAATAAAA
Source organism: Chroicocephalus ridibundus (assembly GCF_963924245.1). Taxonomy (NCBI): domain Eukaryota; kingdom Metazoa; phylum Chordata; class Aves; order Charadriiformes; family Laridae; genus Chroicocephalus; species Chroicocephalus ridibundus. Next base: position 45,094,749 of record NC_086287.1, on the reverse strand, counting down.
AGGGGAGGGAGGAAGTAAGGATTTCATAAACTTGCTGGTTTGAACCGATCATATTGGCTAAGTGGTTTGCGCACCATTGTAGGAAATCAAGGCTGATGCAGAAATTTTCTTAAGTATCTATTAAACCTCTGTCATGTCTGAATTCCTCCAGAAATTATTCTAGTATTTCATTTCTGGGCTATGGGGAGGCAACTAGCGGCTTCATTCTTAGGTGTGTGTCTCAGTATTTGTATTTGAGTCATTAGCACTCAATCTGCTTCAACGTCATTATGTGCACAGTTGTGCCAGGAGACAGATGATCAGTATTCACAGCTTGCTTTGCTTTGCTGAGGATCAACATAAGGCCTAGCAGAAAGCAGTGGTGCCCTTCCCAGCTCCTTGTCACTCCTACCTCTTGAGCTAGAGCAAAATGTCTAGCAGTGATGCCTGCCTGTTACTATTGAGACTTTCAAGGGTGCCTTTGAGGTGGCTCCTGGAGATCTCTATAACATCCTGCCTCAAACAAGTTGTTTCATCAGCTTTGGTAATATACACACATCGCTCTCAGCCCTTACAAGTATTTTCCTCTAGAATTTGTTAATGCCCCTGTTATTACATTAAGCACCCATCATAACAACAGTTTCTACTCAGGCTACTCATTTAGTCACCTCCTAATGACATCACAGATCCAACTCTCTGCGTAGATATAAAAACAAGCATTTTTAGAGATTACATTTCTGGGCAGAGTCCTTCAAAATCTTTTTATTTTCTCCTATATTTCTTCTCCTCCTCTTGCCACCAATAGGAACAAATATCCATAGTCCTCAAGAATTTTGGTGTTTAAATGTGTGGTAGGAAAGTGCTTATTGTTCTTTCTTGCTACTTACAAGAAAGAGGAACCTGAAGCACAGAGAGATGAACAACCAAGTTTTAAAGGCATTTAGACACCTAGACAAACAGATGACTGTTTATAGAAGTAGTCCCATTAATATCTATAGGATTTAGGCCTTAGAAAAGGCAAGTGATGAAAACAGACCCTTCAGATATTGCTACTGTCAGTTGATGGAAGGTCTCCTTGGATTTCTTCCAACTTCTGCCAGATCTTGAAATGAAGGGTGTTGGGTTGGTAGCCTGGGAAAGAGCAGCTCTCTACAGATGCTAGGATCGGAAAAGGTTTTACCCTGCTAGACATGCTCGAACAACATTAACATCTTACAACTTGTTAACTCTTGTGATAATAAGGCACACTGTTAGAGTGACTGGCAGGGTTAGTCTCTAGGGTCCACCCAACCACTGCCCTCTCTGCCTACTCTGTAAATCTGTAGTCTTTTGTAATACATTGGGTTGTTACAGTGGTTTTTAATGTCATATGTTTTACACTTTCCATTCTAAACGCAAGGCATAGCTCTGCTACCTGAAATTAAATACAGGGAAATATCTACATTTAGAGGTGGGGAATAAACTCCTATCCACCCATGCCACTACGTGACACATTCTGTTCATCTCCTGGGAGACGATAAAGGATGGAAAAACGTGCATCTGTCTGCACTGAGCAGACATCAGATGTCAATGGATGGCAGTCACTCTTCAAGTAAGTTCAAAGCCATCTTCTATATTAATCCCTTAAACTGTTTGCATTCCCTCTGAGGGAAAAATTATATATAGAGAGACAGACACATGCAAGTATAGAGAATACATCTCACCTCTTACAGAATTTCCATAAAATAAGACTGGACATAGGGTTATTTTTGGAGTCTATGAGTGCAGCTTTACGCTTGATTCCTGGCACAGTGTCACCTTTAAAACAACTGATTTTTATCAGTGTACTCTCCCACGTGCCTCTTGTAGCACCGAGTTCCTAAACTGTCTGCTTTAACTACAACAATCACATGGGGCATTAGAAGGGCTGTAGAGGTCTCTGGTGACCTCCACAGCTTGGTATAGCCATGAAAATGCTCTCATCTACACTGAGAATTAATCCGTTACAGAGACAGTCTAGGCTCTTGCTGTCCTGGCTTCACAAGACTTCCTTGGGCTCAGCTAAGTAGGCTCTGTGAGCTGGTGAACAACAATGAATAAGATGCATTTGCAGTATCAGAAGGTTGCTTTCCATTTCTAACTAATAGAAACACTAAATCTCAAAATATCACTGGGTAATATTAATCCAAATACAATGAATGCAAGCAAAACTGATCTTATCTTGCTGACACGTAAAGTACTTTATTTTATAGAGGAAGCAATCCTGATATATTTTTGGAAAAAAAAATGCAATCCCAAGAGAGAGACATTTGCTAAGGATTTATCTGCTCCAATCATTCCTATTTCATTTAACATGCTTTTAGTTAATTAGCTCAGAAAGTCTAGTGACCTAATGGAAATTATCGAACCAGTCAGCATGAAATGAGTTGGAAATGGTCTACACGACGATAAAAGGAATCCCATAGAATCTAGCTGCTGCAACTTTGTCTGTGACTTGTTTATTTTTATTCACAGTGCCTCTCCTGATTGTTTTTCCCCTCTTCCTGTATTTTATTATTTAACTCTTATCATAATCTCACAAACTCGTGTCACTGAGTGTAGGCTGGCAGTCTTTGCCCTTGACTTTGGAATGTTCCAATCTTTCGCACTGAAAATGTTGCCACATTAAATATCTTCAAGCTAACAAGAGTCTTGATGATTGTAGAACTAATTCGACTTCTCATGGTCTTAGGCAAGTCGCAAGACACTTTGATAATCAGAAGTACCGTCCATATTCTTTCTAATTCCAAGAACTGATGCTTGAAGTACTTTTGTTCTTCTATGTCAGGTAGAGATTCACAGGCCAGGTAAAGCAACTTTCTTCTTGAAGTTTTAATTTTAAAGTATGTCTACTTAGTTTCACCTCATGACCAGACAGGTCAAAGGAAATCCCCAAAACCCATATAACTGTAGAAAAGGTGACTGATGATGTTTTACACAGACTGACTTCTTTTCAAGAGTGTACAATGGCAGGACTCAAACAACAAAAAGTTGTGCTATCTATGCATAAGCTTGTATCCCAGCTGGATTCAAAGGTGACTAGGTTGATAATGAATGGTGAGATGTGTCTTTCCCACCACCATCATTAAAGCTGTAAAAACAGTGATTCTATTTGCAATGGAATATATTTTCAGTGTTTTCCATCTCCTTGAGTTTGGGACTGAATCAAAGGCCTTCTTGCAGGCTACCTGCACAAACCCTAGGTTTTCTGCACTCAGAATTCCTCTTAACCAGTCTAAAAAAAAAAAATAATTATGCTAGGCTGGCTTGCACAGCAAATAATAGATTACCGGCTCAGGTCATTTCCCTACATATTTTTTTGTTTATTGTTCCCTTCCCTTGCCTTTTCTAACTTGCAATTTCTCCCCCATGTATTTTTCCTCTTGTTTTTTTACCACAGTGTTGAGGAACCCTAGGCGTTTGCTGTTTTACCTACTGTACAGCAAGCTTTTTTCTCCCTTTCCTTTTGGCATTTTTTGTATAGCTTTGTATCTCCTTGTTCTTATTAAGATTTTATCATTGGTTCTCTTTGATATGTGTTTTCTAACCTCTTCCACATTCCTTTCTTCTTCTTTTGAAATATTTTAAACAAATTCTTACATTATTACAAATTAATCTTGTATCGTTTATCTTGATTTTGGTGCTTTCCACTGAGGGAGCTCAAAACACTTAGCAAGTACGAGTCCATTTATCTTCTCAAGTTTCCCTATTTGGCATAGGAGGAAATTTAGGCAAAACCCTTGCCATTTTCAAACTGGTCTAAAAGGATTTAGGCACTAAAAGATTCCTACTGGACTTTATTTGGAGTGGGACACCTAATTTCTAGCTAGAGGCAGCTTGGGAGCCTGTTCTGCGTTTTCATCATGACATCATTCCTTCTTCACAGATGTCTAATCATTACTTTTCACAAAGGAAAGCCCACTCTGGAAAAAGCATTTCAGAGAACACAGTCTAGTGTCTTCAGCTGGCACTAACTGACATTGCTGCACCAACAAACATCATAATGATTTACACGAAGCTTTTAATGATCCCATCCCAATACAGTGGCACCTGCAACCCTGACTAGGCTTCAAAAAAAAAAACTAGACATAATATTTTGGATTACAAGTGTGAAGAGTTTTAAGAACTGCAGGAAAAAAAACATGACACAGAGAGAAGTCCCTGTTTTGAACACTGTGCTATACCATCATAAAAGTATATATAGAGAAATTAAAGAAACGTTTTACAGAATAAGTGATGCAGGGCAGCAAGATAAATTAAAGCTAAGGAAGGCAGCCAAAAGCAATAAGAACTGTTGCAATTCCATCTGTCCATGTTCTGTACAGTACACAGGTAGGCTGAAAGAGTTTGTTTATGGAGGTAAAAGTGGCAAGGCAGCCACTAAGCAATGCTGTGCTACATCAGGGGGGAAAAAGAAATCTACATAAAGGGCTACATAAATGAAGGCCTGGAGCATCCACCGTAGATATGGTGCAGCTTGTCATGTATGCCTCCACTACATTGAGTTCACCAGATTTCTACTGTTGGTTGTTACAGAGCTGTCAATGTTTCATTGACATTACACTGAATGACATAGAACTTCAGTCTGACATACAATGATTGTTTTCACGCAGTGACACAGAACTTCAGTTTGACATACAACAGCTGTTTTCATGGCTACCAAGGACACTCATTTTCCCTTTGATAAGGAAAAACATTATAGCAGCAGATAGTATCTGTATACATAGCTAGTAAACTACAGGCTGAACCCCTAGTAAACTACATTGGAATGCAATATAAATGACTGACAGTTGATGTATCTGTCTTTGTTTACACACAAAATTCTTTCAGTGAAAACTTTCAGGCACCCACCTTCTCCATGATAATTCTGTACTGCAGCAACTTTCCATGTTGTCAAAGGCGAATTGGCAGCATTCTTCCAGTGAGCTGCAAACACTGACCATCATCCTCCGTTGTAGGCCTCCAGTTTTCAGAGATAATGACATTGTCTGTACATCTCTCCTAAACCAGTGGAAAATGAGCTATTAGTACAGATTATTTTAACGTATTCTTATAGTAAGTCATTACAACAACCTGGCATCTCTCTTGAGTTACAAGAGACGCCAGTAACTACTCTGATATTTCAAATGCTTGGTGAATATAACAACATATGTTTATATTTTACATGCTTATTTTACCAAAATGAGATGCTCAAGCTCATTAAATAAATTCCAGAATTTTCTATCAAGCCAGGAAAAGACTTAAGTTTCAAAAAGAAAATGTAGCTGGCCATAAGGCCAACTTCTGTTGTAACTTCTGTTTTTTCATGATTTTCTATTCAACTTAATTTTCAGATATACTGTAGAAAATGTGTGTTAAGGCTGGTTTGTGCTTTGCATGGAATAATCAGCCACAGTCTTTCACAAAAACTGTGAATATAAAACAAGAAATCATTTGGCCGAGAGTCAAATACTCAACAGGTCTATCTCTTCAGAGAGCAAGATGCCTTACACAAGACATGCTTTGGCAGAGATTCCGGCTATAGCCACCAAAAAATATTTTTCAAATATGCATGATCCTGACTTTATAATAGAGTTACTGTGTGTTCTCTTTCAAGGACCAGAAGAATGCAAGGCCATACACCACCGCCCCCCGCCTCCTTTGAATTCTCTCATAAAGCAAAGCCTACGCTTACCCCATCTTTTAAAAAGTGACTTTCTGCATACCCACAGACATTACAGGGGTCTGTATGGCAAGCTTGTTTTCACTGAATTTACACATTCACTAATAATACTTGCTAAAGGTGACCATCTGATTAGCGGGAAGCGACGGACCAGACGGACCATCATTCATGCCCAGGAATCACTAGTAGCTTTACATCAAAAAGCTATCTGGTGTAGTTAAGTCAGGTGGGGAAGCACGTGCATTAATAAGAAAATATGGTACTGTCTTCTAAGTCTTCAAATGTTAGGAAGAACAATAGTGGTTGGGAAACTCTATCTGGTTAAATGATATTTCCTCTCAATGGTACAATACCCTGGATTAAGAGTTTCCTTAAATGCTTGGGATTTTATCTACATCATTTCCATCACAAGCGTCATGCACCCACACCCTATAGCTTCTTGATGACCTTGTCATGTGCAAATGTCAGTGGTTTAGATACAGTATAGGTACTAAAGTTATAAGACACTTAAGTACACCATATTGCAGGCCAGTTAAGAAAATAATTATTCCATTTAGGCAATCACTTACAAAGGCCAAACCCTTCTGAGACTAGTTTGTCCAGAAGACGGTGCTCCACAGTGAACAGCAACAGACAAGGAATACAGGAAAAAACAAGGTAAATAAAGTGTTTCCTACAGAAAAGACATCTGTGCCCATGGCACCTGAATATGTAGCAAATACACGTCTCAAGCAATGCCAAAAGATCCCCTGTATGCCCAGCTGCAAGTTAAAGCAGCTGAAGCTACAATACACTGAAGGGTCGCATCAGCTGCTTCCTGTGGACATAAGCCACTGAAGACCATCTCCCAAGTCACCTCTGGGGAAGAAAGCTGCAAGAACATAGTAAAGTGTTATCAGCTTGGTGAAGTAACAAAGACAAGGGAGGGGACATAGATTCAGTGCAGAAAACAGTGCAGAAACTCCTAGGAGTTGGTACAGCAAAGCTTCTTTCAATGAAAGCTAGTTGAAATGAGATGGCTTTGCTGAACTTTTCTGATGCTGCATAATCCAGGACTAACTGAAAGAAGAGTGAAGCTTCTCATCAGCCTCTCTGAAGATTATTTATGCTCCACTGCAAAAGACTATAGGTACTCCTGCAATCCCTTAAAATTTACTATGGAAGGATACCACAGTGCATAATATTTACAGAATTACAAAAGTTAATTATCTGATTCAGCACACAAAAACCAAGGTTCCTTGTTGTTGCAGACAAGCAATTCCCTTTATCAAGGTGTTTAAAGGTACATTTAGGATGGATTGCATCTTTTTTTGTGCAAACTACTCTTACTATATAGGTTTATTCACGCTAAAGGCCTCTATTGTGAAACTGACTTTGGTATAAGGTTTCTGTTCCCATAAAACAAATTAATGCATGATCCCAAAAAATTGGCTTCAACAGCTGGCCATGTTTCCTCCCCATCTCCTTCTGTAGCTTCTACATCTGTAAGCTTCTCTTTTCTCACATTATAGTCTCACATCTTTTGCAACAGCTCTTGCACTAACACATCCAAATCTCACTTACCACTTAGAATGACGCTCCAGAATTTTGGACTCCTGATACCCACTTTAGTCTCACGGCTGGTCATGGCCGTTTTGCATACGTCTGTAAGTAAATAAATCAAAGAAGGCAAATCAAGGTTACATTACAAGTTTGTACAAACTCACATTGCAGCTTTTACTCCTCATGCCCCTGGGTTTCCTAAGACCACATTTCCTTCTGATGCAATTTTTCTACACCTGACAAAAATAGGCCACTAGAGACGTACCAGGTCTGCCTTCTTTTTCCTCTTGTGAGTGGGTTTTGTGTGAAGGGGAGCAATTAGACTGTCAGTTGTCTTGTTTCACATCAGTAGAGGCAGAAGGGAACAAGTTCTCTTGCATGAGTACACCAAATAATCGATTTAACTACAATGCAGTATATGTATATTCTTTGCAAATTATTAAACTTCACACTTCATGGAAGCTTTGCACTATTAGAATACATAAGGTGGGTACATAGTTTTAATGCATTTATATAGACAGGCACAAAACCACACAGAGATCATAAGCAACTTTTCCCAGCTCAAATAACAGTTGACAAAAGGACAGTGAAGAGGACACAGAAATAAACACTTCCCAAATCCATCTCTAATTTGGTTTTGGCATCAGGCTCCAGCTCACCATTGCTGCCATGTATCTCATGCAAAAGCAGCAATAACAGGATAGATGGGAAAGCTCCCATCAGATTTTTAGTCTTTCATCATTTTCTAGCAGGGAATAGAACTTACGCTTAAGGAAATATTTTGGGGTTTAAGGGGGTTTTTTTAGGAGTGCAAAGTTTATAAGCATTGTTTTTAGGTGAGAAAGGTGATCTTGTAATTTATTTCTTTGTAATTTTTCACTTAATACTCAGCAAAATTATAACCACATGTTCTGAATGTTTAGCATATGACAGATGGTTCGACTCCAGCTGAATCCAACTCAGTCTTACCCAGTAAGGAAGAAAAAATTACTGGGTGTTTTTACCTTTCTGCCGTCTCTAGTTTTTCTTAATTTCTCATTGTTGAACAAGAGGAATACAATAACTTCCCCAAATCAGCATGAGTTTATAGCCTATTTAGGAAGGGAAGGGAAGGAAGAAGGGAGGAGGGAGGAGAAGGGACTTCTGAAAGGGTTGGTGTTAGAGTTGATCAATACTGCTGGGAATGGTCCCTTCAACAACACCCCCCTCCAGATTCCCCTTTCTGGAATGTTCAGAGCACAGAAAAGTGTGCTTGTGCCTCAATGCCAAAGAAAATATTTATCACTTTTAATCACACTCAAAATAGGCATAAAAGAATACATTAGCACAATGGAAAAGACAGGGGAAATCTGTTGAGAAAGCCTAAACTTGTTTGTTTTTTCAAGCTTCAGATTTGAAAACACACCTGCTTCCAAAGAGAGCTACGCTGACTACTTTGACTCAGTGACACAGGCATCGGAGCCTGTACCCTTTTCCTATGATCCATGAAGTAATCCCCAGACCACAGAGTTTGGTTACAGACATTTCTTTTAATGAATTATTGTGCCAAATGCAAGGCGAGCAAGTACAACTATCTAACACTACAGTGAGATTATGGTAACAGTCTCAAAGAGATTCTGAAAAAGAGGACTGTGGTTAGTATAGGTGATGAAGGATTTAACAGATCACTTCAGCATCGATAGACACTGAAAAAATATACTAGAAACACAAAATAGTTTTCCATCTTTGTGGGCTTAAAATGCATCACTTTATGGATGTGGCAAATGTCACCAATTCTTCAGCCGGTTTCCTACCTCCCTTCTTAATTGCAAAACAAAGCTCACATTTGAAGCCAAGACCCAGGAATTTGGGCCCTGGGACCTGAAGTTAGAGCAGAATCCCTGAAGGCTTTGAGCCCTGGCTCAAATAAGCAGTTTCCAGACTTCTGGCTACCAAAAAAAAAAAAAACCAACCCAAAAATAAACCCCCAACCTGAAAACATAGTCATGTCAAAAAAAGTAAGATCCTGAATCCATGGTAAGAGGCCCAGAAACCTGCAGCATGCAAATGTTCATGAGTCACATACACTAGAAGCTGTAGAGTTTCCTAAGTCATAGAATCATAGAATAGTTAGAGTTTGAAGGAACCTTAAAGATCATCTAGTTTCAACCCCCTCAAGCAGGGACACCTTCCACTCGATCACGTTGCTCAAAGCCCCATCCAGCCTGGCCTTGAACACTTCCAGTGATGGGGCATCCGTACCTTCCCTGGGCAACCTGTTCCAGTGTCTCACCAACTTCACAGTAAAGAATTTCTTCCTAATATCTAATCTAAATCTACCCTCTTTCAGTGTAAAACCATTACCCCTCATCCCATCACTACAATCCCTCATAAAGGGTCCCTCCCATCTTTCCTGTAGGTTGCCTTTAGGTACTGGAAGGCCTCTATAAGGACTCATAGGAGAGGTGTTCCAGCCTTCTGATCATCTTCGTGGCCCTCCTTTGGACTTGCTACAACAGGTCCATGTTCTTCTTATGTTGGGGGCCTCAGAGCTAGACACAGTACTGCAGGTGGGGTCTCAGGAGAGCGATGGAGAGGTGGAGAATCGCCTCCCTTGACCTGCTAGCCACGCTTCTGTTGATGAAGCCCAGGATACAGTTGGCTTTCTGGGCAGTGAGCGCACATTGCCGGCTCACGTTGAGCTTCTCATCCGCCAACACCCTCTAAATCCTTCTCCTCAGGGCTGCTCTCAGTTCATTCTCTGCCCAACCTGTATTTGTGCTTGGGATTGCTCCGACCCATGTGCAGGACCGTGCACTTGGCCTTGTTGAACTTCATGAGGTTTGCACAGGCCCACCTCTCAAGCCTGTCAAGGTCCCTCTGGATGGCATTCTTTCTCTCCAGCGTGTTGACCACTCCACACAGCTTGATGTAATCAGAAAACTTGCTGAGGGTGGACTCAATCCAACTGTCCATGTCGCTGACAAAGATGTTAAACAGCACTGGTCCTAATACTGACCCCTGAGGAATGCCTCTTGTCACGATTTGGACATCAAGCCGATGACCGCAACTCTTTGAGTGTAGCCATCCGGCCAATTCCTGTCAAAGCTTGTTCGTTTGCATGAGAAACTGAGAAAGATGTAATAGAGCTATGGCCGCTGAAAACCCAGGCTCCCTGGCAGCCTGTCAAGAAACCCGACACACCTGAGCTATGACCTGACTAGTCAATAGTGAGCCAATGTGAGGAATGAGGCCCAGTGCATGCTGGAGCTGAGCACACTTACCAGTGAGGGCTCCACACAAGCACTGCTGAAACCAGCCACCCAAGAAAGGAGGCTGAAGTGATAGCAGCAGTATGTTCGTCACCTTTGAGAGACAAAAATCCCAGCCATGGATATTGTGTGTGCTGCTGGCATAGTGTCAAACACTGTGGTGGCAGCCCTAAATGGCAGAGGTCTTGGAACGGTATGAGGGAAGACTGCTTGGGCCAAAAGACTGTAGACTACACTACATACTGTGTACGAGAGCCCATCTAAGCCTCTGGGAACAGGCGGAGTTGCCAGGCGCCACAGGTACCTCATTTGTCTCTGGACAGGCCTCCCTCTGCCAAGTGCATGAGCAGACCCAGCACTGGGTTTTGGTGAAAAAAATAAGCTAAAATAAAATAGCACCATTCTGCAACAAGTAACTACCAGAGCTCTCACTGTCTGGGAAATCCATATGAAGGTCATATATACCAGTGGACTACAAACATTAGGCATTTAAATCAATCCAAGTTTGAAGCTTTGGGTTTATCCTGCTAGCAGCTTTAGGTATCTCTTTCTTTTAAATATCTAAATGTGCTTTACAGAGATGAGGACACCTGCAGGTTAAAAGCACAGGACCAGCATTATCATTAGCTTGAGTAAGTAGGAGATAAGCTGAAAATTTAATCAATCATTCTAAATAACCCTCCCACCTTTTTCATTTAATGCATACCTTTTTCAGTGACTTTTGCTGTAGGGTAGTATTTGCATATGAAGTGTGCAATTATGAGCTCAGAAGAGACTACTGAAACCAGCTACCAACTTTGTGAAAATTACTTGAAAATGTAGTTCTAAAAAATACATGATTATTAGTATAAAGTATATCCAGATTGTCCAACACTATTATAGGATATTTCCTTCATTGAACATTATCTTTTTTTAAAAAAAAAGTCTGTTAAATTGCAAAGAATTTGTGCAATTGGTATTATTGCTATCTCACTAGTCCTCATTTTACTGGGAATTTGTCTCTAAAGCAGAAAGGACGCAGATTCAGTTGTCTCATTGCTCTGAAGAAACTTAATGGATTTTTAACAACATACTGACATGGTTTCTCATACAAAAAAACCTCCTTTTTTACCCTAGTATCAGTCTGCATTAAATGGTAGTTCCTAAAATTTCATCCATGAATCATTTAAGTTATTAACAGGTTTGCACAACAAATCTCTCAGGGGAATACCTTGTGGAGAGTGTGTGCTCCATTGACAGACAGACAGTTGTTTTTCTCCTGGTTCATGCGTGGCTTTTTCAGAATCTATCAATGTTCTACATCAAACTAAATTACCAACTAAGTTTGTGAGCTGAAAAACAACGTTTCTACCTGAGGACACTTTTTCAGCCACAGATAATGTTAGACACGATTGCAACTCCCTACCGACAAAAGCGGTGCTAATGAAATCAGATCCTTTCACTGGAACAACTATAGGGAATTAGGAGTTAAAATCTCTTTAATTTAAAATCTACTGTTATCTTCAGGACAACTGTTAATTATGGACACAGGCTCACCTGATGAAACTACTGAAATCAATAAGACCTGTTCTTACTGCTAGCATTTAAAAATTCAGTTAACCACATTTAATCAAAGCAAGATTCACACCATCACTCTTTCTTTACTGAAATAGGGCCATCAAATTTTGAAATTGTGGCACTTTTTCTGTTTCCTTAGGAAACGGAGTTAATTAATTTTAATGTTATGTTTGTATCAACATTTTATAAAAGATGCATCCAAAAAAAAAAAGCTACATATACAAAATCTAAGGCTTCCAATTCCAGATTCCAATGTCAACTGCAGCTGAAGCAGTTATGGGAAAACAGCTTCTCTGGTACACTACAGAGCAGTGAGAACAGTGGCTGCTATTCCAAACCCAGAAAACAGACATCACTCAAAACACACACAAGCAGGGGAGGGTGCTTCACTAAATTATTTTCCAATAATGTTTGTGTCTGTAGAACATGCTGAAATACCAGACAGTTCAATAGTTTACAGACATCAAATAAAGGACACCACACAAATTGAACAAATACAATACCAGTCCTCAAAAAAAAACCCTTAAGAGTGTTCCAGCAGTGGAGGACTGCCTGCAGAAAGTTACCCTTAAACTCTGATATTTGCCTGATGCTCAGTAATATCAACTTCTGAATTGGAAAAAGAGTGCTTTATCTGGTACAAACTGAAGTTCAACTCAGAGCAACGGGCACATTCAGGCACCACAGTTTGACATTTGTCCCAAAGGCACATAGTAAATTGGCATCCAGAACACAAATAAATTAAGTCTTCCGTCTTCTAAGCTGCTGTACAGACTACCATGCTGCTATTTACTCCTAGATGCCCATAATCAATCAATCACAGGATTCTCATCTGCTCATCTAAACCACAGGTTTTCCAAACAGCTACTTTTTAAGCTGCTTCTTATGCTGACTACTGCATCTGTTGCACATTTTAACTACAGGGAAGTACTATGGACCTTTGTAAAAATTTTCTAAAAGTACTTGTTACACACAGCAGAGATTTGCCATGAGGGGTGCATATCTCAAATGCACTTCCAGGAGTCAAAATTCTTCCACCCCTATGTTAAACAAAGAAGAAGAATTTTTTCAGCCTGTGACCTGGTTAGCATTTAGAGACTGAAACAGTTAGCTCTATGCACTCCTTCTGCAGTGCTGGCTAAAACTGATAGATTATTTTGTGCACTGGTTTGACAGTGGAGCTGCATATATAAAGAAGACAAAAGTTATTATGAAAGACTGGTTCTCCCTAAAATGACATTTCTAAGATGACATTGTGCTCAATTAGCTTGTTACCTGAAAGGTTATGCATGCTGTTATTTTAGCCCTTAATAGTAAAAACTGTCTCCTGTGGGCTTGAAATGTCAACTCTTTCTAGCAAATATCAAAATATTATTTCTGTCATGTACTTGTTTAAGAGTGTACTCTTTAGCAAGGTTTAAGATTAACCAGTTACTACACATTGCAATTAAACAACTGCCTTCAGACAGAAACATTCTCATAGGCACGTGTATGGCTTCACCCTTTAGAACATCTCTCTGTTATTTGTGCAAATCCCTAACGGCATCTTCATGACAAATAGGGATGAGCAGTGACATTTCTTTACTCAATTATAAGGAATGGAGTTTTTCTCAACCATGGGTTTTATTTAATACTAGCTATATCAATTATTGAATTCTTCATGGAGATCTTTAACGCATCAGGAGCCCACACTGCACATAAATCACTAAACAGTTTTATTCATCCAGGCACAACCCAGCTCCCTTTATTTTCTTGGCAACTGAACAGTTTTAGGAAACTCTAACAAGGAAAATTGAGAAACTTAAGCAAGCCTTGGCTCAGCCTACCTACTGACCCTTTTTCTGTCCATATAGACCCCCCTGAAACAAATAATTTAGCTAAAATTAGGTTTGAAAGCACACAAAGAATCACCGTGGAGCTTAGTGAGTTAGAAGGAAATCACAGCATCTGATGACTTTTCAAAACTCACATTAAATAAAAATTTAAATTGATATAACTGCTATGAAACTTTGTGAAAGATCTTTTAAATCAAGAAATATTGCTGATGATCACATTAAAGAGGCATTGATTCTGAAGTCAATGTTTGTATCACCTGCAGACTTTAGGTTTTATCATATACTTTATTTCAAGAAGATCAGTGCTTGATGCAATTGTCAATTGCAGCGCGATCTAATTAAGGCAGGAATACTTTCCAAATATTCATCCAATGCTACCAATTACAGACAGGTAGGCAGGACAACCAGTAGGCAGTACCAACCAAGAACTCTAAGCAGCAACAAATCAGATCAGACAGACCACACTTCTGGGATGGGAGGAATAAATTGCCCTCTCAGCACAAACTCGGCCTCAGTGCCAACAGAGACACAGCTTCTTCCGTCTGTAAGATGGAGTACCACCACTCCATTGGCAACAGGCCCAAGGCAGAAAGCAGACAGCTGAAAGCAACATCACTGCAATCAGCTGAGCTTGGTGGAAACTTCTGGGGACCATTTTCTATACAGGTGTGGAGACACCTATTCTCCCAAGTCCTGTCCCTGAGATTACTGCGCCTAGGAAATGTAAGAAAGAATAGTTTCCACTCTCCCTTCTACTATTTCTGCATTTGCTGTGTTGTTAGGGAGAATCATATCTTGTAAAGAGCAATTCTTTAACCGGCCTTGAGTCACACAAGCACCACAAGCATCACTTGCTGCTATTCTCTAGAGTAAGAGGCTCAGTGAATGGAAGAGAATAGACAGGTTATCAAGGAAAATATTTAGCATCTGATCCAAGCTGTAACAACAGCTGGCAGAGAAGCTGGAGGCAGCAGCTATATGTAGAGTCGTGCCTTACATGCTGTGTCATTTTTCAAATTTCCTTGGCTTCAGAAGTTAAAACAGACTGGATGTTACCGGGGATGTAAATTAGCAATGCTAATAGGGATCTACTCTTCCTGATGTTTTCTTACTTGCAGAATACCATCCTGTTTTGTCTTGCTTTCCCTGCCATGCAAGTGAAAACATCTGTGTTAGAAAGCTTGCTTGTAATAAATATTTTGAGAATAAGTTATCAGGATCAGTAGCATCAATCTTTGAATTTAAAATGAAATACAACTTCTTGGCCTAAATTGAGATGGATGGTCACACACTGCCTCTTATATGCATATAATGACTCTAATCTTGTCTGGTCAGCTTTTGCTATTAGCATCAACGGGAGATAGACCCAGGTTATTGCCGGGCTTTGTAGCCAGAAATATCCACATGGCAGCCTATGGGAAGAAAATATGCACGTCCTGAATTCATCCCCATAGCAACATAGCCTAGACATGGCCAATAAGCCAGTGAATTGATGGACTCTGATAATCTGGAGGATTCTTCTTGTCTCCAGGAAGTACAGAGTCGCTCAGGCATGCACTTTGCCCACCATCCTGAAATCCTGTCCATCCCCACAGCCACCTCAATGCTAGCATTGGTACTCTCAGATGGTACTCTCAGCCGTAGCTTGCACCATCTCATGGACTTAATTAGTTTACACAAGCAATGCTAGAGCAGAATTTAATATGCTGTTTGTCCACAAGCAGCTCAAGGCCTAGCTGCATTTTTTGGTGTACCAAGAAGCAGGAGTGTAAAAATGCTTAAATACAGGTGCTAGTGCTCTGCAGGGGCTGATCAGATGTCCTCCCTCCCAAATTACCTTTTTGCCACCTTCTGGATGACAGCAGTGGCACAGCTAAGGAGGAGTTACCATCTTCACCCCCTCACCCCCACCCCCCTTATTTTTGGGGTACTAAAACTGATCTGTCATTTTTCCCCATGAGAGCTGAAACCATGGCTGCACGTTTTCCTGCACTTGGGAGTGGATATGCTGAGTTTTCAGCCCTTGGGCTGGGTATTTAGGAGGCTGAGGAAGACTATCTGTAAATATAAACCTCGTTGTCAGCTAAAGGTTTCTCTCCCTGTTCTCATCAGAACTTCCTCCCCTTATCACAGAAGGGAACCAAAATTGATGGATACTTTATGACTTCTCATCCTCATATACCATAGAGAAGGGCAATAAAATTAGAGGTCATCTCAAAATTTAGTAGCATATTTCAAGATACGTATTTACTTTAAACATCTCCATTAAATGGATCACTAATAAATAAAGCACAGGGAAAGAAGATCGGGTTACATCAATTCTCTACCATGCTACAATTTAAAGATAACTCTTAGCAATTGGGACATTTTCCACACACTACTGCTCCAGAGGATACCACAGCTCAAGATAATGTGTCCTGCATGAGCAGATAAGCATACCAAAACGATGAGAAGTAAATCCTACAAAGCAGTACACATAGCAACCTTCAGGCCAGTTCCCCCAAGCCTTCAGCCTTGTTGCCTGTTTCATTCTCTCTTGGGTATCCACAGAGCACCAAGAGAGAAGGAAAGAAGAGGTGCAAATAGGGAGTATGCAGAGCAGCCAGCCTGATTTTCTCACTGTGTCTCACATTCCTGCTGCTTCCACTCTATCATTCTTTCCTTCCTGCCTTGTTTTGTGTGTGCGAGTGTGTTAAGAGCCCTCTCTTCTGCATTTCCAGCTATAGGAAACAGATCTTTTATATATCCATGCTTCATGACGATTGTCCCATTCACTGATAATCACAGTGGGAAATCACTCTCTTCTATTCCTAAACTCTTCTTTTTATAATTTGAAGCCTTTATCTAAATCTGAAACTATTACTGATGTAAATAATCCCATTGATGCAAATGAAACTACCTGTATGTAGATAACTCCTGAAAATTGGAGGACATTTCCTAATCATTTAACACTTAACGTTAAATTCTATTATTTTCCTCTCTTTTGACAGTGCATTAAATAGAAAGAAACTACAAAGACAAGTGAACCATCTCTAACGTACTCTCAAATTATAATCACGTTTAAGCTGTTAGAGAAGGTGCTAGAAGCAGTTAGGGTAAGGTGCCCCATTTCACATGTATCTAGGATTCAAGCCAGGTTTTCCACACGTTAGTTCACCAGCAGTTGAGGACATTAAACAGAATAACCTGATTTAAAGAAAATAATATTGCTAAATTTCAGACCACTGACAGAATCCTGAAGAGGATTTTGCTCTAGGATATAGTTTCTTCTACAGAACAGTTTCTTCTACAATTGGGACACAAGGTTACATTAAGTTAGAGTGGCCAAAATGACGTCTGAGGGACCTACACCATCTCCAACTCAGCCTAAAGCTATGTTCAGCTCAATACCAGTGCCAGTCCACAGTATCCATGCAGTCCTTTCTTAGGTTTCTGGAATTAATGAGATAATTTTATTCCAAGACCTGTATTCTCTCTAGAAAGTGCTTTTCATGCTAATAGGAAGAAACATGAAATATGTTACTTACAAAGACTAGTACAACAAAAAGACACCAACAAAAAGCAGCATGCTTTGTATTTGGATAGACAACTTTTAGGCTGTCCTGTGCTAAACATATGGAAAAAACAGCTACTGGTAATAGGAATAATAAAATAGCTGTTTAACACTGTTTACGCATGCCTGCCCTAAAGGAAGGCAGTTGTCGTGGTTTTGGCCAAATTGGCCAATGGCCAGCGGCAGATGCTCCCTCCCCCCAACCTCTTGTACACGGAGAGGAGGAGGAGAGATAAAGAGATTTATGAGTTTAGAAGAAACTAAACTACTTTAATGAAATATTAATAATAAAATAAAAAGGAAAATAATGAAATAGATACAGAGTATACAAAACCGTATTAAGCTCCCAGGATGATGTCACCGGCAGGCACTGGGGAAGTCCCAGACTGGACTCAGCGACGGGTGGGAACTGGATTCCACAGATGGAGTCAGGAACCCATGGATTGGGATCAAAGGCAGATGAACAGGCAGGGTCCTCCTTAGACATCGGCCACTGAAGAAAGAGAGTTGACCCTTTGATCCCTCAGCTTTTATACTGAGCATGGGGCAGATGGCGTGGAATACGCCTGTTGGTCAATTTTGTGTCACCTGTCCTGTCCGCTCCTCCCTGCAGGTGGGACCCCTCTATGCTTTTCCACTTCCAACCCTCCAATGGGGCAAATAATGAAATTAGTTGACCTTGGTTGTTATAGCAATAAGTATAAGCAAGAGCCTCTCTGCGTACCATTCCTTGGCACAAACTTGGTCTTATCACTCTGAACGAACTGTTTTAGACACAACGTGCTGTTAATTTCAGAGAGTTAGAAGACGCCTAGCTAAGAAATAAAATTACTGAATAGAAAATTGGTTCTGTTTTACCTCAAACCAGGACAGCAGCCTTTAGAAAAAGCCTTCTTTCCAAGCTCTAATGCCTAGAAGATATTTTTCTAACATTTCTGACCACTCATTTAAGAGAAGCAGAGATTTATTTTTTCATGAGGAACAGGAACTAGAAGTGCTGCATGCTAGGACAGAAGTTTTATGTAGTTCCAGGCTGATCACAACAAGTGTATTAAATAGTTTTCAATTCTTTAATACCAATACTTAATTAAAAACTTCTGGCTGTAACAATTTATTCTGTAGCACAAAGGCATTGCCATGTCTATTGTTGTCATCTTCAAAACATTTCTACAAGAAACGTAGAAAAAACATTCGACGTTGTTCAAAACATTTCTACAAAATGTAGAAACGTTCAAACCATTTCTAGAAAAATTTTCTACAGAGGAACACAGCTTACAGTGGAGTAAGTAACTGAGTTCAACATCTCTGAAATCCTAGATCGCTGCCTCATCCTTAGATCACCTGTGCCCTTCGATTACTATACATCCAGCAATGATGTTCCTGAGAAACACGTGCCCACTACATGTAGTAGGCATCACCAGAAGTAGGCATCATCAGAGAAGGTTTCTTTGCTTCATGTGGAAACATGTCAAACCCTCAACAGGAGAAAGAACTGCAGAAAATTACAAGGAACTCTGTCTATGAGGCCTGTTCAGCCCTCAACATCAGTGCTGAGGCTAACTATGAGAATGCCAATCAGTGGAAACTGTGGTTTAAGAGCTCCCTGGACACATGACCAACACAAAGCTAAACTGAACCTCAATTTATTTTCAGAGAAGGAAGTTTTATTAGCCAAGAAATAACATATCTCTGCTTGCTTTGTTGCTGAACAATTCTCTTGTGCGTGCTTCCCTGATCATAGCTTCGCTCTTGCCTTAAAAGGAACAGCTTCTTCTATAACCTCATAAATAGGCATAGAAAAAGAGAGAATTTCATTCTGCCACAGTTTAGTGTAATTCTTTTAATTTTCTTCAAGCTACCTCACTTTTGTTGCATCTGCAGAGATCCTCCAGTCTGACTTTGTCCTCTTCTCAACTCCTACCTGCACATCCAGTACTGCATATATTAGCTACTCTCATCTGATTGCACATCTTGGGTTTTTTGTTGTTTTTTGTTTTGTTTTGTTTTCCAGACCTTAAATGCAACATTGATACATAATCGCTCAGTTTTTCATATTTGCTGCAGTTTCCACTGTGGTGGGAGATTTAACAAAGCAGGAAAAAAACCCTGATGATTCATTGAAGAAAAGAATTGGCAGCCAGCCTTTTGATATATTTTCACATTTTACGATCTCATACAGCTGAAATTCTGTCCTTCGGTGGCAGTTAAAGACCCTAAGAAAGGGAAACCATTGCTATTTGGCCAGGAAAAGTGAATTGCTCTTGAACAGCAGCACCTCTACTCTCAATATCCTCTTCTGCTTGACATCTGTGCCACAGGAGGTGAATACACAGTACGTAGAAGTAGCAACTAAGAGCAACGTTTCAATCATTTTTTTGTTGGTGTAATTTGAACAGCCTCATTGAGTTATGTTGCTGTACTTGGTGAATGTAATGATTGTGCAAGCGGATGGTGAGGGTTTAAACTGCAGATGACATCTCCATTAAAGTGATTCATGTTGTCATGGGATTAGGTCACAATAACAGGGCTGCAAATGCCACAGTACTTGTCAGAAGCATCTCGCTGCACCCTCTCTGAGTGGTGCCAGTGACACATTCAGGACTTGTTCTATGATACTCCAAGTGTTTAGGGACTAGAACATGACGCACAGAATAAATGGACATCCCAGGGGATCATTAACAGGCTATCAAGCTTTCACTTTTCATTTTAAGTTGACATCCAGGGTGGGTCAATGACAACCATGAGCCCTTTCTCTCCGGCCTTGATGGGTTACCCGTGGTACAAGAAGCCACAACACAAAAAAGGCACTTAAAATTGGAAGTACAGTAGAATCCAAATCCTAAATAAGCCAGCTCATGGGCCAGACTTTCAGCTGTGAAAACTTTTGTCATTCGCTGTGGACTGCCAACAGTCTCTCTCTTAGAGAGACTGGGGGCTACAATTGAAGCAGTATCACTCACCAAATGAGATCGAGTGTCTTGGTCCTGTCTTACCCTGATCCATCCCTTGCATGTGCTGTCCTAGATACTCTCCAGCTTTTATAGAAAGGAAGTTCTGCTCCCTACCAATGTGCAGGTCCTCGTATGGGCTTATTCAACCCATGGTGTAGATGCGTAGGGTCTTTGTTGGCACCTGCTACATGCTGAATTAGTAAAGGTAAAAAGACAGCAAAAGAGGCCTTCAGAGACACCTTTTGCATTTCCACCAGCATGTTGGTATGATCTAAATCCTTCCCTTGCACAGCTGTAGCATGAATCTAAACAACTTCCAAGGAACATAAATGAAAGTGAGAGAGAAGCACAGAGGTACTGATTTTTGTCCCTTTCCTCATACCCATACGCTTTGGAAGCGGAACGTTTATTTTGCTACCTTTTGCCCAGTGGTTGGTTGTGCTGCCTTCCTTTATTGAATCCATGGATTATTTTGAGTAGTTCTTAAAATCAGGTATACATAGCACTGTGGATTTACACAGTGGGTTATAAATGCAGACATATTTGTCACCTTGGATAGGATTACAGACTAAAAATAAACACTTCAAGCAAATACAACATAAATCCAAAGCAAAGCCATCAAAATACTAATCAAGAGATTAAAAAAAAAATTATTTGGGGAGAGGTCATTTTAAAGTTAAAATCCGTGCAGAAGAGCAGACAGGTGAGCAGAAAGAGCGAGTGTCTTTCAAGAGTAGGAGAAACTCTGATGGGAGATGAAACTCATGGGATACTGTGTAAAAATGGAAGCAGGCATGGACAAATACGAGGTGGGATGAGAAGTGAAGGGAAGGACTACTGCAGAAATTACACCAAAAAAAAGAAAATTGAAGCAAGGCTGGGTATAAGAAATATACAAGCGCACACTTCTCTCTAGCCAGACACAAGCATACTTGCAAGCGGCACAGAACGATACATATAGGCAGAGCAAATTGAACCCAGGGAAATCCACTTTTGCAAAGCCGGAGCTTGTGTTCGTGCACTCTTGATTGTGCCCCACAAAAGTCTGTTTTTTTGAATGTAAACATAGCCCTCAAAATTATACACAGAAGAACAGGGACAGGACAGAAGAGGACACAACAGACACCCACATGAATCGAGCAATCAGAACATAACCTGGAAAGGAAAGAACAGTCAACTCATCTCTTGAGGACAAAGCTACTTGATCTCCTTTCTCTGTGACCTGCAGGAGAAGCTGCTTTTACATATCCATAATGCAAGCTGCTGGTGGCAAGGTCAAGCATCAATAATTTAGCTAGTTTGTCCACAAGAAGAAAACTAAAATCATTACATGACAGCTTTCTTCTGCTAGCATCTCTCTTGTTGTGAAGTACATGGTAACATGTGCTTGCCCATATACCAGCACTGCAACTGACCTGTTAGTTAGTTCTTCTATCGTTCAAATACTCTATGAAAATACATATACTTACATACGTGGTTATACATTCTATGCACATTTTTTTATGTATAAGAGTCTCCATAATATGTCTAAACATGTAATCCCCTGTGCATGGTTTCTCTCTGGAAATCGTTAGTTATTCTAGTGATGCCTAGAGGCACTTGCAGAACTCCCCTCCCAAGAAAGGAGAGTTTCCTTGTTTCTTGTTCAGTCTGTTTTAACGACTTGACATTGGGTGTCAGGGTACCTTGTCAGGGTAAGCTGCCCCTCAACTAGATCTATTGGGAACGTATTAAGTCAGGCAGCAACAGGAGGTGGCAAGGTATGAACAAAACATGTAATAAGAAAAGGCACAACTTCTTCCAGGATTTTTCCTTTTACTTTAGATGCTCCTGAAGTCCAAGAGAATATGAAGCAAACAGGGCTAAAATCAAGGGACTGCAGAGGAAGCAGGGACAAGTAGATGTTGGAATATCTGCAGTGAGGCTGTTTGGGAGGACTATTTGTTTAAAAGTAGATTAAAAACTGCAGGGTATTCCATCACTTTTCCTCAGTCACTTTACATTAACAGTCCTCTGATTTTAGTTTCACTGAAGTCACTGATTGACTAATCTAAAAGGAAGAGGAAAAACAGCAGAAAAGCAAGGCAGAGTACCATAGCTTTAAACAGCTATTAGGATGGGGTTGGCAAGCCTCTTCACAGCACAGAACACGTTTGAATGAAGATGAGACTCCCAAACAAAATTAGTTACAGCAATAGTAACTCAGAGGAACTTATACAGAGAGCACTGAGGGGAGAGGCAGAGAATGTAATTTGCATCAAGATCTCCCTTGATCCAGAAGAGCAAGTTGAATGTCAATCTCTCAATCTCTCTCGTTATCTGAAAATAAGAATATTTTGTTGTAAATGAAACATTACTTTGAAGCCAAATGTGCATTTTTCTCTTTCTAATACGGGGGGTGCGTGTGTGTGTAGAATTAAAAATACGTTACTTCAGTCTGATGTTTGCTTCACAAGATTTAGGATTTGAAAACAGTGTTAATCAATAGGCCAATTTCTGTACACCTTTTCTCAGAACCTACAGGATTGTATAGGGTTATCAGTGAAGCAGCACAGACATCCAACTGCTGCTATACAAACGATGAGCAGACTACACTGCTTTGGCCTCTTATGAGCC
The DNA here is from genome assembly GCF_963924245.1 of Chroicocephalus ridibundus. Lineage (NCBI taxonomy): Eukaryota > Metazoa > Chordata > Aves > Charadriiformes > Laridae > Chroicocephalus > Chroicocephalus ridibundus. The sequence goes on along the minus strand of NC_086287.1, from coordinate 45,071,785 downwards.
TTGTAACTCACAAGTTACGTAGGCACCACCTAGCAGAAGCCAACTAAATGGCCAAAAGTAACATAGGAAAAAAAGGATGTTAAGTCTGGTATTTCTTTTGTTACTGCTGTAACTAAACATTGTCAGGGCAGGGGTTACTCTTCAGTTAGCTTGCATATTCAGTGCCTCATACGTGTTTATTATTCATAGACTAGCTGACAACTAGGTAGGTAGATAGTAGGTAGCTGGTACTGCCCACACATGGGCTGTAATAAGCCAAGGAGTAGCTATCACTGAGTGCTAACCTGTTACCTATTGGGAACACAGTTTGTAATCAGTCTTGGCTGCCAATACTGGCATCACTATCATTTTTAAAAACCTTTGATAGATAATTGCAGAAGACCAGAAGTTGCTGGGAGAGACTCTCGGGGCATAGGTATGTACAGTTGCCAAAAGCTCTACTGGAAAAGCAGAGATGTGATGGCAGCACCCTGCTGTTGCACAATCAAGGACATGATCTGCCTGCCTACAGGTGTTCCCTCTTGACCCAGGCTCCACAAAAGGCAGTGCGATTCAAAACAATGTGAAAGAGCCCATAGACCATCTTCAGTTATTTCAAGAAGAACCACCCACCAAGTTGGTGTTGGCTGTGGTCCTGGCAAGAATATGATGGGAGGGTGAAAAGGAACAAGAATGAAGGCTCAGGAACACACTGGTCTTTGGCATGAGCAGGATTTGGCTTCCACTCTGCTGCCACCTGGAATGAAGAGAAATTGCTTCCACTTCACCTCAGGATTTTCTATAAACAAGACACAATTATATATGAAACAGGCTAGAAAAAACAAAGGCTGCACTAATGGAGCACTAAAAGGATTTGGTTAAAGTGGAGAGCATGATCTTAGCTGTTAATGGCAAAGCCCCTGGAAATAAAATGTCAGCAGATTCACACCTGTCATTTGCTCTCCCATCCTGTGTCCCCCCCCAGCCCCAATCTCTGGGAGGCACAGAGTCAGCAAAACTCACACAGGCACTGTGCTTAATCCACTCGGGCAGCTGGAACCATACACTTCCACAAGTCCTTCTCTCTCTCTACCATTTTCTCTGCTAAGCAATGATGCCTGCCTGTGAATGGTATGCACTCCAGCAGGAGAAAAGCTCTTCTCTACTTGCTCTCCCAGTGCGAAGGGGAGAGCCTGAACAGTGAGAGCTGTCAGTTCCTATCTTTCTTTGCCACTCAGCTTATTTCCTGATTCCTAAAATGAAGCTGCAGCTGCACTGGATGGATGTGCTTAAATGCAAGCCTCCGGAGATGGGGAAGTGCTGACTGGTGAATTGCCTTCTTTCACCTTGTTCTGATGCCATCCTCTACTCTCTCAACTTTTCTGCTCTCCCCTCCCCCATTCCAAAGGGTGATCAGAAACCTGTTGACTTTAAAATTTTTGTACAAGTTAGTTGTCCTTGCTGAATGCTCCCCCACATGCTTCTCTAAAATGACATCTACTCCAGCTTCCTCGAGCTTAAGGGATTTGAAAAGTCTAGGAATTAGGGCCCTGTATGCAGTTAACTGTTCCCACCATCCCACCCCACTCCATCCCCTTCCCCCAAAGAAACATGTCCTAATGATTTCATGTTCTCTATTCCCTGAAGGAATTATTTCAGGTTCCCTGAAGGAAGCAGTTATACTGCAGCCATAGTCCTTCAAGGCACCAGCCTTGAGACCAAAGCCTTGTTATTATATTGGGTTCCCAAGTAGTATCTAAAGTACTAGAGATTTCCATTCGGACATCAGTCCTTCCAAGTGATCTGACTTACATCTTTATCTGTAGTTTTACAATTGTGCAGCAAAGGGATAATATTAGGCATTTATTTTTAAACCTAAAATGAACACTTTTCAAGGATTGCTAAAAAAAAAAAGTGCTATGAAAAGGAGGTCAAAAATAATAAATATGATTTTTAGAACCTAAGAGAAGACAACGACAGAAATTTGGTCAAATCTACAATCTTTAAATGAAAACATATGAAAGTTTGGGGTTTTAAAACACCTCCTCCCCAGCCAATTTCCTACATGATTAAAATCATACATTTAAACAATCTGTTCTTCCTTCTTCCCTCTCCTCCACCAGAAGATATAATTTAAAGATTTTGACTCCTAGCTGTCCAAACAAAATGTTACACAGCAACAGCCCCTACTGCTATCACCAAATCAAAATAGATCTGGGCCATGAAATCTCAAATTTGAGCTTTTCCCTGTTTTCACATTGTATGGGTGAGAAATTCAGAGTCCACAGGTCAGACAGTTTACCACCGCGTTTCAGATAGACCCAGTAGAAGTGTGGTAAAAATGAACCCCAGTAGTTTCTTGGATTTTAATGAGAACTTAGTCTGTTACATGTGTTACACCTTAGGTATCTGAAAGGTCTATATGGACTTCAGCAAGAAGCAATCTACTATCCTTTTCAAATAATCAGTCCCCCATCCTTATTAAATACATAGACCAAATCAAAATTTACAGTTTGCCAGCCCTAGAACCAATTCAGCCTCCAAAGACCAAGTGCCGTTCTAGTTACAGCACAGAGTTATCTTAGCCAAAGAAACAGTGAGGCTACCCCTCTACCAAAAGCAACAGGCAACAAATTGGTTAATGTAGCTAATGAATGTGCCCATGAGGAACAGCCTGAATATCATCCCGTGCTGCCTCCTAAACCTGAAACTGAAGGCCTTACTGAACCGGCCCCCTCTCCAGTCAGCTGTGTGCCAGGCTGTCACTGGAGCGGGCTGGTCACAGCGTCCTGTCAAACACATCATGAAGTCATGTCCGATCAGCCTTTTGCCTTGGAGCTGTGGGGCGCCAGTCGCTTCTCCTTAGAGCACCAAGAGGGATGCTAATTCTGTGAGTCACGCTGATAAATTTATGGCATCCTGAGCTCAAAAATGAGAGGTTAATTCACGCAAAAAAGAAGAAATAAGTGAGTGAGACAAAGATGACAGTAAAATTGAGCTTTGCAATCATGAAGCAGTGCTGCGACAGAGGAGGGACTCCTAACTGAATGGTTCCTAGCACAAAACGCTACAGAAGGCACAAGTCCCTGGTACCTCCCTGTTCTTCCTCAAGGATTTTGGAGGTGGCAGACCCCCTCAGAATCATCCCAGAACCCCCTCTCCTCCCACCCATAGTTAAAAGCTCTCAATCTGGCTTCTAGCTAAATCAGCCCCCTGCCTCATATATGCACACCCCATGGCTCCTACACAGCTTTGCTCTCTTTGAGTTTGTTTAGCGCCAACCTATGATGTAAAATGTACTGTGAAAGGGCAAAACATTCTGGTTTTACTCTTTTCCTACCTGCCTTTCCAACTGTAAGATTATACTAGGATTTTCAAAATAGCTCAAAAAAATCTTTTCACTATCAGTGTATGTCTGAAAATTTGAAAAAAGTTTACTTTAATTTTCACATTACAAAAACCCTATGATGAAAATCATTCAAATTTTCTTGAGCCTTGGTTCATTTTATAGTGAAACTGAAGAGTCTGGCTTGGCAAAAGTAACAGAGGTAGGAGCATTAAAGTATAGAAAATAAAAAAGACTTACACATTCAAAATTCTTACATAATCTCAGCAGAAGGTAATATAAGAGCTAGAGCAGCTGACATATAATGTGTCCTAAATAGCCTTCTATGAGGGAGGCTACTGTATCCAACCCTTAGATACATGCATCCAACCAAATTTAAAAGAAAAAAAAAGAAAAAAGGAACAGGCTTGCTTCAGGAATAAGTCTCCATTAAGGCTTGGTTGCATTAACTGAACCCAAATGCTTTGGAAAACCACTTTGAAGTTAGTATTACTCTTGGTGACACTGGCAAAAGTACATGATTGTGCTAGCTAGTTAAAATTCGGAGGTTTTTTTCCTCCAACTCTTGTGCAAGCCAATCCTAACTGCACTGTAGCAACACCAAATGGAGACCTGACAAAAGCATTATGTAGATGAGCACACAACAAGTTTCAAGAAAATTACTGGAAAAATATATTTGATTGCTACTGGTACCACTCAAACTTCTCAGAATTTCCAATCATCTTACAGGGAGTTTGAAGGAAAATACTGAAATGTCCAACTCTCATAATCATGGTCAGACTTCTCACAAAACAGGCACTCCACATTCACATACTCTGCCATCACCACACAAGTACAGTTCACAGCCAGAGGTTAATGCCTAGGAATCTTAATGAATATATATGAAAGAAAACGATACATTCAAAATCAGGAAGGAAAAACTACTCTTAAATGTCTTTTGGAGAGTCCCCATTCTGGTTTTGTTAAGAAAATAGGAGGTTCAGAGTTAAAGTGGTTGAAAATGAACACTGAATTCAATGTCTAATAAGTAAAAAAAAAAGAGTGGTGTTTTCTCAAAAAAAAAAAAAAGGATGAAAAATAGGTTCTTTGTTCAATCAGAGCAAGCTTTTGATCAAAGCAAAAATTCATAGAAACCACTACTGCAGGTAACTGGAAAGGTTTTTAGGGTGTAAACAGAGTTGTCATTCCAAAAGCCACGCCAGTATCAGCAAAGTTTAAAAGCCATTTCCTGCCCAGAGAAGACCCAAAATGACTTCACATATAAGGGAAGATGTCATTCTACACAGGACAGATTGTGTGGTTTAAGTGATGGTGGTGGGAAAAAGGTAGATACTGTAAAGAGAAGCACAGACCACATGACTTGAGAGACCTCAGAGTCTGACTGAAGCAGGCCAAGCTGGTACACACACTATGCATTATCAGTAGGAAATTCTCTGAATCTCATTTCCGAGGCCTTTCTTGCAGAAAGTCATTAAGCTCTAATTAATGGCTCTGTGAGGTGGAGGGATCCGCTTTGGCATCCATTAGGGTGGAGGCTCAAATGTCAGACCAGCAATGGCATTAGGCAGACTCTGGCATTTTGCCCAATGCATTGACGCATTCAGCATCCTTTGAAATCTTTAGCCCTGTAAGAAAATCTGCAGGTTTTCTCTCTGCCTGTGTGACAGATAACATCTCTAAGTGATCTGCTGGTCCATTACCAAACACCAACTCTCCACCCCAGCTGAGCAGGAAGAAAAGACTCAGCATGGCCCAGTTGCACAGTCCCTCTCCAAAACAAAGTTAAAAACAGCCACAAATTGAACCCTGGAGATGCCACAGGCCTGGAAAGAGCAAGACCTTTACGTGAAGCACTCCCCACAGTTTGGCTAAGGAAGTAACAGAGGAGGAGAGGGGGCAGAAAATGGCCTAAAAAGCTGGAATTGAAGTGCTGCGCTGTCAGCAGGGGCCAGCGGTGGGAAGTTTGGAAGAACCTGCCTGCAAGCAATGTAGGGAAGAATAGAGGGACCACAACTCTCCTCGTACTACATCTGGAGGCATTTCAAAGGCACTGGGCTATGAATTGTCAATTTGATGTTCATTTTCGCTGGAACCTGCCAGCCTATCAGAAATCACTGTTAGGCAAGGAACTAAGCCAGAGACCAGCATGCTGACAGCCTACCCTTTTCCACACCAATCATCATCTCTCATTCCCTAGCTGCCTCAGCTCTCTGTCCTTGGCCTCTAACTCCCGTGATCTTCCCTTCTTCCTAATTTGCAGAATTTTGTTACTAAGTCACTCACCCTTAATGAGATAGCCGATTCAGAGTTGCATATTGGACTAACCCAGGTAAAAGATACCAAGCTACCAGTTCACTTCTACTGTCTTGAGTAGCAATGCAATGGTAACATTAAATGTATTTTCCCCTACAACTGAGATACATCACTAAGAGTTGTTCAAAATAACTCTTGTAACTTCCGTCCAACCATGTTTTGCTCCTGGGTTTGCCTGTCCCGTTCCCCAGCCTGTAAAAACGTAGTTCTACTCAATGAAGTAGTACATCCAAGTCCTGGAGACAGAGGAAAGAAAGATGCTGAAACCTCATACTGCTAATCCAGCTGGATTATCATTAACTAAACCCCAAAGGAAGTTCTAGCCAGTGGTCCTCAGGCACCCATAAAACAAAAAATAGCCCTTGTGAAAGATAAAATACATGACTGCATCTCTCTCCTGTCAATGATCTCAAAGCACTTCCCTAATACAATCACAAAGCAACTCTGAAATACCATAGAAATGTGTAGCAACATGCCAGTTTCCTCCATGGGAATGAGGCATGGGATAAGTGAGAGGTCTTCTCCAGATAAAGAATGCAAGTAGTGTTTCCAATGCAAGTTCTAGACAGGGTTGTATAAAACCCGTTTTCCAACAAACAATGGTCAAAGCAGGAACTGAACTCCCACCTTCTGACCCTAAGTCCTGTCCTTTTTAAGCCCTAAACTTCCTTCAGGTCTGCAAAAGATCAAATTATTAGTTTAAAATTCATGACAGAAACATTTGAGAGTTTGGAAGTTTTACTTGCTTTACTTTACTTACTTGCTTGGGAGCTTTACTGATTTAATTTCAGTTCACGGTTGTCATGGGATCTTTGAAAGAAAACTCTTTCTTTGTCCCTTTATTTTCTCACCTGTAAAATGTACATTATATTATCTCCCCTGTGCTTCAAAGTACAACTACAAGAGAACAACATCTTTATTCAAATGTGAGGAGTCACTAAGATGCCTATGGCAATGAGTACAACTATCAGCCTCTTGTCTATCAATGATAGAGAATTTGAAAAATTGAAGGACTCACTGACAGCAGGGAAAAAATTTCCTTTCCACCACAAAAGGAAAGTATCGGAGTAACTGCATGGACATTCTGAAGTTCAGTAAAGTCAGTCTGACAGCTTCTGTCAGTCCATTGTTTCCACTTAATACTTAAGAACTGCAGAATCAGGTAAGTGCATTACCATGTTAAACACCAGCAGTATGGACCTAGCAAGTGAAGAAAAAAAAAGAAAAACATCATCAAAAAACCAAGATGAAATTTTCCCCACTGTTTGTATTTTCTGCTGCCACACAGGCCTCTTCCTTGCAAGTGGAGACCCTCACAGCCTATGAACAAGTTTTCTCCCTGCAAACAGAACAAAGCCATCATCCATCCTCATTTATTTCAATTATTTCTCTGTCCTCCCACCAGTCACCACCACTGAAAACAAGCATAGGAGATTAGGCTGGGCCAGCAGTAAAATCAGACAACTGGCCCTCAGATATGCATATGCAAATGCCAAGCTGTGCCGGCTCATTAAGCAAATAGATGCTGGCTGGGAAGAGGGCTCTGAGGAACAGGCAGAATGATCTCTATTGCGCTTGGAGCAAGCAAGGCAGCCGGAGCGAGGCCCAATGCCAATTGCCATTCATTCAGATGGACACCAGTCAACACAGGGATGTAAAGTTTAACCTGGCAGGAAGAAGAGCAGTTTGGCCAACTGAATTTTTGGTAACTGCTGTTAAAGTCATGGGAGAGAGGCAGCAAAGAAGTGAGACAGCCAGTGAGCTGGGCACTGTTTTAAAAGGCCCAAATGGAGCTATGATCAGGGCAACGGTGATGGGTAAACACAAACCCACAGAGCCATCTCTGTCATCTGATACACAGTAACTCTCTTCCACACCAAAAAATACCAAACCAAATGAAGATATGAAAATATTTGCACATGTTCCAAGCTGACAAAACCAGACCAAACTGCTTTAGAACTGTTGTTTAGAAATAGAGGTACATTGGCTTGAGGTAAAACGAGACCCAGACTGAAACATCACACAAAATTCAAGCCAAGGCTGTGGAAAGGTCCCGCAGAGTTTGACTTTATGTGGTAGAAGTGATAACCTCAGGGTCAGAAGCAGAATGGAGCTACACTTCAGTCCAGGCATTTTTTGGGCTTGTTATGGTCCTGCATGTTTCTTATTTCCTTTGATTTCTTCCCTTCTTCATGTCTCTTCTTCATACCCTTAGCCCAGAAGCTGCAGCAGAAAGAGCCTGACAAATTTAACTGTGGAAAAGTCTCCGTGTTGCTTTGTGGAGAAAAACAGAAGCAGAGAAGTACAGAAAAAAATTATTATCTAGCTGGATTTTTTTAAATATGTTTGCTATTAGTTTGAGCAGCCATCAGCTTGCGATACTATGGGCATATTGACATGCAGAGGTGGAAAGCAGGTGATTAATCAACAGCAGTGAGACACAAAGCCAGGAAGATCACGAGAAGTTGAATCTTATTAGAAAGAATCAACTTAAAACACAACAGCTAAACAAACAGAACACGCAGACAACAGGGGGCATAGAAACAGTAGCTTCGTTGCACAGCTTTACAAAGCAGACACAACAAGTTTACATGACATGCCAGAGACCGCACAGCCAGTAACAAAGCTGAGAACTCAGGTACCTGCACCAGTCCCAGCGTTTTGATAGCATACCACCCCACCATTGGTCACTTATTCCACTTTCCCCACAGAAACTGTGTTTCAAACTTAAAGTGGCAAATGCAGGAAGAGCTGTATTGGTAGCCAGTGCTCCCAAGTTTGTCCTGTTAGACAGGGGCAGTGTTACAACAACATTTCACTTTCAGTAGGCATGAAAAGAAGAAAAAAAACCCACTAAACTATTCTAGCTGAATTCCAGTCAGTCATTTACAATGCATGTCTTGACCTAGTCTTTGAGAGACAAGACATATTTTGCTTATTACTCCAAGGCAGCAATGTAAGCATAGTGTTACAACAACTGGAGACTGCGGCACAACATGTTCTATATAAGGCGGACAGACACGTCATGAACTGAAGTTTCCCACATGCTTGAGGCTGTGTAGTAAGAAGACAGACTTAGGCCTTGTTCATGTATGTAAAATGCACTGAATTAGCAAATCCAACAGTGGATTCAGTTTTCCTCAATGAAGACTTTCACATCAGCTTAAAGCCACCACAAACGTGCCTTTAAACAAGCAATCCTAAGGGTTCTGCTACACAAGAAAACCGTGCTACCTTTTATTTAGCACAGGGCTTTGATTCACACACCCACATTGATCTAGCTGTGGTCATACGGGCAAGCAGACCCCAGTTTGCTACCACACCTCCCTACTCATGATTACCTTCCCCACAGCAGATCCCACAAAATATTTAGTGCATCCATCTCCTAATCACTGTAGTTCACAGGCCAGCCAGTGAAGTCAACAACTTACCACAGGCAAACAGTAACAATAATAACTGGGAGACAGACACTCTGCAAACTTACTGTTGGGTGGTAGACTGCAGGTTGGATGGGGCAGACTGTGAAGGCATAGCTCTTCTTATAACCTTGAGCCCTTAAGCTGGACCAAACCCCTGTTTTTCAGTCCCAGTGGTTTGTTATTGTCTTTATGTTGAATACTATGCATAATATTTATGAAATCCACAGAGAGACGCTTGTAGCTGCCTCCAAAAGCAATACAAAGAGGCTGTCTGTAATTTCAAGAAGGTAGAGTCGGCATTAGTGCTGTTAATCAATACATCAGCACATCAGGATGAAGGAAGCTCTGCAAGTTTTTGAAAGCAGACCAGCAAAATAAATAAATACACAGTTCTCTCACCTTTTTTTATAAATGTTCAGTGTGCATTGTACATGCCTGTTCTACAGTCCACATTTAAGAGACATTTAGAGTAGCACAACTGAAGGACAGTGAATATTGTCTGGCCAGCCATGTGTATATGAAAATGAAGGACCCATGCATTGCCCTGCTTGCTACAGCTTAAAAAAGCTTACGTGCAGCACTGGAGCAGGAAATATCACACAGAGACAGAGAAATCTGCCATCAGTCAGAGAAAAGTATTGCTTGAACAAAAGTCATGTAGGGAGGTTGCCTTCAGTTTCCCTTCTCACAATGCATAATAAAGAAAAGATTTGAAATTCAGTCATATCCTGCTTGAAAAGGCCTTCATGGACCTATAATTTGCCTTGAAGGAAACAAGATGGGGCGGGGAGAGGAAACTAGCAGGTGGTTGCATATGATAAGACGAACATAGCTTTGCAGTATTCCTGTGGGCCATATTCTTTCTACCTCACAGTCTGCCTTGCATTCCCAACCACACTGTTCTTTAACATTGTGCTATCTACCAGCATGCAGAAGCTGTAACTCCTTTGCTTGGAGAGAACAGAATTCATCAAGCCTATCATTTGCCTGTGCTTAAGAGGCTGCGTACCTGTGAGTGTGTAGTCCACTAACTGATGCGTTCATTCCATTCTTCATGAGTACCAGGGGTGATATCTGATAATCTGAACTTCCCCAGAGAACTAAAATGGAGTTCTCCAGTGGAAGCTGCAATGGCAGGGATGAGCAGAATGCCATTCTGTACTGCAAGACAATCACTTGACTATTCATCATTCAGAACTTCAAAATCTTAAGCATCTGAATCAACATGCTAACAAACCTCTAATGGTTGTGCACTGGTAAGAAGGAACCAGAGTGTCACAGAAGTCTAGGGGCTATTCAGGAAATTGGCCAGTTGCTGCAGCAGAGGACCCTTCTATACAGCCTGTGGATCAGTGTGAGAATATACAACACGCAAGTCACCGGGCAACTCAATTTTCATTTTGAAGCCATAAGCAAAGATACAGTATTACTGGTTCATGCGGCTCCATGAAATAGTTTTTCAGAAACAAAAGCAATTTTCACAAATGCTTCAAGCTTCTCCAGCTATAAGCTAAGCATGAAGATCATCCTGTTACACATTTTGTGCTGTCTCTTGACCTTCAAGCTATTCATGCATTGTCTCACTCTGACTCATGATACAGTGTACTGTGCCATATCCTGCTTTAAATTTAATCTCCGTATTTACGTTTGAATGGGAGACACTTAGCTGTCCACCAACACAGCAATATACATGCTCTTGGTTTGGTATCAGCTTCAAGTCATTAAATGGAAAAAGCTGGTCACAAAGTGCAATCATTTTTATATAGTTGTCATAGGTGATTACTGCCTGATATGCTGCAGACAAGCTCAAGTGAATGCCATCAGTTTTCTTGTAACTGCAAGTAAGCATGCTTTCTGCATACCATCCACTGCCATGTTCTCTCCGAACTGGCAAATTTACCAAATCTTTTAAACAGCTCTGAATTCATTTGAACCTGCCCATTTTTATTCAAATACTGTGTACAGCTTCTGCCGATGATGTTCAAAGAATGTTTGTTATGCTTTCCTAATGGAATTATTTACATGTTTTAAAATATATCAATTTAGCATACAATACAAGGACATAAACAATTTATCTGTCTTTTGCTGTTCGCACAACCTCAAGCAAGATTAACCTTTCCAGAAGCTGTTATCTATTTGGCAGTAGAAACTGTCGGATCTTTTTCCTCACAATTTTGGCAGCAAGAGCTTTGGTAGATCTTGGGGCACCCAAAGCAGATTCACAGGATAACTGAGGCTGAAAGAGACTTCTGGAGTCAACTAGTCCAGCCTGCTCAAAGCAGAAATAACTCTGAAGATAAATCAGATTGCTCAGGGTCTTGCCCAAATTATTTGGAGACCACAGACACAGAACAGCCTCCCATGAGGAACAGCATGAAAGCAAAGGTGAAACTACACTATGGGACAAAAAGACAGATACTTCTACTTTTAAGACGTTCACTCCTCCACCCTCATTCCCCTTTACATCCCTGTCTAGCTTAGATTCATTGAAGAACATCCACTCAATCCGTCCCCTCACATGAGGCAGGATTGTTATGTAAAAATCACCATAGGCAGACGTTCATCTCACAGATTCTTAAAAACCTCAGATTTCATAACCTCCGAAGGTAGCTCTTCTTCTAGTGGTGTCTTCCTAACTGTAGAAATAGCCTCCCCTTAAAATCTAATCCAACCCTCTCCTTGCAAATACAACTCATCACATTCTTACCTTGTTAGATACTGAGAATATCTGATGAGTATCTTCACTGCAACTACCCGGCATATATTAATATATTTTAAATCATATTCTTTTCCACCCAGTCCCTTTCATCTTTTTACATAGGTTATATTTTCTAGAACTCTGATCAGTCTCCCATCTTTCTATAACTCTGAAAACATGGTGTCAAAAATGGATACTTGTGTATTTGTATATTTGATTTTTCCGTTTTCTAACCACTTGTCTTTACTGAATTTCATCTTATTGGATTTTACAGAATTTCTTCAATTTACCAAGATCATTATGAATTCTAATTTTGTCCTCCAAAAGGCTGACAATCCTTTCTGGCTTGGTATTATCTGCAAATCCTATAAGCATGCTTTTCCTCCCATTGTCAAACTAACAAATGAAAATATTGAATAGTACTGGACCCAGGACAGATTTCTGATGATTTCTGATGACCACACTTGAATGTTCTCTCATCTTGACAAAAAACTATTGATAGATTACTCAGTCTAGTTTTTCCACTGGTTGTGCCAATCTTATGTGGATTTTGCTTCCTGAATTTGCGTACGAGAGTGCCATGCAGCACCGTGCCAAGCCTTACTTAAAATCAAGACGCATCACAGCTGCCACATCTACTTGTCCATTAGGCTGACAACATGAACATGGCTGCTTCAAGCTCTGATACTAATTAAGAGATAACAGATATCAGTTTGAATATCATGTTTAGAAGTTGATCAGAAACGGTTATTTGCACAGGTACACGTGGGTTCAGCTGCTCAGCATGATGTACTGCATGCAACATTTCTGCCAGAATTTCAGCCTCTGCCTAGCAGGCAGGCACCCGACTCGTTTGCTTACCCCATATGCTGGACACTCGTCAGTTGTTGGAGAACCTCTATGTTGCATCCCACATGCTGGTAGTGGGCAAAGCCTAGACTCCCATGGCTTCCCACTTGAAAACATGGAAATCCAGTTAGGTGCCCATGAAGCTTGTTTAGCTGGCAAAATTATGACAGGATTTTGTTATTTGTGTGGGTTTGTTTTTTCTTAAAGGAATTCTATTGTGTTTCTTGTATCTTCTGACTTCACCTTTCCAACCTGTTGTGCAAGTCTGTTACTATTCCCACACATCCAAAAACATGGTTTTGGTCCTTACTGCTATGACTGCTCTCTCCTATTTCTTCTACCTCTTGTTGCTCTTCCAGCAATGAGCTTATCCCTCAGCCTCTTAGTCAAATGTCTCCTGCCTGTGCTGGCTCTGTCCCTTGCTCTGTTCTGTACAGGACCTTCTTACTCCAAACCCCACCAAAACTCCTGTCCCCAGCACAGCAGCTCACTCCCAATACCTTTCAGTTCACACTTTTCCCAGTGACCATCAGAAACACATGAGATATCACAACAGGCACTGTCTATAGCTTTGAGACTTTAAGGATGATCTTTAGTGCAGAATACCTGATGCATCCTGAGGCAAGGACTGAAAGGTGCTGTGATTCAAATTCTTCAGTTCTCAAATGTGTCCCATTTCCCTTTAAAGTTGCCACAGTCACTCCCACACGTTAACTGCAAGTGTAAACTCTCCCATCTTAAGTTTAATTCTCTAGCGATATAGAACAGCAAGAGCAAACACATTCAGAGTTAAAAAGAAAGTTTTCTAATTCAGTTGTCATTTGCTTAAGGGACAAAAGAAAGATAATGCAGAGAGTGAAAATTAGTAAGTGATTTCACAGCAGTTCACCTTCCTGGAGAGTTTCTGTGTTCAGATAAGCAGAAGAGCCTTTACTTATCAGGCTCCTACTAAGGAGTCCTCAGCCACTTTCACAAAGAAAGCTGAGGAAAAGGTAGAACAGCTTCTGCCCCAGGTAACCACAGACCCTGCCAGGCAACCTTGTGGCCCTTTTCCTGATGCGCTGATTTGCCATAGGTGGAGCCAGCCTATTATCTAGGAGGTCCCAGTTTCAGCAGGAGAGTACCAAGAGTCACCACCTCTGTTGTAGATTGCCACTACTGTCTTGGATGTACAGTCCAACACAGAAAGAAAAAAGAATGAAAGAGAGAGCAAAGAAACCCAGAGTCAGGTATTCAACTGCACACAACAAAAAGAACCCAACACCAAGCAGAAGTAAACAGATAGCAGAAGCAAACATATAGGTGGATTCCCAAGCTAGTGCAAGTTGATATGGATGCTCTAGTGTCATTGAATATCTGCTATGCAGGTGTAATTTCAACAAAGATTCAAGACACTCCACAAAGAGGAGAAGCTGAAACTAAAGATATTTAGGAGGCTAACAAACAAGAGTTTCCACAAATGCATACTCACACTTAAAAAAAAAAAGAAAAAAGAAAAAAAAGAAAAATTCTTTCCACTGTAGACCCTGCGCTTCAGCATTCAATAACCTTAAAAGCACAACCTTAAATCTCACTTTTACATATACATTTCTATTCACTCACTTCACAGTTATATGAAGCACCAAGTACAGCTAAATGAAACTTCAGTGATTTCTAAATACGAGCCATATGTTCAACCTTTCTGACCTCTGTCGGATTCTGACTGTTTTTTGCTTCAAAAATGTATGCGGATAGTATTTGCATGTAAATTATGGTACAACATCCTAAAATAGGACTGCATTGAAAACTGGGTCTAGGGCTCTCCAGAGATGGCTTAAATTTAAGTGAACATTCAGATGCACTTTACAGATAGCCTGAAAAAATGTCAAATGTCTTAAACATATCAAATGGTATTTTCAGTTACATACCCTCAGCATCTGCTTTATTTACCCTATTTCCTATTGTAATTCTGCAAACATAGCTGTAACCTGACATCTTTGTACATGAAACTGGCAAGTTTAAACTGGTGGGTAATTTGATTTGTAACAAAATACAAAGCCAGCTGAACTGGTTCTGGGTTCAAATTTCTCTGTAAATATTACATGCGTCTGGTTATAGCTTAAATCGTAATGCGAGGACAATCACGTGGCATCACCTGTCCATTGTCACCTGCACAAGTTCCCTGGGTGGAGCTGATCAGTGAGCTACATGCCTGACCTTTGTATCTCATACTTGGTTCCTACGGAAACTGCTATAAAGCCATAAATTCTATATCAGAACTTAATTGTTTCCTCTGAAACTAATGGTCAAGTGCATTTCAAAACAGGAGAGAAAATACAGAAAAATACAAGAGGACAGATTTACATGCAGGCCATTATGTATTTGAATATCTTTTTAACCTTAAACGTGGTAAACAATAGCAATAGCATAGTTTTGAAAGAAAACGAAGATCTAAAATAATAAATGGCTTAAGCTAGCTAGATCTTAACTGACAATCATTGCCCTAGGATATACTTTAGAAAAGCGATTTGCCAACACTGTAAAGTTACTAATCTTTGGAAGAGCAAGTTGTGGAGATCATGTATTCACACTGTTGTCTAAATGCTTATATACTAGAAAATGACAGGAACCAATTAAGACCATAACTAGTGTTTATATAGTAAGTAATGTTAAACTTTGAAGTTATATTCCTAATACTCACATTGGGACCAAAATCAAACACGAAACCAAAAACACTAGTACACTGTACTAAAAATATGCTTTTTAAATATAGGCGTTATTCGGGGGTGGGAAAGCCTCTCAAAAGAATAATGTTAGGACATTAAAATGCCTAGCAAAAGCATCCAAGACCGAAATAGAGACACACATATTGATGCCAGTAAATAGAGCGACCCTATTTCTCACAAAAATCGTGGTCACTCTCCTGCCCTGATCCATCCAAACATTTTCAGGAATGACCTTGCTCTCCAAGCATTGCACTGCCCCATGCAAGAGCTCCCCCCATCCGACTCTTCCCAAACTTCTCTCCTTAAACCCCCTTTCATTCTCCTCTCTCCCCTTTCCAAGACCCCCTCTTAGAAAGCCTCCACCTCTTTAGCTCTCCCAGCCAGAGATCCCTCCTTCCTTTCACTTATTCGAGCTTTCCAACTCATCCAAGCAGACGCTTCTCAAAAGTGTCTCATATCTCAGTACTTCCCTATCCCTGCCCCTTGCCAGCCTATCCTCTTTTCACTCTGCATAGACAAGACTGCTACCCTCACTTTAGACCTAACCCTCTCCTGCCAGCAAGCTCCTTCCTGCCGCTGGCAGTCAATGTTGCTTTCCTCTGGCTGCAGCAGCCAATCAAACTCTCCTCTTCCCTGGGTCTCCTAATGGTTCCCACCTAGAAAAGGTTTCACTTTCCCATATGGGTTGCACTTCTTGAAAAACCCCACACATCCCTGGCTGCCTCAAAAGGCAGAAAAAACAAAATTAACAGATAGACATAGGAAATGCTAAAACCAAGCCTTTAAAAGCTTTGCTGTACGCATAAATAACAAAGCATCTATTATATAAGGGGAAGGAGGGAAAGGAAGACTCCTCCACCCTGGTGTGAGGTGGGATGGGGGCAGACGTTTGTCGGCAGTCATTTGCAGCTTTTAAATCTGCTGCTGATTGCAGACCCAGTGTGACATTTCCACTCTCCATAAACTCCTGTGAAAATGTTTCCACTCGATCTAATGAAGCTTGCCATGCTTCCTCTTCACCCTCGGTCTTCAGCTGCTGCCTTGTATGGGAACTAATGAGATAACTGGCCACATTTCCTATGCATGTTTGCATAGGAAAGCTTAAGCACCTAAAGCAATCGTATACAGATGCTCTACCAGAGCAGAGCAACTTTGAATGGCTCAGAGGCACCTGAGAAGAGTGGATTTACATAGGTTGGAATGGTGTATCTGTGTCTCCAAGGGACCTAAATACTATCTTGTGTTTGTATTGGGAGATATGGGGAGGAGTACCGTGCATTCTCTCAGCTTTGTTTTGCTGCTTCCATTTTATCTTCCCAAACCCTCCTCTCTAAACTTCCACAGGACAAAGTATAACAAAGGTCATGTTACTTCCAGAGGACTTCTCCCAAGCACACATCTAAAACACTGCATGCTTAAGAGCTTTTTGCAAGTCAGATACACACTTGGTGAAATAACGGGTCTTAAATCCTACAAGCCTTGCCTCTTCCTGGAAGGCAGGGACAAGGCAGGAAAGTGGGTGAAGCTTTGTGAAACTGCTGGGAAGGAGCCAGGGAAGAGTAGTACAATTTTTGCTTGTTATTGCTCTAAATCTCCTTTTGCAGCTCCAGAGAGACTTCTTGGGATTGGACATTAAGTGTTTGTTTGAAAACTCTCCCAGTGAGAGATAATTGTTTCCGCAGCCTGATAAAGGCAATGTAAGTTAATCAGGCATATCACTACTTAATGCTTAATAGATGCTGGTGCAGAGTATAGAGAGGAAAAAAAACCTACTCTTAAATCACTGTACTTTTGACACAAGATTACATAAGTGCCCCATACTGCAGCTAATTAGATATGGCACTGGATCAGTGCTAATGAATTTAATTTCTTCCTCCTTCCAAATTAAGATATGAAGGGAAAAAAAGCCAGGGGAGGGTGGGGGAGGGGGAAGAGAAGGGGAAGATGTATTTCCACTACTGTTTATTGCTGTGGTGTATTCCTCCAACAACAGGATAACATGATTTATTATTCTTACTTATGATACTTTTCAGCAATCTTTTTAAACTCTTCTAAATTCTTACAGAAATGGGGAGGTTGCAAGTTCAGCTTAAGGATGTTGCAATTGAGCCAATATTTATTTCAAGCTCAAAATCCAATCTATCCGTACAGAAGACTAGGACCTCCATGGGTCTGAAGTGACAGACACATGGTCCTGTATGAAACTCATCTACAAAGTACTAACATGACTTGCACTCATTACACCGGCAATTCTAACTGGAATTCTGATAGGAAACTTTTTGAACATGACTAGAAGGCTGATAAGATTTTTGATCGGGCCATTCAGGTGCTGTGCAGATACTCTTGAATGATCCATATAAATGGAGTACATTCAATAACAGAAGATAGAAGTGAATACTAAACACATACCCCGAATTATACATACATATTACATCGTTCACCCAGATGGGCAACACCATGCCAAAAGTTGATAGCTAATTTTGAATCACAAGCAGACTAAAAGCTTCCTTTATAATTAAATGACAAAAGGAGGGTTTTTTTAATTAAGACAGGCTTTGCACTGATCAATGTAAGCTTACAGTTTACACGTCCCCTTTTTGCTCAATAATTGGGAGACAAGAAAAGCTGCTGCCAGGATAGACAGTTACATCCTATCAAATGACCTGTGTCTGGGATTCACCTTTTCCAGTCCATCTCCACCATGATCCCATGTTTACTGCTGACCATCTGAAATCCTAACAAGCAATAGCAGTATTCCATCTTCTGGAATAAAAAGTTGGAGCTACAGCTCTGAAGAGACATGTCTTCCAGAGTCATGTCTGAGAAACAGTTGAACATGGGCAAAAGTGAAATGGAATAAGAGGGCAAAGTTAAAATTATTTAAGATTCTTTACTTGGGTTACTTGAACACTACTGAGAACCCTTCCAAATATACATTCCCTTTCCTTTATTGCCCAGTGCTGACCTCTCCTGCTAGTGATTACGTTTTCAACAGCATAGGTATATTATATTAATCCCTCCCCTTCCTCCATTCTTCTTCAGGGAAGTCTCAGTTCAAATGTGACAATGACAACTGACGCATCAGAGCCTCACGAGTATAAGTGCCAGGAAACCCTATTTTCTCCAGTGAAAAAAGCAGGGCTTTTGTGAGCATCTGCACATGGCTTCAGATCAGGCTGCATAGGAAAACATAAGGTTTGCATTTAGGCAATCGTCATTTTCACTCCCTTCTATCACCATCAATTTGGAACAAGGTTGGGGGAGGGGGGAGTGTTGTTGTTTTTCTTTTCCCTCCTTTTAACACAAATGGGTCAGTGAACTTCACAGCTTGGAACCTTGACAGAGCCATATGTTCTTCATTAAAAGCCATTAATGACAATGATAATAGCACTAATTAGGCTGCATGCAAACATGCACACACTTTAACAGCTCCAGAGCTACAGGCAATCAAAGGTCCAAATTGAACCAGCGGCTGTATGGTATTGATGAGTACCAACACCCACACCCCCAGCCCCTGCCTTGTCCCAAAGTACAGGGACATGCAATCAGCATCCAGCTGTACACATGGAGCAGGTCCTTCTGATACACACATTGGTCAGGGTCTTTTGCCTTTGCTTCCATTGTCCTTCCACCATTTCCTCTTTGTTGTGTGTTAAGAATGATTGGGAAGCACCACCACAGCCTGCGAGCATGTGTACTCCATCACCATCTGCCATTTTTACTTCTCTTATGGGTAGAAGTGAGTCTGCACGCAGGGTTTAAAGAAGAACATAATTGTGTCACACCTGAAAACTATTGCCAGCAAATCGCACTGACTTGCTACTTCCTCTGAACCTGACTTCTGGAAGTCACTTTGTTATTTCCTGCCTTGGTTTCCTAGACTGTAAAAGTAGAAACAGTACTAGTGCACAGGCATCTGTCAGAGCTTCTTCAGAAAGATCAGTGCTTTGAAATCCTTGATGTGAACAACATCTGGAACTTGGAGCTATACTAATAAGAGTTTCCTTTCAATATAACAGCTCAATCACAATTATCAAGTGATCGAGACACTCAAAAAGACTGATCCATAGAAACGCCATCCATTGCAGCAAGGCCTGCTGGATCAACTGGTGGACTTCTATGTGGAAAACCAGAAATCTAGGCTTGCCTCTGGCCTCAGTTTCCTCTGTAACGTTAGGCAAGTCTCTTACCTGCTCTTACCTTTGGGAATAACTATCTGTAAAAGAGGGATGAGGAAACTGACCTCCTTTTGTAAAATGCTTTGAGATATATTCAAAACAGTATTTATTAGAGTCCAAAAACAGTACTCCCAGAAAGTATATCAAAGCACACGCTCCTAACAGATATATAGTGTTGTTCATTTATGTATACTTAAGGTATAACGTTCAGGATGTATAGTAGCAAAAGAGGAACATACTAGTTGCAACATAACCATACACTCAGAGAATTATGCATTCAGAGTCAGCGTAATTGCTGCGACGCTTCAGACAAGTTACTATGGATGCAGAACTGGCAGAGAGAAGCAGCCAGAGCAGCACTGCTATGCAACTGGTGAGAAACCTCAGTTAAGCCCAGGCAATCAATACCGGGTTTTAAAATTGATTCAAAATGTCAACAACCAAGTGCCTTGATGAGTCTTTGAGCCAGAACTGAGAGAATAGAGACCTCCTCACTCTCCACTACCGTGTCTTTCTCGGAGGGGACCATTTCAGACTGACCACACTAACTCTTTGCTAAGGCCAAAAGCTTGAGTAAGGTCCCAATGAACAAGCTTCTGGCCACTCCCTCACCTTCCTGTCTTAGTTTGTCAAGGCAATAGCACATTGCTACCGTATTCATAATGAACTAACAAGTACAAAGAAAGGAATGGAAAGCAATGGCCAGGAGATTTTTAACTCAAGTGAATCTGTAGCATAAAGGACAGGGACTTATTGGAAAAATAAAAATTCTGAGAACAAATGTCCCAGCTACGAAGACAAGAACCTCCTGGTTAGAAAGGTTCTCCATTTCTTCTATTACCATTCTCCTTACGCTCCAGGGATTATTAGTTCACTTGAACCATCCTTCTCTGATAGAGGATGTTTCTTCAGCTTTTGCTGATAAGTCTGTATTCTCACAGCCTCCAGACAGGAACTCTTAAATAGACTAATCCATTCCTACCATTCTTTCTAGATCATAACATTATAACAGCCAGGCTCCCAAAACTTTCTTTTCAATTTCAAAGAATGAATAACTGGATCAGAAGTAGTTTCTTGATATCACAGTATCTGATAAGCAACATTAGAAAGCCGTAAAACATCACCTAGCTGGTTTGCAGAAATATCTATTAATGCAACACCTCTCCTGTTTAACAGGCTGGTGTATAAAAAACACCAACTGGGGGACACACGCATGAGTGCAGCTATAGAAAAAGTAGCTAGACAACTTCAAAATCAGTACGCAGCTACTTTCCTTCTTGTTTCATCTTACAGTGAACTTTTTTTGACAAAAAGTGCAGCATAAACCACATGAGAACTCAGCATGCACAGACTAGTTGTGCTAGAGGACAATACTTTATTAACTTTTCACACAGCTGAGTACAACATATATCAGCTAGAATCATGCCTGCTTAAATGTGACGTGAATTAGAAAGCTCAAATAGAACTGATAGCTTGGTTTGAAAATCTTCACGTTCTGACCTCCAGGCAATGCAAACTAGAAATAAATTTTTTTTAAAAATCATTCTTTTAGAAGGCAGGAGCCGGGCAGCATCACAGCATCTATGTTTTAACAGCATGAGTTTCTCCAAATGTATCAGTGTCGTTTATTCCAGTGGTAATTTTGTATGCCCTGCGCTTTTTTCAGTGACATATCCATAAGCCTCCTGGATCCATTTTCACCATATAGTATTGCCCCTGCCCCCTCTCAGCCCTGCCCCAATCCACAGCAATATTTCTTTATAGTCAGATGTTAATAAAATGGTTCTCTCTAGAAGCAAGTCATTACCCAAGCAAGTTGAAGGAGGTTATCAAGAAGGTGAAATTACTGCACAGTGACCTGTGAAGGTTATTACTCCAAGACGAGAGATCATGAGGAGGGAGTACATGAGGAATATGTCTGTGGCAGAGTCATGTCACTATGCAGCCAACACCTGCTTTTAAACAGTTTTGTTCCTCAATTCCTTTTCTTCCCCAGAGGGTCAGGATGAAGCTACCTGCTAGTCTATAAGGGGTGCCCCCCACACAACAGCAGCAGGCTGTGAAAGGGCTAATTCCCCACAGGCAGCCAAGGGCGAGGTACATGGGCAGAGAGACTGGCAGCTTCTTGCTGACAACATCCATTAGGGAGAAGCAGGGAACACCTGTATGCCAGGTCAGATGGGCTAAGCAAAGAGAGCTCGGCGACCAGACCACGAACCATCCCAATACTTTGCAGTGAAAGGAAGTAACCACGGTTCCGTCCATGTGGGGTTGGGGTCCCATTCGTGAAAGGGCCAAGCTGGCTTAGGAGGCGGCCCACGTGAGTTGGTACTGCTGAAGGCTGGTGAGGAGTGCACGGTTATTCTGGGCCAGAGGAGTTGTCACAAGTCAGGCTACACACAGATCATAGCAGTGAACTCTTCCCCGGGCCCTGCGCTCCGCTGTTGAGACCACACACAGAAACAGCTGGGGAATAGGACTTAACCACTGTCATGGGACAACCAAGCTATAGGACAGGGGAGGAGCTCGCTGAGGAGCTCGCCCTTGATCTCACAACTGTCAGTTATTAGTGAATTTAGGGCTTTCAAACAACAAATCCAGTCAAAACATGTCAGCCAATTCAGATGAACTGACTAATTATGATGATAAAGAAAATGCATTTTTTCCCAAAAAATCATTATTCACAAAATGATTCCACACGGTTGAACTTAGGTCTCAGTTTATCAAATACCTCTTCTCTTCCATTCCTTTTCTCTTTCGTTTTGCCTAGACCACAAGCTCTTCAGAACAAAAGCTGCCTCTTCTCGACTTTCTCCCTTGTACTACCACGCTTAACCCAGAGGGCTCCTGATTCTGACAAGCGTCCCCAGGCACCTCTCTAATTGAAGTAACTTTGTTAAGCCACAGAAATTAAAAGGAAACAAAACAGCTTCCATTCATGTCATAGAAGTTTGAACCCGCTGAAAGTATAGATCAGAAAGATCAGAAGGTGTTAAAATTCCCGTGGCAGAACGGACTCAGTGATCACCTTTTACAATTTATACGGTACATGTTCTCAAAACAACATATTCAAACTTCATGTTTAATAGAAAGAGTATGGATAGGAAGTGCTGTGTAAGCACAGGGTGCCTTTCAAGTATAGGAAAGGGACAGCCCTGTGACACTGGCCAGGGTTCCCCTAAGCTCAGGTGGCATTTGGGAACAGCTCACCCAGGGGATGGCTCCACTGAGTACAGCTGGCAGATGTTAAACTCATTTTTACCTGTACTCTCAGACAACCCAAAAATCTGGTAACTGCATTAGCACAGCACTGAGCTTGAATTAATTATCCCAATTCTGGCTTTAATTCAGGTTTTGGTTGGCAATACAGGAAACCTGAATTTTTGATTCCTCATAGCAGGTTAGTAGTGGCACAACTGCATAAAGCAAAATACTGAAGTATGATATCACTCTGCTGGTTCACAATTTATACTGCTGAGACCCAGCAGGGTTGGAAGCACAGACTAGTCAGTGGGGAACCACAGATTTAGGCTCATAGCTGGCTAACAGAAACATAAATCGTTCCGCTTAGAGCATATGCAGCATGTACCCATTTTAATCCGAACGCTGTGCGGATATTCCCCAAAGTATTAAAATGCCTATCCTGCTTGCATTGGAAAACTTTCCTTCTCCTGGCGGGACAGCGTAACCATCCTTATGAAGTTTAATGAAACTAAGAAGGGAAGGCTCCTGGCGGGAGAAAGGATTGCAAAGTCTAATCTGCTGTAATGGATTAATGCTGTCCTGAAAAACATGCTGGGCTGAGCTTTCAGCCCCTTTCCTCTTAAATATCTAGGACAGTATTGAAAAATGCATGTGCCACCATTACTGAGAAATGGACAACTTCTTTCCATTCCTCTTCCATTTGCCGGGTAAACAGGCCAATCGCAGAGTCAGCAGCCATGGCAATTTCTGAATCAATATTTATCAAGCCCTTCTCCAACTGCTATTTCATGCCTCATTGGTCAGAGAGCATCCTCTTCAAGTGAGCCAGAAAATCCTGACCTTGCAAATGACAGAGGAGCTGCTTGAGGATCACAAAGTACAGCAGCTCCTCTAGCTTAAAAAAAAAAAAAAAAAAAAAAAGAACAAAAGGAAAAAAAAAAAAATCACAATTCATGTGAATGTCCTCATGGCATTACACATTCTTCTTCCACCCCTTTCCTCTCCCATCCCTTCTTTCAGTGGCAACCCTTGAAGCTAAAGCTTCAATTAAGAGCCCTAAAAAAACAGCTTGTTCATTAGCAAAAATCAAACTATATGTAAAGGACATTAAAAGCCATGGATACCTGCAAGGGAATTGTTTTGGGTGGGGGGGTGAGGGGATGTCTGTACTTTTAGTGACATGGAAGATTGATTTCTTCTTACACCTCCTCTAGGCATAATTCACAATTATTCCATCAAACAAAAGCAACTACAACAATTAAGGGGAACAGACTGACAGAAAGGAAGGTATTTGGGGGCACAAAGATGCAATCCTCCATCCTGGCACTCCCCAGAGGAGACTACAGAGGGCAGAGAAACCTGAGAGAGGCCAAGTGCTGTAAGATCACCTCGGGAAAACAGATCACCAAAAAAATCAGCTGATAGCTCAGGGATATCTGTAAGGAAAAAAAGCGCTGTCCTTCCCTAGCGAAAGAAAATAACTTCTTATAAAAACAAGTATGTCTGTGATGCTAAGAGATGAAGTGGTGTTACCTACCAGCACACCCTCTGAAATGTATGGATTGTCTCCAGGACCAATTCAGACAAATTAGCATTAACTGTGCACTGTAGCCCAGAAGGGATTCACAGTACCACACAATCTGGTACCACAGCACGTTCCTCTGCTGCTGCTGGACATGCCTGAAGTTTTCTGGAAAAATACACGTGTACCTGAACACCCCATCAAAATATACACTGAAGGTGAGGAACTGCTCCTGCCAGAAAGAGACTGAAAACACAATCAAAGTGCAAATGTGAAGGACCAGAGAGGAGTCATGCCCCTAAGCACACAAGGAAATTGCATCTTTGAGTTTCCTCTGAGCCCCAAGATAAGCAGAGAATTTCTGTATCTTTGACCACTCTAGTGTAGATGCCTTAGGCCTTCTCTGTACAAGTCCATTATTCAAAACAAAACAACAAACAATAGGTATGATTTCAGTACATTTTCCTCCCATTAATCCCCATTACTCTTCTGGGAACACTTCTCCCAAAACAGTTTCTCTCTTCACTATTTCTTACCCCTCTTTTGCTTACAAGCTAATATAAAACTGCTCTTTTGATTTTCATTATGTTTGTAGGGTTTAGCGATAACCTACTTTGTTCTTTTCAACTTTCCTAAACAGGACCGCCCAGTTCTTCAGTCTCTACTCTTTTCTGAACACTACTCAAAAGATCACATCACCACATTTCAAATACTACGCTGCACTCTGTGTTTGAAGCTCTCTCTACTGATTCAGAGGGTAGTCTTGTTCAGGGCTCTTTTGCCATGGGATATCACTTGGATACCAGCTCCAAATTACATAAAGTGATATAGCTTATCACCACCTTGATCCCTGGGAGAGGCTGCTGTCTGTAATATGTACACACCCAAGCTAAACAACTCCAATTGGCACTTTGTTCCTAAGGAGCCCAAGATGACCTCTCTCAGACTCTTTTGTACAGTTTTATTTCTCCAGTTAAGCCATGTTTCATATGACTTCCACTGTTTGAATTCTGCTGTATTGACTTCTGTCCAGATTTCAAGACTTTTAGTTGCCTTTGTATTTATCTGGTACTCACAATGCTTTCCACATTAGCAGCATCAGTGAACTAATGGGCTATTTGTTATTTCCCAGATCATTAGTCAAGGCCTTCAACAGAAAAAGCCCTTCAGCAATACTCATCCCTGCCCAGGAAGGGCTCTGCTTCTCAGCTTCATTGCTACCATTTTCTGTTTCCTTACATATACCGCCCTCCTGCTCACTAGCAGACTATGTGATAGCACCTTCACACATACCAGTGCAAATGCATTTTTCATTGCTTTTGCTGCATACAAAATGCTTTAACAGAATCCCAAGTGTTTGGGATCCTTTCTTCCTGCATTTCTGCCAGCCAATCAATTAGCACCATGTTTTCCTTGAGATAGATGTATATAGATATAGATATGTGCCACAGATATAGCAGTTACTGCAAAGGAAAAAATAATAAAAACCAAATCTTATTACATAAACAATGGCATGGAGGAAGTTCAGTTTCTTTCACATTATCTCCTGCTACATTCTCATCCACATCTCCTGAACCTGACTTGGTAGTTTCAGGCTCCTGTGCCTTTCCCTGTTTTAGAGTGGCACGCCAGAAGGGCAGGATTCTCTGTGGCCAATCTGGACCCACAGAGCTACTGAACAGCATGCCAGTATGCACGTGTTAACTGGCTAGTTGGCTGCTACCAGACTGAGCAGAAATAGCCAAGCTGTTCTCTCAGCAGAGACACTAACAGATGCCTACTTCTCTTCTACTCGGTCACCAGTTCCCATGGAGCACACAGAGACTTGACTTACTTGCTTTCTGTTCTGTTACATTGGTTTCAAATTGACCTGTGCGTTCAAGTGTTATGAGAGAAGCTCTGAAGGGTGGCAGGATTCCCCAGACCTCATTCCTGAAGAGCCAGCCTAAAACCGTATTTGTGTTGGTCCGCACATGCGCACACTTGCAGCATCAAGTCATTTGGGAGTCAATCATGGTGGCAGATGCACCTCATCAGGATCCTAAAGACTCAGCAAGAGTCAGGCTCAGCCTGCAGTCAAGCTCTGTGCAAGTTCAGGGACTAAAGTTTGAAATTACAATGAATTAACAATGTGTTTTAAAAGGTGAATGTTGAGGTGAGGTAGTATCAAAAGACCTTATTAGGGCTTCCAGAACTAAGAGTCACTGGCAAGTCCAAAAGCTGTAAAGGCTGAAACCTTGACAAAAGCAGTGAGGGGAACTTCGTTATGGTGACAGGAGAAGAAAAGAGAGAAAGGCTTGCACAGGGATTGCTCTCCCTCTGTCACATACTTCCAGTGAGACCTTCACAGTCTCTGCTGTGTTTTTCCATTTGTCAAAGAGGAGTTTATAGACTACTTTTAGATATACTGATGGGGGGAAAAAGCAGGGGCAGGGGGGAGGAGAGGAATGGCACAAGTTGGGGATCAAATTTTGAGGCATCAACTTTAAAGGTGTTCCTCAGGGTTCAATTCTAAGGCCAGTTCTGCTCAACATATTTATCAACGATCTGGTTGCAGGAGCTGAATGCACCATTAACCAAATTTGCTGATGATACCAAACTGGGAGATGCTGTTGACTCTCTTGAGGGACAAAAGGCCTTGCAGAGGAATCTAGACAGACTGGAGTATCAGGCTATGATTAATGGGATGAAATTTAACAAGTCAAAATGCTGGATTCTGCACCTAGGATGGAGTAACACTGGGCACAAGTACAAACTGGGAGACGAGTGACCGGAGAGCAGCCCTGCAGAAAGGGATCTGGGGGTGCTGGTCGAGAGCAGGCTCAGTAGGAGTCAGTAGTGAGCCCTGACAGCCAAGAGGGCAAACCACATCCTGGGGTGCATCAAACACAGTATAACCAGCCAGAGAAGAGAGGGGATTATCCCACTGTATCCAGCATTGCTGTAGCCTCACCTTGAACACTCTGTGTAGTCCTGGGCCCCGCAATTTAAAAAGGATGTGAAGGTCCTCGAATGCATCCAGAAGAGGGCAATCCAGTGACAGGACGTGAGGAAATGGCTCAAAGCTGTGCCAGGGGAGGTTTAGACTGGACATTAAGAAGCATTTCTTTATAAAGGTAACACACTGGAACAGGCTTCCTAGAGAGGTGGTCGATGCCCCAAGCCTGTCAGCATTTAGGAAGCATTTGGAGAACACCCTTAACAACATGCTTTAACTTCATCAGGCCTGAATTGGTCCGGTAGTTGGACTAGGTGAACATTGTAGGTCTCTTCCAACTGAAATAGTCTGTTCTATTCTATTCTAAACAGTAGAGTGCACTGGCAGTAAAAGCGTGAAGCAAGCCTTTCAAGTTCGCTGTGCCAGCTCAGAGCTCTGGGACAAGAAGTTTCCTCTAGACAAGCAGGCCTTGCTGACTTACCTTCCCCTGATGATTCAGAAACTCTGACTGATCTACAATACCATCAGTGATATTTTTTATTTTTATTTTTTTTTACTTGGTTTCCTTCTCCACCCACCTCTTCCAAAAGGACTGATCTGCTCCTACATTTCATTACAAGCTCATCCATTCCTTTTCACTGCTGGTGCCAACCAAATTCCTCAAACATGGCTGTTGCATTTGACCTTCAAAGTCCACAAGTCAAACAATATTGTGTGATCAACTCACAGTCTGCCATTCATGGACACATCAGTGATGAGGCTACCCAGACTGACAGCCAACCATATGACTGCAGCATCCTAAATAGCTTCCATATCAAATCAAGGGTAATAATATATTGGTGACTCAAGAGAGAGAAGCCTTTTGTCTCTGAACAAATTTGTTTCTCTCTGAAATTAAGAGCTTCTGATTTCAATTTCACCTCCTCTGCTGCTGCTGAAACGAAGCTGCTAAAAGCACAGATGACGTGCAGCAATGTCCTCTTTGGGCTAAACAAAACTTCAGAATAAACAGATAGAAGGACTTGGCACAGCTCATTCCTTATGCACCCAAGAACAGAAGAGCATTTTCCTTTGTCCATTTTCTCCTGTCTCAGATAACATCTGGCTTGGTCAGGGAGATCTTACTGCAGAGGCACATTTCTTTGCTGGAGGCCAAAAAGGCCCTTGACAAGAACCACATGAATACACACTTTTGTGCTATCAAACAATGTTACAGCAATTGTGTTTTTGTAGGCAATGCAGACATCCTATGGCCACATATGAATGCGCATGCGAGAGGGTGGAAATCAGGTGGCCACACCATATAAACAAAGAAGTTGTGAACCAGGTCCGTGCTCTATACCTCTGCTATAAAGAAAAGCACTTGCTAAGTTATACATAACATGCTAAGAATAGTTGCTAGGGAGAGCTCCTTTAGTTTCCTAGCACATGCCTCTTCAGAATGGAGCTAGGGTACCAGAAAGGTTTTGCTTATAAGATTCCTAGAGGCTTTTTAATGTGTGTACACATGCACAGGCAAAACACAATTAACTGTGAAATCCTTAAAGCAGGACAAGCATGGCATACAGACCTGCTGCATTTATACAGTTTGCTATGGCTGCAGTTTTCCAGAAAGCAGGAGTGAGGGGTGCCTTTCAGAGAGGTGGCCATGTAGACAGAAAAATGAGCTCACCCACAAAAAGCATTGGGAACTGGATACTCTCCTGAACAATCCAGGAATTAATTGATTTTTCAGGTTTAAATCAGTAAGCAGTTCTGTGCATAGCAACAAATGACAGACATACAAACTGGAAAATATTCTTTGTAGTCTCACTTTGGCCTGCCATAAAAAGGGAAAAACAAATCAGAAAGATACATCAGAACAAAAACTTGTTAGAAACCTCCTCAGGCAAGCAATATGGCAAGGACTCTAAGCTTTGATGGCATTTAGACTCCTGGCTACACAAATCTCTTCTAAAATAAAGCAGTCTCTAGAACAGATAGTCAGATCAGACAATGACAGATCAGTAGTTATTAAGTTCATGATCTTTCAGATGAGACATAAAACTGGGTCCTGACCTTGTGTGATCATTAAAGATCTCATAACGCTTTTTGCAAAAAGAGGGTTGTTAATCCCACTGGTCTGGAAACAATCCAATTTGGGTTAACTACCTAAATCAATCTTACAGATTCATCTAAATACAGTAGTCTTCGCTGTTCTCCAGGCTAAAGTAGTGTGTGGCATTTCTGTGTGCTGTAATACATAACTAAAAGAGTCCTCCCTATCTCAGCATTAGGTGAAACAATCTTTGTATATGCATTCACTGCCACTCCTACAAAGGGGTTATGAACCTTAACGTTTGCTAAGGAACCTGGAGATGCATAATACAATGGATAAGAAATTTATTACGGTGTTCAACACGGTTCAATTTTTCATTAAACCCTTTCCACACTAGAGTAGTTAGAAATTAGAGCTTCCCAACTTTTGAGTGCTAACAGAGAAACTACAAATGCAGGGGAGTAGAATGCTTATGCCTTTGCCATTGAATAAGCCTATTGGACAATATTCAAAGGGAGACAGGGACACGACTTGGACACCTCAATATTGCCTGAGTTATGTCTGCTGAACACATCGATGGTCAGCAGGTGAAACTATAGGCGGTCCAAACCAGTAAGTTTTCGAAACAGAAGTATGGGGCTCTTTGATAGGCATTAAAGGAAAACACACAGATTCATCCTAAGCACAACTTCCAGCTTCCACCCAGGATGACTCATAAGCACATCTCATTTTCAAGACTTCTTTACAAATACCATCACTATGGGTCCCAAAACTCCTCGTGGTTCATTCAATATGGAAATCCATAGAAGCGGATGAAAAAGCAGACAAAACCAAACAACAAAATATCAACAGTGCTATTCAGTAAGGAGTTAGTCTCCCAACGTAGTCAATAATTATCTCTTAGAGGAATAAAGCAGCACCCAAATCCTGCAAGTACACACAGCTTGAGCTATAGAAGACATGAAATATGGATGTAGTAAAACAGCGTGGATTTTTTACTCTAATAAAAATGTAAGAGGATAACCACATCTGCCACGTGAAAGATTAAGTTTTGAGACACACAGCATCTTAACATGAGCATTCCTGCACACACATAAAAGAATGCCTGAGTCAGGGTGTGCCTTTGGATACTAACAGCAAAGGCTGATTTTGAATTGAGCTGTCTGCTCACAACTATCTTATTATTTTGCAGCTAGATGAAAAGGAGAGCTCATTATCAAAGAACAACTCCATTATGGTTACTTACAGCACTTACCTCTTGTGATCCTTTGGCATTACTAAATAGAAGCCATGATACCATTCCCATTAAAAACCTAAGAGTAGATTCCCTGGGGAAAAAATTAAGACTAATCTGCAGATGATTCTCACCTGCATCTTCCTGAAGCAGAACATCCATGTTTTCTTCACCAGGAAAGCCTACTAGGTTACCATTTTCCTGGTCTTCACTGTCTATTTACCTCAACAGTCTTACAATGTAACCAAAAGCCAAACACAAAAAAAGAAGGGATCCAAGAACAAGTAGTTTCTTGTAGTGAAGCTTGCTTCTTTGATGAGCTTGCAGAGTAAGAGCATGTGACAGGGTTTTTTGTTTTTTGTTTTTTGTTTTTTTTTTTTTTTTTTTTTTTTTTTTTAAACACATGTAACCTCCTATTAAAACATTGTGCACTGAAATCAAGAGCACAATCCCAGTAGGACTCTTACGTGGTCACTCTTTCCTGTTCCTCAGTACAGGAATGCAGTAAGGAGCATTCTCCAGTTACTGATTTAGAACGATTTGTTGGAACAATAGGTCGTTACCAAAAAAGAAGCCTGAATGAACTAAACCACAAACTACACATCACACTTTAGGAACCTTGTTCCTATAATTCTTTATAATTAATTCTTCATGAGTATTCTGTTGAGAATGAAGCAAAAAGTAAGAATTCATCTTTGGGTACCATTTTGACACAGTCACACTTAAGTGCACTGTAGCATGAGAACAAGGTGGAAACATCAGAAAATTGGGAACACCTTTCACATCAGAACAGCTGTTAGCCCAGCAGTTTGGGTCTCTCACATCACAAGAGATTACCCTAACCTCAGGCTATTGGTCTTTCTGGGGTGCATCATATTTTCTCTCTAGTTTAGACCAGAAACTGCATTCTGGAAAATGCTCCTGGCAGGGGTTTAGTATGACTATAAAATTGCATTTTCTGTTTAAATAAAGGTCAAGTATTCTATGCTAGCTATAGGCTTATCGCTTCTTTCTTTGATGTGCAGCTAGCTATAGGATTGACTGAAACAAATAACTCCAGAAAGCAGTAAGCAAAGATTGCTGGTTCAAAGGGAAAGTCAAGTTGCAAAATAGAGAACAGTTTCTTAATCTTAAGAGTATCTTACAGTAGCAGAAGACTCATGCAAGAAGACAAACAGTTTATTGTCCGTAAGACAATATTGACAATTACATACTAATTCTAGAGGAGGTCTGCAAAATGCACATGGGCATACCTGCTAACTTTTCCAACAGTGGAATGCTGGGCCTTCATGGCACTGGTGCATACAGAGAATGAAACTGTTTGACTCACGATGCACAGGAGTAGTTATTCACAGTCACTGCTGAATAAAAGTACCCAAGTTCTGCACCCTATTTTTAATGTGCAAATTGCACTGTTACAAAAAAGATAAGCCCCATCACCACCACCCAAATTTGAGCTTCAGAGACAGCTATAAAATATAAACTTTGCTGATAAGAGCTCACTGCAAAGAAGCATGGTCAGCAAGCCCACGCTCTCCTCCATAAATATTTTAAGTGTTCATGAAACAGTACCAAAGAGAGAGAGAAACACACTAAAAAGTATACTCTACATCCCCTTTCCTCCCACTCCTTTTCACAGTGGACAGACAGGAGAAGAGCAATGGCAGCTCCTGCCCAAATAATTTCATCAGTCCAAACCTGATCAATGTTACTGCAGACAGTACTAAGAGGAACAAAAATGAGCCACCATCTGTGGCATCTTCTGGGTGGCAGCAAAACTAACATTTTGCGAGTGAGCTGACACTCATGTCAGAGACAAGAGACACATGACGCTTTAGCAGAAACTTTTGTATCATTCTAAATTTACTTTTGATAATCTATATGAAAGAAATATTGATGCCAGGAGTAGCAAGCTGCTTTTCTGTGAAGGATGCTAACAACGTGTCTTCACAGTTGCACAGCACACTTGTGTGGCTGTCATTGTATCGTTGCAGTGTGACACAAACCAACCCCCCCTCTGAAACTACAGTTGATTATCAGCAACACAATACCTAAACTTAATTCAGAACTCTTGGGCTTCCTGCTGCTCTGAAGAGATCAAAGAGCCACCTGAATGTGCACTGTGAGGGAAGCTGCTAACAAAAGCCCACATGCACTGAGGAAGCCTAGAATATTGTTTTGGAGACGTGCTCATTGATTTTGTGAGGCAAAAAGTTACTGTGGTAGAAGGCATAACAGTGTAGAAAAGTCACTTGATATACAAGCTTCAGTCTCCCTTTCAGCAGACAGATCCAATAGGTTAATTGCTAAAGTGCCGTCAAATATCTGACGGATCAGACCCAAACAGCGTGGTGTGCTTATACCACCTACACAGCAGGCAATCTGAGTCTTAAAAGTAAAGTTACAGCCTCCTTTGCTGTAAGGTTTCCAAATGGACATGTCACGCACATCATTTATGGACATCTGCCCAGACCTTCAGATGAACACGCCAAGAGACACGAGGTTCCACCTCAAACTCAGCGGCTGCATCTCAGTTCTCCAGTTTAACTATTGAATTACTGATTTTTTCTGCAAACAGCTAAAAGAGTGAGAAAAGCCAATGGAGAGGAACTAGAAGTTACTATGATGCGGGAAAATTCAAAATAGAAAGGCAGACAGAGACAGGGAGGGAAGGAGAGCCTAGTGGAGGAAAACAGGGATAGGAAAAAAACGCGAGAGAAGACAGGGAGGGGGACCCTGTGGCGAAAGAGGGGGAACCACAAACCTCACCTCAGCATGAGACACCCAGAAACAATGGCACCTGAAAGCTGAGCCATCCTCCACACTCACCGGCTCACTCAATCCTTCCCTTGGTTCCTTCCCAAAGCCTCAAACCAGCCACTACAGTCGGGGAGCAAGGCTGCGCTGTGGTGGGACCTCCAGTACCCGCTTTCCTGCTCCCCCATCCCCTCAGCTACCGCCAGAATTGGCCTTCTCCCGCCTCCACACCAGGCAGCTGGAGGAGCCGGGGGCCTGTCAGAGTCGCCTCAGACCACCCCAAAGCGAGGCCTCACTGAGGGCAGGATGAGCACAACACTGAGGACTTGGGCAACCCTCCCTCCCTCCCTCCTTCCTTCCTTAGGGAAAGCACAAGGCAACCACCAGCATAGCCCCAAAAACACAGCAATCACCTCAGCCAGGCAAAAGCCTCGACACAACAGGACCGCCCCAGTACACAAAACACATGTTTTAATGTTGCCAACCTGGTCCGCAGCCTCTACAGCCCCTGCCAGCCACCCAGTGCTCCAGAAAAACAGATAAAATGGATGAAACACAGTATTTTCCTCCCATTGATGCTGCTGCTGGCCCCTCTACAAGCTGTCTGAGGGATGGCCCTGCCCCTCCCTGCTCCAGGTTGGGCCCAGGTGTCCCCCATTACCTGCCTGGCTCCACAGCTGCCACCACTCAGGGCAGGCTCCCAGCCTCCAGGCTCTTGCAGAAAACTTCCTTCTAGGCTAACAAGCAACTAATGCACCAACCTCAGACTTCAGCATACACAGGCGTGCCCATGCTTTGACATGGCAGCACTTCTAAGTCACACAAGCCCCCCTCCTTTTTTTTTTGTGGCTGGGGGACATAGAGGGTAGGTGCCCTGGCCTTCCTCATATACCTTAGACTTTGTTATGATCTCCAAATACAGTACTTACTGGAAACATCCATCGCCCCAACAGGACTTTTGAGCTGGTTGCTCAACAGAGTACCGCACAAAAGGTGCCCAGAGGCAGGATAAAGGCTATTGCTCTGGTCTCTGGAGCCACAGGTGTCTGCTGGTATCTGCTAGTTATGACCCAGCAGAAAATAAAGAACTGGACCCAAAGATGGACCAGGTGTCACTGTCTAAAACACCCTTTATCCGTTAGTAACCTACACATAGCTACTGCTTGGGGTCTGCTGGAGGCTCACCGCAACACTGCTGGTGCAGCATCTGGTCCTTTCAGACCACACAACCTCAGCTGGGTTCAATTTGGTCTCTTCAGGCTCTTCTTCCCCTCCTTGGGCTGGGGCTGGCCAGAAATCTACATGCACCATTTTTGCAACAGCTGTTTTGAGACTCAAGATTACCACACAAAAAAGGGAGGAAGGCGAGCACACAGTGCCCATTTCACCCCTGCGTACAAACACTGCTCATCACGCAAAACAGCAACTCTGAGAGCATGTCTTCACGGCTCATTCTTCATTCAAAGTGGGAGGAAAAAAAGCCAGATTTTAAAAACTAGGGCAAAGGCCAGTAAATTACCATGAAGTTATTTTTACAAGGGATATCAGAGGCCCAGCTTTGTGAACGGAAAGCTTATACAAGGTTCTGTAAGGGGAAAGAAAACATGTTTTGCCCCCAGATTTGATTATCAGCTGGAGGCAGCACCACTTCATTGATTAGAGATTTCTAAAGAGAACTTTGTAGAGCCAGGAAAGAGCAAAAGCCAGGATTAACAAGCTTTTCTGCTCTACTTTGTCTGACACCAGAAGAAATGGATTTGTCTGACCCTAGTATATTTACACACCCACATCTTATGGCTTGTTCTATCTGTCCGTGACTTAATCAGCAAAAGGTGTTTAGGCTTTGCCTGATACTAAGTGGCCAGACAGAATGCATTAGTCTAGAAATGGATTATTAAATTCCACTGTCAAACCAAAGTAGTCAATAAATACAAGTCCTTTAATCATACACTGCTTCACGTATACAGTTCCCATACAGTGGGGTTTCAGTCCTATTTTGATTTCTTCCTTGTCTAACTCTTCACTTTCTTCTGCCAGGCTTTGCTCTGCCCTACTGTGTGGTACAGCCAGCTACTGAGTTGCTTACATCTTCTTTGGGAACTGCCCCTGCTCAACAGAGTGGGTCAAGTCACCACATAGGGATTCAAAATCCAGGGAATTCAAACCACTCACGCAGTGGAAGGATCACAAATGAACTCCATTTCTTCTAGGTAGAAAAGGACATGCTTCCAAGCTAATGGGGAGACTCTCTCTCCCCTTTCAAAAAGAAAAAAAAAAAAAAAAAAAAAAAAAGAAAAATCAGTAGAATTCAGAAAACTGCTGCCAGTAAAGTTATGGAATGCAAAACTGACAGCCCCACCATCTTACCTGCCAACTCAACAGCAATACCAGAAGGATTATCTTCAGCTCATCTCCAGTCCAATCAACTGCTTGTTTTTAAAACCACATTGTTGCTGCCTTCCAGCACAGCCCCATCTGAATTTGTCCCATTACAGATTCCTACTGTTCCTACATGGGATAACATCTGTAACTGGGATGAAACCAAGCATTTTCAAGTCACAAAGGACAAGAAGATGGTGGATTGTTTTTTTTTCTTTCTGAGAATTAAAAGACAGCACCTGTAGGGATTTTTTTATTTGGTTGTTGGTGTTTTTTTTGTCTTCTGATCACAGCTACCAGACAACATACACTGTTCTGAGTTCAAACTACTTCAAACCCAGAAACCTACTTGTGGGTCTTATTTCAGCGGAATTATTTTCTTCTCAAAGAAAACTTAAGCTTTTGACAAAGAGTTAAGAAGTCACATCAATTATTGGGACAGTTTTCATTTTCTTCATCTCCTCACTTACTCTGATCAGCATTAAACTGGATTAACAGAACTGGCACACTTTGGTCCTACTTCAGACTGCATTCAGTTTAAATTTTAAGCTTATACTCACTCTATCAGGATTCTTCCAACATGCTCCTGCTGGCAAAGCACTGAACGATTCTTAAAAACCAATCACATCAAAAATTATTTCGTTCTCCACACTTTCTCCAAAAGTATATGCAAAAATTAAAAATGCAGAAAATTCAAACCAGGTTTAAGGGTTAGTTGTTTTTTGGTTTAAGTCCCAATTGCACTGAGCTGAGAAAGTTTGCATTTAAACTAGATAAAGCAATGCCCTCTAGCGTTCTGCGGAGAAATCTGGCACTAGGCTGCCCAAAGCCGTAAAAAATTCAAGTTTAGGATTGCTGTAACATCTCAAGTGACAGCCAGTTTTGAAAGCTTACGGCTCACATACAGTGTCCTTAGAACATTCTGCACACAAGTGTGGCCTGCAAAACGATTTGGGATCCTTTTGTTTCCTTCCCCCCATTGCTGATGCTTGCATCAGAGTTTCATGTCAAAAGATGCAGGTATTTTCTGGGGATACACTGATGGCTTCAAAAACATCTGGGAAGAGAATCTGGCATAAGCCTGATCCTTTCCTTCCCTTCCCAGAGTTCGCAAAATCCACCTCCTCTCTCATCACCTACAAATACCACCCATGGACAGTTTTTTTAAACTGTGTTTTAAGTCACATAATACCCACACCACCCAG
Organism: Chroicocephalus ridibundus; assembly: GCF_963924245.1. NCBI lineage: Eukaryota > Metazoa > Chordata > Aves > Charadriiformes > Laridae > Chroicocephalus > Chroicocephalus ridibundus. Next base: position 45,035,021 of record NC_086287.1, on the reverse strand, counting down.
TACCTTCCCCCAAGCACACACAACATTTGGTACCCTGTGTTACTGACCCACCACGCAACCAAGATGATGCGTTTGGCTTGAAAAGCTCTCTTACAGAGCTCCAAAGCTTAGCGCATTTCCTCACAGCGGTGCCCTTCCCAAGACATCAATAAATTGCAAACAAAACCATCCAAACTCAAGTAAGATTTAAATAAAGGAGAGCATTCTCATAGTTCCAAAAAAAACCCTGCAAAGCTATCAAAATATTTATTTACACCCTGTACACATTACAAAACTCAACTTTGCATCGCACAAAGGACTGGAAGAGGTTTCATAACTGGAGGTCTGAAAAGCACAAGGTGAAGTCCTTGATGAAGGCTGCTCTTAAACAGGCAGCTAGGAGTCCTTAAATATTACCATCTATTGCTCTTGAAATGACAACTGCAGGGCTCTATCTAGACAGAATAGAAACTTGAATGACTTCAATTAAACTTTTAATCACAACAAGTACTTTTAAAATAATTAACAATAAAGAAAAACACGTTGACCACTGTGCTTTTGTTTTGTGCCATTGATCTGCAGCAGAGAGAAACCACAGATCAAAAGCTGCAATAGAAGGAAAAAAAAATAGGGATTAAAATGAAACATCAGTTCCGCCCATGTCCTATCTGAAATAAGGAGAAAAAAAGACAAAACGGTCTATTTTCTGGCAACCTGAGGGGGACTGGTACACTTAGAAAACTGCAAATGAAAAGACAGCACCACAGCCATAAAGTTGCTAACTGGAATTTGTTTCTTGTCTGGAACAATTTCAACAACTACAAGCTGGCCTGTTAACAGTGTTTCACACTGTTATTAGGACATTCACTGGAGCAAGGTTAATACAGGCAGGGTTTCTTTGGAGGGAAGCTACCTTGGCCTGTTTAATAGATAAAGAGAGAAGCTTAGATCTTCAGGGTAGGCATCACCCTGCACCTTCCAGAGGAATTTATTCATAAGAACAAAAGAAATAACTTTAACAAGTTTTGTTCATAAAAGTAAGTTCTCCAAACCAAAGCCTGCCAGAGTGACTGTTGTTCTGCAAAAATTATTGGATATAAATGAAACATCCAGTGAGATCACACCTAGGGTAAATTCTGGGCTTGACCTGGCACTTGCAATGAGCCTTTAGGCCACTGTATTTGTAGCCCTTGTGTCTGAGGCTGCAATACAGAATTTGGATGAAGAAGTGGGATCAAATTAGGAATTTTTAAAATTAGGTTTAAGCTTAGGAACTCCACTTTTAAATTTAAATTACAATCCCCTCTACTTAGAGGGCAACCAATACATATTCTATTTAAACAAGCAGATATGTTTCCCCCCACCACCACCTCTAATGGGGAATGATTACTGCCAAGCATCCTGCCCTGCAAAGAAATTATTTTTGATCTTGTTATACATGTAACCAAATTAAAGGAGAAAAGAAAGCAGTTTAGAGGCTATCCAAAAGACAGCCAAGGGAGGATATCCAGTGTTTGTACCACTGCACTAGGAACTATTATTTCTTAGAGGTCTGACACAATATGTCCGTGTGACTGACTGTGTGCACAGAACACTGTCCTGTGTGTGTCCTGTATATAAGCAAAAAAAATGCTTATCCATATAAAAAAAAAAAAAAGATCTCAAGATCAGCTTCTTCCCTGCTGTATTGTCATTTTATTTGCAGGGGATAGAGCGAGGAAAGGACCACTCAAAACTCAGGATACAAAAAAAGCAAGGGAAAGATCTGGAAAAAACAGACATCACCTTGAGAACCCACAGTCTCCAGCCTGGCTGAACAAAATAGCTTTTCCACTTCCTTCAGTTTATTCAACAGTCCAGTGCCCCTCAGCCACATTCTCGCCTTCTCTGGGGAGAAACAGAAAAACCTGAAAGGGAACGGACGAAAACGCTCCAGCATTCATCATGGAGAAGCCGCACAGATGTATTGCCGATTCTTGAGATGATGTGCATGGGAGCACTCTACTAGTGCTTCACTTTGTGAAGATGCCAGAAGTGTCCAGATACGACACTGAAAATTTCTGAAGTACATGTAATTTCGTTAGTGAAGCATAAACTGAGCTCTTCCATTCTTCCCCTTGGCCCTCTTCTTGCCCAAGTGTTTTGCTATGAGACTAGCGCTGGTGCATTCTCCTTATTTTCTTTCTGTGTCACCATCTGCAGGTACTTCAGTCGCATAGCAGGGAGCTGCTCATAAAGGTCAAATCCCAAAGGGCTCTCTGCATTCAGCAGTCTGTAGTAGAGTAGGTGCTTTTTCAAGGTCTGAAGAAAGAAATAGCGGCCATTAAGCATGTCTGAAAAGAATCTAATCTTTTCCACCGTGTCTCCAACACAACATAGCAACCTGACAGATAGTACAATTCCATCATGCCCACCACATTTAATTGCATCATCTTCAATAGAAGAGCTATAAAAGATGAGTTTCTTCCAAGAAAATTCACATTTGATTTGCATGAGATTTCCTCTTCTGAACACAACTGCACTGTCTCTTCAACAACCCCTCAACAACGACTTCTTGCCAAAAGCCCAAATGGGGTTTTGAGTGGGAGCTAAGAATTTACCCTGGATGCTAAATATAAAGGGCCAAATGACCCAGCTCCGTCACACACATAATAGACCTTGGCAAGCTCCCTGAGAAAAAGAGAAACCTTGCATCTATTTTGTCCTTTTCAGGGAAAGCATCCAACTAAGAGCTAAGGGCCACCTATTCATAGTTGTGCTAGAATCATCCCCGTAGGACCTCTCACTATCCAGATATAACACTGCTTGGGCAAGAGGCACGGAAACAGAGTGTAGGAGATTCACCTAGGTTCCAATAGGCTCAGTGCTCCGAGTTCAATTACTACAAGAACTGGATAACAGTATTTGTAGTCATCACAGGTCAAAATCCCGCTGCTAGTCTCTTCTCATTCTCAAATTAGCAAGGTAGTTAAACAGAAATTTCAAAAGCCAAAGGTAAACCTGTGAGAGCACCATGTCTGAAAAACAAGTCCCAGTGTCGCAGACAGAACCTTACATATCCTACCTCATCCACCAACAGCCACGTCTTCCGCAGCATGCTTTTCCGAGCAGCATCAATCTCCTGGGAACAAAACACATACTTTGGTTAACATGGCACAATGCTATCTTTGCCCCTACAGCACTCCAGGAGGATGCTTTGCTCATTATGATGATGCCCCAAAGAGCAGCTTGTTCCATCAGAAAGGGCTTAGGATGGCTTTTGCTTGGATCCTGCCTCTCTCCTGAAACTCAGCTGACTTCTCAACTTTCAGGTAGAACTGTAGATCAGAGGTGACTGTTAGCACAAGTAACCAGCTGCTAGAGGCCCCAAGGCCATGGGAGGGCTTCTGCTCGGTTATTCAAGCAAAGTGAAAGGAAAGAGTATTCTGCACCTTAAGATTGCCCCAGGCAGCGGCTAAATCTATTACAAGCTCTCTCTGCCATATCAGCTCCCTCATCCTCTCTGTTTTATTCTTTCCCCACCACCACCAGAGCCCACACAGTTACTGACTTCAAAGATTTATGTAGGATTGGCTACCATTATTGCAAGTGCTTTAGGGTATAACGAACAAAAGTTGTCGTCTCATATGTGAACTCTCAAACAGCTGACCGGTACTCAAAACATTTGCTTACAATCTTTGTTTTCAAGCCCACGGTCAGTGATTCACCACAAGACACACTGGATTCTTGGGAAGAGCAGATGCAAAACCCAAAGCTTCCAGCCCTGAGGCTCTGCTATCCATTACCTACCTGCGTAGTGCTGTCTTGGGAGAAAATAAAGCTGTTCACATGAGTCACAGCCACCACATAAAGAACAGGGCACCAGCTGTGGCGCAGTGCACCAGTGACCAGTGTTCGGAAGTAGAGTCGCAGGAGGTTCAGGTTATCCTCAGGAGGCGAAGTGTATCGCTCAAGAGGCACAGGAAACTGCAAACACACACACACAGAGGCAACATCACAATTTTTGTCAGGGTTTAAGTAGTGAGGGGAAGTTCATGAATTTAGGGTGCCCTTCCCCAGCTGCTTGTGTGTGCACTCCCATATAACATGATGGGCCTCAGTGGCACAACCCCCATTTGGAGCAGAGTTGTTAATGCCCACACCGACTAATGTGACATGCCTTTGACAAAGCATCCTCAAGACCTCTTCAGCTTTATGGAGAGATGTTTTACTGGTCAAATCACTGCAGTTGCTTTTTGGCACAGGTAAGAAGACTGGTTTCAAAGGGAGGAGACAAAGTGCTTTCAACAGCACTGCATCCTGACAGTGTACCAGAGAGGCTTACACTGGCCTATGGATTTAGCCAGAAAATGAAAGCAGATATATGTGCCAGAGTCAATGCTGTTAAGCGAGGTTTCCAACATTTTCCGACTTCACTGTCTTGCTTTGAAAAATAGGTTAGAAAAGCTTTAATTAACAACTTGATTTTGTTTGCTTCTCCCCTCTTCAGAAGCCTAATTTCCATTCTTCTCAATTTTGAGATAAGTTCTCTAGGGCCATATATTTCACTCTGGAGCATCTACATGATTAAAGACAATCGTTGGTTTTACTCAATTCAGAAAACAGTCTGCCTGCTAGGGCATTTAACTCAACTTAAGACAAAAAGGAAAAAAACCCAAACAAACACCACCTCCTCAAGGGATCTTGCTCAAGTTTTCCAACACAAAGTATCTGGCATTTAAAAAAATTTCTCAGCACATGAAAATCAATCTGCTTTGAAATATTCTCCATTGTAACATATGCCGCAATTCTGATGGTACTGAGGGATCTGGCGTTGAGGGATCAAGACAAGATAAAGCATGTGACATAGAATCAAGGCTATGGTTTTCATGGATCATGGTTTTCATCTCTTTTCCTACATATATTTGTGGAACTGGAGTAGAGACAGGGAAGGGCTACTGGGAACATCAAGAGAACAGAGAGCTTACTGTAAGATGCAGGCCAGAATATTTTGGTTTACCTGGCTTAAGAAACAAAGGCTCATCTGGCCATAATGATATAGAGAAACTGGCCGCAGGGATACTACAACCAGAGCAGAAGCACTGCAAGTACACAATGGAAAGCACTGATCTCACATAAACTGCTGCTTCGCAGTTGTTTGGAAAACAGATTTTGAAAGGTTATCTTTGTATTAGCAAACATTTTGTCTAGATTGGTTACTGTCTGTCAACTGACAGAGAACTTAAGGCCGCCCCTGCTCATTCAAAAGAAATGCAGTCCCGCACTTCAAATTTTTTCGCCGAGTTACCCAGCAAAGCACAGCTCCATTATAATTCAATGCGGAAATAGGGCTGAGAGGGAAAAATGACTGTCCATGCATTGCGCAAGGAAAAACATTTTTTTAAGGGAAAGGTTATGGCTGGCAGAAGAACATGGGGTGCAGACTAGCCCTGCATATATATAGGCCATAAATTAGAAGGAGGTTCTCAATTGTTAGACCAAGCAGTGTCTGGGACGGTTTCCATTGAAGACTAAGCAACTTCACAGCTCCTGCCCTCCACATATATGCAACTATCTGCTCTCAAAACAAAGTTCAATAGGTTTCTGAAAATGATTATGTGACAAGGGCCTGCACCTACAGGGGCTGGGCTCTGTTCTTCAGACTGACAATCAATCAAGCTTTTTAATTAAAAAAAAAAAAAAAAAGATAAATAACCACCACAAAAAGAGTATACACTGCTGTCACAGCCTTAAACCAAAAGAACATTGCTCTCCGTTCTTATTCTGTTTTACGTTCCATGCATTGGACTTTCTTCAGGGAGCATGAAAAGCTTCTAAGCAAAGAAAGCATGATTATTCTACTGGACAAGGAGGGATGAGGAAGAAGGGAAAGTGCTGGGAGGATGCCCAAATCAAGGTTGGAGAAACACAGGCAAGAGCCTAGTAACCCAGAAATACGCAGTGACAGGCATCTACCATAAAACAGGATTACCTGCTGGAGCGGCACTCCCAGTGCCCGCAGGATACTTGTGTGCTCCCCAAAAACAGAGAGACGCAGATGAACGCTGAAACGCTTCTGTAGAGGCAGAAGAACAAAGACTCCAAAGAGTGGATCTCCAAAGGAGACACCTTCAAACTGCTCCAGAAGACTTATATAGAGATCGTGGAAGGACGCCAGACCAGGGAGAGGAGCATCCAAGTTCAGGGAGTCCAATGCCTTGGGTTGGCAATACACAGAGAGAAGGGCAGCTGTGTAGCAGTGGATCGGTGCTTCTAGAAAGAGGTCACCACCTGTGAGGAAGACACACATAAGCCGTGCAAGTTTGGCAGCAGTAGGGATGCTCTGAAGGGTTTTAGCACGCCAGGTTTCCAGCAAAAGGACCCATTGCAGGTTCCAGGTCACAGTGTTGACAAGATCAAGTGGGAGAGAATTCAGTACAGCCCCACGTGTCTCTGCATTAGTCACTTTGTTGTAGAGGCTGATAAGTGGAAAGAATGGCCAGTCTGAAGGCAGGATGGGCCCTTTGACCTCAGGAAGCAGCATTGACTGGATGAGGTAATTCCGTCCTTGGTAGGATGCTTGGGAACGCGTAAGGGCAGGCTGCAAGTGGACAAAATGAGAAAGGTAGCAGGAGCGGATGAAAGGCAGATTCTGGTACGATTCTCTCAGCAGGGCACCACGAGTAGGTTTTGAAAAAAACGCTGCCACAGAGCCAGGCTGTGCCAGTTTGGCACTGGTACCCAGATGCAGGATATCAGAGAAGTCAGCTGCTTCTGGCCCTCCGGCTTTCCCTTCCCTGTAAGATAAAAAAACCCCGTAAGTTTAAGAAACAAACAAACAAACAAAACTCCCATCAAACAAATGAAACACCACAGAAATTCATCTCTACAATCTTCCTGGATCAAGGAGAATAGCAGATGCACAGCATTTCCAATGCTTTCCAGCATTCAGCTATGGTAATACTCAGTGCCTGTAAAGCATCGGCTATCTTGGTATTTACAGGAAATGCACAGAACTACATTTGGAGTTGGCAACGCTAAGGCCTTGCCATGAAAAACCTCTACACAATGCCAGTAGTCTGGTGTGGACACTGCAACTCCTTGTCCAGAAAGGCAGTCTTCTTACCAACACAGCTGTCAGGGTGCTGAGATGAAATAGCGCATATCATATAAGGCCTACATGAATCAATAATACAATTCTCGAAATAGTAGCTTTGCCACAGCTGGCAGCGGCAAGGTCAGGGGAACCATACAGACTGGTACTTAGAAATTGAGGGGGTCAAATCTACGTGCCACAATCTCAGACCAGAGACCAACCACGGTCTCAGATTACTCGCCAAATTCTCAGAAAATGGTAGCTCTATAGCAGGTATTTGTAAAAAACAAAAACTAACACCCCAAAAAAAACCCAAGAATTCACTCAAAACCACCCACAAACTTTCCTTCTTTCTGGAAAACTACAGTATCTCCTTGCAGCACCTTGGTCCAATCTCCTATAGGGATGCACCATGGCAAATTTTAAAGAGATTATGATGAACATGATAAACTGCTACCATTTTCTTGGCCTGATACGTGAGGCTTCACATTTGAGATGCTCATGATTTCTTCCAGTGCAAGGTGGAAGACATCACAGTTGTCAAATCAGCAAAAAGCTGTATAAGCACTTGTATAATAAGGGTTTGAGGAAAATTTAATATGCTTTTCAGGCTATGTCAAATTCCCATGTATTTTCTAGACTCACTACTCTCAGGACAGCTGATGCTGGGCCTTAGTGAAAATCAGTTCTGTCAGGAATCACAGGACTCTTGCCACAGAGGAGATCAAAAGAAACCGGTCACATTTCTCAACATTGGTACATTGGAGAGAAGTGTGCAGCCACACTGCTGCTCTGATTAGAAGGCTCCGTGACTGCAGAATATGCCAACGAGTAACTAAAATCTGAATGCAGGCCCTACGAAAGGCCAAAAATGATGACAAAATTGCAGTGCCAACATGTGCTTTTTCAATTTTCCCAAGTTTTCCCATGAAAGTGGGAAAAACTACAGAAAGGAAAAAAAATGCAAAGCTTACGGAAGAAACTCTGGATTAAAGGCAACATCCAGTAGGACCTCGTAAGCCAGATGCTCACTCCCTGGCAACAGACGGCTTAGCAATGCCATGGAAACGCAGTGATGGAGTGAGGTATGCTGGGTGTAATCCGGACAAGAGCCTACCTGTACATGAAACAAAAGAACAGATAAAAGCACTGGATCATTTGTCAACAAAGCAATCAACAGGAGAGTCAATCGAGACATAGATCTCGCTGGAAAGTGAGATACTAAGGCCAACTGCAAGAACTGTCAGCATTCATACTGAGATCTTTCTGCTGCCCCTGATTGTCTTAGATAGTCAGACATCTTTCTAGCAGCACACTTGAAAACTTTGTTCTCACTCTAACCCGAAGACAGGCAAAAATATAATTTTGCCATCCAAAGTATTTTGGATGTAAATCCCCACATCAGTAACTGTAAAGATATTATTTGCTATTGGGGCACAAAAGACAGTTGAAGAGTCACCAGACCTAAGTCAGGCAGGAAAAAGAACATGGATGCAACAAGCAGTTGCCAGTCTGACACACTGAGTGGGAGAGGCCAGCGTGAAGTCAATTCCTTGGGTAAAAGAAATGAAAGGACTAATAACGATACCATTCTCCGAGTCAACGCTAATACAAAGTACTGCAGATGATATTCATGGCGCAGGATCCACGCAGATGAGGGAGTTACAGAGGGAGGTCCGGTCTGCCAGCTTTGATGCAGATAATCCTTCAAGCCTCTGAAGCCCAGCACAGAGCTGTACTATAAAGGAATCAGAAGTGGAGACAAATACTACTAAGACAGTTCACGGTCGGAGGAAAGTAAGACATAGCCCTCTCCAAGGCCTACCCCGTAACTTCTCCCATAAGAATTCCTGTTAGCTACTCCAAAAGCGATATTTAAAAATAGCCTGATAAATATCTGCTTTTCTGCCTCAGGTCTCACCTGCATCCATCATGACCATCCCCATCACAGGTAGCCAATAATCACTGTCTACATAGTGCTTTGTAAGGCAGAAGTCTGGCCAGCAGCTTAAGAAGTTCCCTTCAGCCACTATAGCACTTATTCTCTTGTTTAATTTTATCTCATTTTTCTTTGTTATATATGCTTAAACCATCCCTTTTCTCCTCTGACTCTCAGTTATTTATTTTGCTTAGCCAAACAACGGTTATTTAAGCCCTCTCAACGTTCTTTATAAATCCATCCTCTAAGTGTCATCATCATTCATCACCCGCTCTGCAAATCCAGCTTCCCAGCGTCAACTGGATATTAGAATTCAAAAACAGAAGACATTTCTCAGATCCTTGTCCTACCTGCTCTGAAAACAGGGGTATTTCTCTCTGTAGTAGTTTGATATTTTTAAAATCAAAATACACAGCTATTCCTTTTTAATAGTCCTACTAACATCACTCTTAAGCCTGGGAGGATACAGATACTAACCTCCCTCACAAGTGCATCATCATTCACCTTGAACTTACAGTGAAAAAAATCTATTCTCACCTTGCTGGTCAGGCCCTTGTGAACGTGAGTGATGCTATTGATGAGAAACAGGAGGGCAGTGAGGAAAGGGAAAGGTGACTTGGAGCCAACCAGGCTCAAAGGAGGTTTGCCTCCAGTGCAACTCAGGGATGCAATGCTGAAGACAGATTCCGGTGCTGGGGAACAGGACAGAGGGTTGCACAAAGCAGAACATGGCCTGTGTGAACAGATAAAGAGAGAGGGGTCACGTCAATAGCACTCATACTGCTGAAGAATTATCTTGTAGGAATGTTACTATCTGGATTGTGCCACACATTGCAGTAAAATGGAAACCCTGAAGACTGTGCAAGAAAAAAAACTAGTATTACTGCTGGTCAAGTAAACACTACCGCCATACAGACTAATGCCAGTGAACTGCCCGGAATTCTAATCTTCAGCTAAATTGTTCATGACATGCAGAAACACTGATGCAGTGACACATCTCTGATGTCAAACATTTGAAAGCATCGGGCCTTTGATTAGAAAAAAAAAATACACACATTTCCCCATGTACATACGTAAACCAGGCTAATAATGCTTCCCACCCACTCAAGACATTTCAGTAATAAACTGGCAAGCAAAGCCAAAAAGCCAGCTTATATCTAAAACTGACATTGCAAAATGCTGACCCTTATGTACTCATGAAATGCATATTTTTAAAGTCTATTCAGAAAGAATCTAGCTTTAATGTACATGAAGATGACCATGCATACCACTCTTGGTGCGTGTGTGTGTGTGTGCGCTTACTCTCCACAAGCAAAACTAGAACTTTTCATACCAACAGTGCTTACAGGGCCCACATTAGACATACCATGTCTGTACAGGCAAAACCACTACAAGGAACAGTGTCCACAAGAATGTTGCTCAACAGCAGTGGGGCAATAGGGAAAATCCTGTCAAAAATTCATATCATTATTCTATGACAGAATTAATCCTATAAATGCACTGCTCTTCCTTCCACTGGCTTTACCATGTAGGAGATGCGTGAACACATCTGGGGCTTACACGGTACCCTGAACTTTTGGTCCCAATCTGACCAGAATGTTTACAACAAGATTGTCAAAATATTAAGGCAAAGACTCTTTTTAAGGCTGACTCTTCATTTTTACCAGTCAATGTTAAGAACAGCCTAGGAGAATTCTTGCCGATGGGCTTTTACCGCCTGACCAAACCCATTGTTTCCAGACCTCAAGGACAGGCAGGAAAGGGTCTAATGCACGTCCTTGTGTTGGAGGCTTTGGTGCTAAGAATTTCATACCTCATGAAACTGCAGTCATGAAAGAACATGGGCCAAACAGTTTGGTGACCATTCAAATACCACTTAAAACCAAAGAGTTACAAAGCCCTTATATCAGATGTTCTCAGAAGTAGCAGGATGTCTCCCTGACAACAAGTTAAGCCTTTCAGGTTACCCTCTCCAGAGGACTGATCACAAGCTAGTAGGAAGGCTCCCTCTACAGCAGAAAGACAGAACATCTGCAGAGCTGAACGGTTCCCAGAGCCAGAGACAAAGCTTATGTTATCTAAATGTCTGAATGAACAGTTTGGTCTCTAGCCTTAAACTTTCCTGCAGGGACTTTCAAGACCTTAGTGAAGCTCTGCAGGAGCTTAAAGACCAGAGTCTAAATTATTTTATATAAACAGCATCACACAGAGCATGTGAATGGTACGTGCACGCACACACACTCACCTCCCTGATGTGAGAGGGGCTCAAATTGATGTTACCTTTTTTTTTAAACCCATGAAACCAAAGAAGAACCAAAGCCAATCTGAAATTGATATGAAATATACAGCTACATGGAAGGGCAGAGATGCAGGCCCTGCAGGAGCACCAGTAGGAAAGGAGGAACTGGAAAACCTCTGTGGCCATTAGGCTATTTGCTGTGAGGAGAGAGAAGACAAAGCAGGGTGTAGACAGAGCCCTGCTGCACTCTAATTCACACATATGGGGCACATATGTACAGGGGAAAGAAACGGAAGGGGAAATCTGCCACACAGTACAGTATAGAAATGAGGCTCCCTTAGCTTCTGGCAACAGCATCTTAGCACTGAAATTATTTTACCTGAGCAAGTCCCACATGCTGCGTACGGCTGGCTGGCTGAGAAGGGGCTGCAGCACCTCAGATGTCAAACGTTCCAGTTCCTCTAAGCAGTCAATTGGATTGACTGATGGCTGCAGAAGACAGAGAAATACAGGAAAAGATGATGAATGAAGGCATTCCAGTGAGGGCAAAAAGACAGGTTGATCTAAATGCTTTCTCTGTGTTTATTATCTTTTTGCCAGACCACATCATCTACATAGTGATACTGCTCTAGGTTAGAGGCGGCCTCACTGCTGACAGCATGGAAGCTGAAAGCTGGCACCTCAAGATGTTCTCACACTCAAATATTAAAATGCATTTCTTAATTGGCTGGATTTCTTAATTGGCTGGAAGTAAGGTTTGGGATCCTTGGGACCAAGATTCCCTAAATGTAAACTTGCCCTAAGTGTCTAAACCCCCCAACCCATACCATCTATGTGCTGATCTCTCCGTTTAACTTGAAGATGACACAAAGGTGATTAGAACTACCTTGAGAAAGCAAGAGTGGCACCACGAGGGTCTCAAAAAAAAATAAAATTAAAAAAAAAAAATCAACTGTATAAAGTGCGATTGACCTACCCATCAAAGCATGACTGTGGATGAACACTGTACAGAGGAGGATCTGTGGCTTTTAGAGAACCATCCGAATTCTTCCGACCCTAGTAAGCAATATTCCAGGTTGAAGGAACATGCTGGCAAATTTTAATGTTCTTTCCCTTCACTAGAATGCTGCTTTAGGATATAGAAATACTAATTTCTATAAAATAGAAGTCTAACTTTTCCCCAGCTGAAATCCCGCTCCAGAAATCGGTGACATCTGCATGAAGATGTTCTTAGTGATGTAACAAAAATAATCCAATGTGCCAGAATACACTATTCTAGTTACTAGACAAGTTGATTTTTTTTTGCACTCGTCCATTCAAACATGCTACATACAACTTTATTTTGATTTTTTTTAATCAGATTAGCTAATCACAATCGATTCCAATTATTTTTAAGTGGAAATAAAGAAAATCTTATGTTGTAGTTCAAGAACTTAAGTTATTTTGTCAGACACTCTTCTAGGATATCTATAAAGGTTGAAAAGGAATATTAACCTCTTGGTTATCTTGGTCTCTAATGCTCAGGCCCTAATTACAGCATGCGAAGAGTACTACTAAACTTTGGTGCGCTGAAGACACATTTGAAAGATACTGGCGGTGCCCACCCCAGCCACAGCTAACTCACTCAGTTGCTTTGGTCAAGTTTCAGCGGAGTTGCAGAAGTGTGACTAACTACAGACATTAAATTACCCCCGCACCTTGAAGACAGCTCTCCCAGGTCATACCTCAGGTACATCAGTTTGGCAGTAAAGAGGAAACTTCCATTTATCTTTAGAACGTGAATCTTTAAGGTAACTGAAGTATAAGGCATTTTTCTTCAACAGCATCGCACTGATGTGTCACCTTCAGAAAACTCACTTTAAAAGACTCTATGATTCTACGGTCACATACAACAACTGTAACTGGGTTACAGATTTTGACCTGGAATGTCAGTGGGGCAGCAAATAAGTTTATCTTTATTGTTTGCTATCCAAAGTTCATATGGCATGACCCTCAAATGCTCAATCTTCCAACCAGATTATTGCAGTGTAGCTGTCCACATGTAAGCTCTCAGCAAATGCAAAAATTTGCAACTTGATTTAGCCCACAAGGAGAAATGACTGCCAAACTAAATCAGGTCATATTTGCTTCATGCTTTGGATCTCTGCAGTACATCAGAACAGTCACAGCACTACCACATACCTTGATTGAGACTCTGAGCCCAAAGGAAGAAAGGAAGACAGTGATATTCAGTACTGCTAAGGTGAAGGATTAGCAGGCTTATCTGACCCTAAATGCCACACAGCCTAGATATGAGCTGTGGTAAACAAAATCTAGTCCTCAGCTAGATGTCTCAACATCTGTCTTTTTCAGCACTGCCCATAAATTCAGGTTTTCAGAGGTAATTTACAAGCTGATGCTGGTGAGATAAAAAGCCACCCTGTATTTTCAGGCCTTACCTGTTGGCTGCAAGCACTATAATAAACTCCCAGGTAGATCAGATAAGTTGTGGTCAGAGGCTGGAGAGTTTGCCAAGTTTCTGTCTGGGATATCTCCTGGAGGCATTTTTTCAGACTGGTCTCAAGGAAGGGCTGTAAGCCTGACACTTGATTCCATGCTACTGGAGGAGGTGCAATCGGTTCAGTATCTTCTGAGCTATTACGGAAACACAATGGAAGAATGACACAGGATAGAGAATACGTCTCAGAAACAATTGTCTCTCTAAATTATCATTTTTAATAGAAGATTTCCAATTGCATGTAGTCTGGAAGGCGACACCTGGCAACAGCCACTAGGGGAAAAAAAAGTCTTTGCACATTCCCACAGACCAGATCAAATCAATTTAGGCAGAAAGGACAAATGCAGAATTTACTCATGAAAGCTGAAGTTTCTTCACCTGCACTACTCTGTCCTTGGGCTATGCTCTAGTTTTAGCAGACACACCACCTCAGTATCCAGCTTTAGTTAAAGAGTATCTTGCTTTTCACCAGAAAAAGTACCTGTGTCTTCAGCAAATCCTACTGCTTTGATGTCTATCGAAACAATCTCTTAATCCTGACCCACCTTGGTCTCTGCAAAGAGGTTCTTTCCTCCAAACTTCAGGGAGATTACTTTTTTTCCCCCCAAAGGGAAGGTCAAAGGAAATTCCTAGCTTCTTTCAGCAAGGCATTCAGCTAACACTGCCCTTCTGCCCCATAGCTGAATGCAGATTCTTTCTCCTGCCTCTTACTAGACTAGCAGTTATACAGCTATCAGACTAGATACCCCTTCTGACTTTGTGTCAGAGGGAATACGCTCCACCATGCAGCGATTCATATATGGGACAGTAAACCACCCAAAATGAAGTAAAAAAAAGGTGATAGCCAGGTCTCCAAACCAAAGAGTGGGAAGACAGGACGCCAACTACTCAGATTCACAGAACTGGTGACAGAGATGGCCTACCTGCTCAGCTTGGCCTGCAGCTCTGCTGTGTAGCCTGCTGTTTGCGTCACATATATCAGCAGAGTAACTACTGCGGTAGCTCGCTGGACTAACAACTCAATCACAGGGCTCTTTCCACGACACGCACTGAGCAATTCAGGCAGTGACTGCAGTATCCTCACCAGCACAGGATAGAGATCCCTATAGTACGAATCACAGAATAGATGAGGTTGGAAGGGGTCTCTGGAGATCATCTATAGTTCAACTTCCTGCTCAAGCCAGGTCACCTAGAGCAAGTTTGCCCAGGAACATGTCCAGTTGGATTTTGAGTATCTTGAAGGATGGAGAGTCCACAATCTTCCTGTACAACCTGCTCCAGTGCTTGATCACCTTCACAGTAAAAATTTTTTTCTTACGCTTAAGTGGAATTTCCTGCATTTACATCTGTGTCCATTGCTTCTTGTACTTTCACTTCATACCACTGGAAGAACCTGGCTCTATCTTCTTTATACCCTCCCATCACATATTTACAAAGATTGCTAAAATGAGATTATGAGAACCATCACCAACATCAAAACAACAAAAACAAGCAGACATGGAAAAAAGATAACAAAGAAAGAACACTGTCATTCCAAATTGATCTCAATGGGACCTACCTAATAAAATATTCCAACAATCTCTTGGAAAAACTACTTTTATTTTATTCTTGTTTCCCTAGTTCTCAAATTCTCTGCCAAAGCATCCACAGTTATAATCATGCACATTTAAGGAATCTTCTGCTGTTTCTCTTTCCTCAACATTATTTATAGTGCTGAAAAGTTATACACAGTTTTTACTCTTTATTAACCAATACACCTGATTGGGCTGGAGAACAACCCAATTGTTGGGAGAGCCCAATCTGTTGCAGAGAGAGAGAACCTCTCTTCTGAAACTTAATACTAGTCTCGCTTTTACTTCTCTTCAGAGCAAATGCATAGCCATCTTTGTGCTTCCCAGTCAGTGCAGTTATAGGAGGAAGATTCAATGCTTGAGGTAGGTCAGACTTATCCCAATGCATATCTTCACAGTAAAGCACAAGAACTTGTACCGAACTGAAAGCTGACACAGCGTGCAGAGTTTGACTGCATCTGTCTGCCTCACTTAGCATGCACGCTGGTGACTGCTGCCCATAGACTGCCTTTAGGTCATCAGATTCAATCCTAGGTGTGCTGCAAACTATGCGTCTTGATGTCGCGCACAAGCATGGGTTATTCATACCTTCAAGAGGAAAAAGATGCAGCCCAAAAAAGTTACGGTGATCTCCCATAGTATAGAGGAGAAAAAACAAAATACCAGTGCTTAAACACAGGAGATAAAGAACTACCAGAAAAAAAGACAATACTCAATACAAATACCTTTAGAAACTGTGAGTTTTACTGCAGGAGGCCAGAGAAAGGGAGATAAGACACCATGAAGGGAGCAGAGACTCAGCATGGGGATCCCTATATTTGCCCCTCTGGAAGAGGATGTCCATTTTCTCTGTTGTGCCCTCCACCCCCATTTCTCCAGCTTTGCACTGTACCTGTAGAGATCACAGCCCTGACCATAACCAGCTGCCACAGCCCACAACCGGAACGCTTCGGTGCTTAGCCTGATGGCTTCTTCCCTTGGCAGGAGCAGATCCAGTGGGTCTTCAGCTATAAATCGACTTAACCGACTTTTCATTTCAAATTTGTTAAGCTGTAAGAAAAAAAACAAACAAAAAAGAAATGAACAAACTACAAAAAAGACAAAGGAGTAAGAGACAGTTGCATGCATCATTACTCTGACACACTAAGAGAGCTGCAGATTTCAATTCAGCTCATTCTAAACTCCTCTTACGCTGTTCAAATCTGTCTTTATCTTGTGTAATCTTAAGGAGCATACTATGGAGGATCAATAAATGGTGAATGGCTATTAAGAGAGAAGTATTCCTGGAAGAGATGCTTAGGTGTTATGTAAACCATTCCTAACACAAATCGACTACACCTAAATCATTCCTGACAGAGGTTTGTCTAGCCCACACATACTCTTGTTTTGGATGCTTACTGCAGCATTTAATTGATTTTTTAAAAAAATACATAATTATTCTTCTTTAAGTAGTCATAAATAGAACTCTATTAGCCAAGATTACATGCAAAGATATACCTTATGAAAAACCATGTACACAAAAGTAACGAATTGATGCAGACATTCTTTTGGGAGGTCACGCTATATGGCTTTCAGAGGTCCTACAACCTAATTCTTTCTATGATTCTGTTTATTTTATAAAAAGGGTACCTCCTGCCTATTACTTTTATAAGATTATAGAACTTTGATGCCTTGGAAGTGTTCTGAGGTTACTTTAGTATTAAGCATGACACGACTCATTTGCAGTTCTCTAGAAATAATTTTTCTCCTCCCCAACAACTGGGTATTTTTGCTTAAGCATAAAAAAGAGCTTCTCTTTCCTTCTCCCACGCATCCTAAAGCTTGTGTGTGCTCTGTCTAAACAAATGAGCTAACAATGTCTTTTTCACAACACGAGGACATATTTATAGATAATTTAAAATTCAAATACTTTAGAGACATCTTATAGGGAAATCAATGCACACTAGCCAGAAACCAAAGGAGCTGATGACTCAAACTACGAATTCTGACACCCCTCCTACAGAATAGGGGGCAAAGTCAAATTTACTTCCAGAGAAGAAAGACGGAAGAATTCAGCTGTTAGCTAAAATAAATTCCTACATTGATGATTTTGATTTAGTTTTTTATTATCTTCCATTCCCATGCCTAAGTGCCTGTAACATGCCAGATGACAGTGCAACAGAACCAAAGACTGAGTGGCAGGAACCTTGTAAGCAGTTTTTGCATGCCTTGAAACACCTGGAGTACACAAAGCCTGAAACAGAGTAAAATTCAGGGATTTTCTATTATGTTCCTAGCACCACTTAACAGCCTTTAAATATCCCACTATCCATTATCAGCACATTATTCTATATATTTTATAGCACAGACTGGTGTTCTTCTGCTGAAATTCGCAGTTTTCTGTATGGCAATTTATTAGGTGCTATTACAATACTGAACCAAAAACCCTAAGAGGTGCTCATTGCACTGTAATAGATGCTGCTCTAGGTAGATATTACGCATTTGTAGTGCCAGTATGATGACCTATATGAGTGAATGCAATTATCTCTGAAGTGGAAAACCTGTCCAAAAGTAGATAAGAGGGGTTGGAAATACTGATAAACGACCTCAGAGTTATTAAGACAAATGAATGGCAGTAAAGTTCAACCAGGGTTGTAAAACACAAGGATAGCAATTAAATCTCTGGTTTATACAGTCCTAAGCTGCCTACCACTGGAACATGGGAGAGTACAGAGCATCACACACAAATGTGTGCTCTAAACGTCTGCTGTTAGTCAGTATCATTGAGTTGTGCTATATGATTTTGCATAAATGCACTACATAAAAAAAAAAAAAAGCAGAAAAAAGATTGAGACAGCTCTTCTACTGGTACACAGCAGAAGGCATCATTATTATGATGCTGTCAACAATTCCTTCAAAATACACATATCCACCTTATTCACAATGATTATTTCAGCTTCAGCTCAGAGTCACCTCCGTTTAATCCTTTTTCTTTACTTAGAAAGTAAGGCACAGAGAACAAAGGCCTTTGCAAGCAGAAAAGCTCTTCTGAGAATCACTCACCAGCCTGGCTGTTGCATTTCGGCCTCCAGATGCCAACACTCTGATGAACTTCATAGCAGTGGCACAAGCAACTCCATGGAGGCTGGTGAGTAAACACCCTGGTTCAGCCACTTGGGAATCCCACTGAGTAGGAAGAAATTCCCTGACAATGGTCTCAATCAACCGAGGACAGTCAAGCAGCTGCAAAGAAATAGCAGAATATTTGTGCAAAATAGCAGCACAAATAACTAAAGGTACACAATTATACAGTCGTGCAGAAGACATGCAAAACACACGAGTTTGTATAGTCTCCTTGCCATAACTTTGCCTGCTCCTTTCTTCCCTTTTTCAAACCTTTCTCTACCACTCCAGAGCTCCTGCACAATGGGAGATTTACCTGGCTGCACGCTTCAGAGGAGTGCCTTGCTATGTGGGTAAGGATGTGCAGTATATCCAGGACTACTGTTGGAACAGGTCGTACCACCTCCAGGATGTACCTCAGCCGGTGCTGGATCCGTGTCTTCAAAAGTCCCTGAAAGGAGCAGGGTGGGGTGGGGGAAATAACCCATTATGCTCTTAATGATTGCTTTCTGAACTGCAGTTGCTGGAAGACAAAAGCAGGTTCAATTACATCTTCTGCAGAGAGGAGGTTTTAGAACTACCACTGGGGAAACAAAGAGATAAGTTTCTGCGGATTTTCCAGTACGCCAGCAAATGAACAAGAGTTAGCTCAAGAGAGCAGGAACAACTGAACATCTGTTCTGAATCCCCAGATGGTGGGATTGGATACTTGTGTCTTCCAGAGTATGAAACTGTAAGCAACAGGGAATAGGAAAACAACCTTACCTATAAAGGACTACTAAAACTTAATGTGTCTGAAAAGGATTCTCATGCTCCTTCAATCACTTTGGCTACACACCACCTCCACCTAACACGGCACTCTGTCCGATAGTACCTGTTATGCCAGAGAAAGCTGACAGAAGCAGAGAACAGATGCCAATCCCTATTTTGCAGTATGCAAAGAGAGATGCAGAGAGATGATGTGATTTTTATTTTACGGTTCACAATGCAGAAGACCATGATCAGTGGCTGTGCTAGGAAACAAACCTTGAATTTAAGTGACAGCATTATGCATTCCTAGTTCTGGGGAAAGGCAACTCCAAAACACCTGAGTTTGTAGTACTGATACTTCTAAAAAGTTGCAGCCAAGCAAGGTAGTAGTTCCAGGCCTGACCAAGTTCAGCTGCTAGTTTAAATACTCCTTTTTGAACTGTGTGGAGTTACTGGGTTGTAACAGCCAATAAGCAGGTGTGAAATGGAATTTTACAACAATTGTAACAGTGGAGAATTTCATCCCAAATATCTTCTGAGTTCAGGCCACTTGGAACAATTTAAAATCCATTATGCTGAACCACGCAACTGTTTCCAGAATCAGAAACCAATCTTATCTCTTCTGTCTATAACTCTTTTGTTAAGCTTTTTTAAGTGTCACCTAGTAGAATACATCTGAAATCATGAAGCCTCTAAATGAGGCCACATGCACAAGTACAGTAATTCATTTTCCCAGTGAAGCTTTTAACCAAGTTCCATTCGAACACAGCCTCAAGCACATGGGCTAAGTGATGCAATCACAGGTTTTAATGACTGCAGCAGGCAAGAGAATTGCATTAGCACCACCAAGGTTGGGTTTGAGATAACAGAGATTGCTATTTTTAGATCTCAGGAACGTGGGATTAGGCTTAAACATGTGAGGAATTCCTTCTTAATGCTGTAACTCTTTATCTGAGAAATGCAAACATGAAGAATGAAATTGAGGAAATGCTAAGTAGCCACCTTATGTCAATTACAAAAAGAATGTCACTGTACAAATCTAACTAGTTCTGAATTATCTAGCTGTAATGCCCACATTTAACTTTACAAAAGTGCATACAGACACTTTAATAGTGTCTGGATCCTTTTCACTTTTAGCTCAAGTAAGCAAGCTTGAAAATCATGTTCATATGCAGTCTTTCAGCAAGTCTTACAAGGTCATCAGTGTGCTTGTTGCCAATTTCCCTAGAGGAAGTTAGAGATACTTAATGATACTGAAATCACACAGGTCAAGTCTCAACATTTTCAGAGATCAATGAAATTACCCTCCTGGTAATATATGACAGAAACATAACACCCAATAGCCAGGGAAGAGTTCTATTTCTTGTGCAGAATGTTCTTAACAGTCTACACAGGAGTGCTGACATTTCAAAAGCACACATAGCCACTGTGCAGAGCCTATTTTCCTAAAAATATTTCAGGTCTAGCTTGGTGCTTACCTTTACAACATCATATCGGGCCACATCTGGATCTGGCTTGTTTTCGTCCTTTAGTTTTTTATCTTGAGACTTCTCTGTTCCATTTAATTCTTCCTCTTCCTCCTCTTCTTCCTCCTCATTGTTGGGGACAAAGGGGAATGCACCCATCCCTTGGTACCATGAGAAAGTCCAATCAAGATATTTCTATAAGGAGAGTCAAAGCACATAAAAATAATAAATTCTCACAGAAATCATGGCAGACAAAAAATTTTCAAGGATGCTCTTGATTATAGAATGCTTTATTGATTCCCACCTAATCCCAGGAAAACAGGAGCACAATAAAGGATATTCTTAACACGTACAAGCACATTGCAGTGCTTTTTCAGAGAAGTGATTTTGACCTATGACCCACACACACTTGGGAAACCATGAAAAGCAATAACTGTGAGGTGGATTAAATTCACTACATAGGTAACAGAAATGCAGCTTAAGTGAAAAACGTTTTGGATAAAAATAAATAAATAAACCACAAAGGCTCTAGAAGTTAAACCGGAATTCAGCATTTATTGGTTCTATTCCTATTTCTGGACCTGTGTGGAACTTAGGTCACAAATAATACAGAACGATCATGTAAAAAATGGTACGTTAAAATAAAGACTGCCTGGTGTATCTGTTCATGTTTGATTTAGCTTTTGTTTGAACAACTCTCAGCTTCAGCAAATAAAAAATACCCCTTTTTTGTTCATAGCTAATGACAGTGTCAGATACTCTCAAGTTCTGGGACAATACTGCAATAAGCGAGCTTTCAGCTTTTCAGAGAGGGAATTGCTCCCATAGCAGAACTACTTGCCCCAAAATGTTTTAGAATATAAGAGACAGTCAAATCTAATGCTTGCACTACTTCATAACTGCTTTGAATTTCCATTTCTTAAACTGGCAATCAGAAATAACTACTGCATTAGTTAGAAAAGAAGTGGCAGACTTCAACTAAACCCAAAGCTGTTTTGAAAAATTTCAAATGAAAGTGCCAAGGAAGGGCAAATTATTATCAGACATTAAGAAAAAAAAAAAAAAGAAAGTGCAATATTAAAATTGGCAAGTGAGTGAATGACATGGTCAGAAGAGGCCTAACTTTAGGGGATGAAGCTATGAGTCCATCAGGAATACAGAGTTTGGGACTATAGCCTTCCTTCCACCAAGAGAAGGAAAAGCAGAAGACAGAGTATCCGGGTCTTCGAAGGAAACAGAGAAACATGCTTCTTCCCCACACAAAAGAAGTTTGAACCTTCTAATTCTCCTTCTAATAGGAGAAAAAGCATCAAGGAGAAAACAGACACACAAGAATGCAAAATTAGGTATTTATCAGTGTAAGAAAAGCACATGAGAACAGCAGAAAATGGACGAGAGAAAAAGAAAACAGCATCACTATGAAGCATAAGAGAAAGTAGGGAGAATATTTAATCTGTCCAGAAGCCAGAAAACTACAAAGACAATGACATAAGAGACTATATTAAAACAATTAAATTGTACGTATACATTTGTAGTGGCCTGATCTAGATTGTAAAGATGTCAAAAGGAAGAGAACCTCAGCAGGCTGCACTGAATTTAATCATGGGACAGAGCTAATTCAAGCAGGATAAACGATGTCTGAATCTGTCAAACTGGGATAACACACTCCCTTGTCTGTCCCGAAGCACAGCAATAGCATTCTACTGATGATTAAACTAACCCATCCAGCAAGCCTTTGTTCAATCTACTTACCATGTCTTCTCATTCTGATTCCTGTAAACAGCTCAGCATGAAATCAAACCCAGGCACTTAATGATTGTCTCACCTCATCATCAAGTGACACCAGCAGAGCCTGGAGAGCACCAACAGATGCTGCCATGACATTATCCACCGCATCATCCAGCGAGAAGCGCAACAAGAAGAGAAACCCAGCATCAAGCAGCAGACGCAGAACGCTGCCCTTCAAGGAGGAAGCAAACTCTCCAGCCCTGGCCTGAAACGTATGCCATACAGAGCCAGCGTTAAAGCTGTCTCATCTCAGCTGGGTACACTTCAACATTCTGCATGTTTGCCTCTTCCCATTTTTACTGTAAAGCAGCTAAACCGTATGCAGGGTTTTTTCCTTTATTTTCTCCTCCTTTCATTCTACAGAGGCATGCAATTAAAGTTCCTTAAGGCAGGAAACCTTTCTTTCTAAAAATCTGAACCCATCTTCTGACTTCACCCTGTTCCGCACCATCATTCTTCTCAAAACCACACTCCTACTTCTTCTCTGCCTCCACTGCTGTTGGAGGGAAGGTTAGCACTTCCCCTAAGAGTTAGGTGAAAACGTGCACAGAAGTAAGTGTTCATTTTACTTTATGCTATTGGCATATTTATTTATGCTTTATGAGTAGGCTGGTTCATTCTCACCTCCTACAGAAAAAGCACATCATGAAGCTGGCTCAGGCAACAAGAGTGAAAGGGTCATTGCCAAGACAGGTTTGTCACAAAAGTAACACCAAAAAAAAAAAAAAAAATAACTTGCATCCAAAGCAACAAGAGAACTGAAGTTGCAGCACTGCTGCTGAACAACACGTGGAAGCACCTCCCCCCAAAGAAACCTGAAACTCAGTTTGTTATGTCCCAACACTTAACTCTTCTATCAGTAAGGAGACTGTCAGTGAAAAAGAATGCCCAGCTCGTGATTTTGCTCACCTTCATTGAATAATAGAAGGCAAACAACTAGTTCTGGGCCCTGATCCACCAGAAACTTGAATTACGGGGAGAAGTTCCATGGAAAGTGACTTACCTTTTGAACAATACGACCCAAGACCTGCAGAGCCAGTGTCCGCTGCTGAATAACTTGGCTGCGAGACAAATGAAAGAGCTCTTGGAGAGAATAACCAGCCCTCTAAATGGGGGGAGGGAAGAAACAAAACAAAAAACACCCACACTCAGCTATAGGAAAAAACAGGCCCCTGAAAATAAGATTAACTGCAAAATACTGCATCAGGTGAACTGAAATGCAATGTTGTTTGCTGCTTTGTGGCAACTGCAAAAGAAATTCTAAACGTTGATGTGACAGGAGATAACTGAACGTCTTAAGAAAAGGATACATGTGCGCTTTTTACCAACACAACAGATCCTTACTGGCACGAAAGAGAAAAGCATTAATGGAGTTTTCTGAAATTAAAGCAGTTACTGCATGCAGACCCAACTTCTCTTCAGGAGCTTGTTTCAAAAGAAAATCACCTGGCCTCATTTCCTAAGCTTTTTGTCACTAAAAAGCCTCAACACAAAAGGAATCTGCCAAACCAAACACTGAAAATGGAAATGGCTGTGCTCTTTCTACTATATTACACCTACCTCTGCCTCTTCGCCATGGTGATGCAGGCCTAGATGTGTCGGTAAATCAGCATCCGCAGGAATCAATTCTCCTTTTAGACTGAATCGAGCTTGCATTCCCTACAATGAGTGGAGGGAGAAAAAGATTATTTCTATTGCCTTCCACTCCATTCATCACTTAAAACACCACTTTTTACATCAACTGCTGGAAGGCAACAGTTCAAAAACTCCCCAGGTCAGGCCTCAAATTCTTAAAAAAACTTTACTCCCCTTTCCTTTTTTTCTTAGCTTTCAGACCTGTTCAATCCCCGATTACAATTGCTAGTCTCTCACTTCCTAGCTGTCTTGAGCTCTACGGACTGAACTGACAGTGTATCATCCCACCCTGTGGAAGAAAGTGAGGAATCTCTCAGCCTGATGAAATCTTACAAATTGAGTAACCAGAGGACTAGTTTTTGAAGCCTTCAAAACCATTATTGCTGAGAAGCATGATCCAGACACAAACATGAAAAATATCTGTTTCTGCATTCAAACCTTCTTGGTTTTCTTTTGCCGGGGTGAGGGCAAATCTTTCATCCATTCCAGCTTCTCAAACTCCACATTGTCCATGTGAATCCATTCCTTCTTGGGCTTCACAGGCAGATCATCATCTTTGTGGGGGGGAAAAAAATGGCAGTCTTACCTTCTAAGGCAGGGATGAAGAAAATACTGCTCCCTCTTTGCCAACCTGCTTGGCTTAAAGACTGCATCAAATATGGAATTCATGTAAAATAATAAGAAAACAATTTTCAAACTGACTGTTGGCTGATGCATACACATCAAAGGTTTAAAGCTGTTTTCATCTTTCATGAGAGCTAGAAGAGGAAGTAAACAGCACTGTAATGAAATTCACAGACAAGGCTAATTTGGGAGAAGTTGAACAGAAGTCAGGACATAAATAAGGCAAGTGATCAGAACCAGGGCAGAAAAATATCAGCCCTACTTTTGAGAAAGCAAACTAATATCATCCAAGGAGGGGGGCATTAAGAGTAGATGTGAAATGATTCAAAAGTGTTAATGCAGAGAGGTCCAAGCAAATTATTGGAGGCCAGTATGACTTCAGCCTAGATACACTGGAGAGGGCACAAACACTACCATTCGGGCTTTTGTCACATTTGCTGTGCTGCTCTTCATTGTATGTCCCCCTCTAAAGGCTTGAGGGGATCAGCTTAGGAAGAAAAGATCAAAACAGCTGAAAATTTACAGAGCTTGCCTAAGAAACACCTCAGCAAGGAAACTGGGGAGTTGAACAAGAACTTCCAAGGTACAAGTACTAAAGGAAGAAATTACTGATTTAACTTTATAAAGAGCTTTGACTAGAAGAATTTGAGAAACAAGACATTTTTGCCTGCCATCACAAGAACTGCCCTAGGAAAGAGACAGATCAGCATGTGGAAGAATCTCACAAGTGAACGGACAGAAGAGACGTAACTGGAAGTGATCTGAACACTAGGAAAGGTAATGCTTTGCTACTAGGATACTATCCCATACCAGTATGAGAAGAGATGAGCTAAGAAGTCTTTGCTATCTCAAGAGAAATTACACATAAGGACAGGAACAGGCAGTCTAAGGGCACGAAAAGCAGCAGCATCACCCCTGCTGGAACAGGCCAGAACTCTTTTGCACTGCAGCTATTAATCCTAGTGCTCTGGTCTTCTCTTGCAAGGAACGAGTCCCACTAGGATGCTCTTCTTTCATCAGATCTTTTCCTGCTGGTAAGTGGCCTGAAATCTAACCTTCTACTTTCCTCCAAATCACAGATAAACTTTCAGGAAGGGCACTCAGCCTTTCTAGGATGAAGCTTCACCCTTATGATCAATGTGGTACTGAGTCAGGCAAGGAACCAAACACAGAGTTATCTTCCTCAGTCAGAAAGCTGTTCCGCAGAATTTCAGCCAAAGGCTCAGCACACATTTTAATTGAAGACAAGGAAAAAGCATCTGAAATGTAAGAAAGTGGAATGTTTGTGGGTGGTAGGTGCAAAACTAGAGGAAATAAAATCAGCAGAAAAATGAAATCCATTGACATTTGTAATTCAATAAATTGTTTTCTCCATTAATCATTAAGTTGATAGGGCTGAGTTAATCATTCTATGAATAGGATTACACATTACCACCAGCCCTTGGTATTATGATCTTGTCAACAAGAAAAGACAGATATATATTCAAAGGCATCAGCAGATTGTTCAGTTACCAAGAAATCCCTTCACAGAAACACAAGCTGCCAGTGTGAATGCAACATTTGCACTGAACTTTTTCAGACTTGGGTTATATTAAAGGCTATCAGCCAACCTCTTCCCTTTCTGCTTTACTTCCCTTTTTGTCTGGGTGCCAGAATTTACTTTTCCATTTGCTAAGATTGCAAGCTGCTGGATAAAGTCTTCACCATCTTGTTTATAAGCAACAGTAGCCTTTTACCTCATTAGAGAGGCAGGTTTGACTTTTGAGCAATCCCATTGCTTTGTGTTATCCTCCTCTCCCTGGGGAAATTCAGAATAACCATTTCTGCTGGGTTATTCATGATGAAGTTACTTCTGAGCACAAACAGATGCAAAATCCCAACACTAAGTGCTAACATCAAATTAATATTTTACATCTGCTGTGGCCAAGATGGGCTACAGACACAGACTCAGGTGCTGAAAAGGCCTCCCTTGGTTCTATAACTCTATTCCAGCTCATCCTTTCTTTGTTATTTCAAATATCCTGGGAAAACTCCTCTTCTCCTTTCCTGTGCAGTCTTCCATGGGAAGCAAAAGATGTTGTCAGCACATGATGCTCTGAACACTGAGCTATTCCCAATAGCACTGCTACAATCTTGTTCAGCCTGTAAAGGCTTCTTCTATTGCTCCCAGGTGAGTGAAAGAATGTCACTTAACCTGGTGCTACTTGTGCACTTGATTGTTCTGGAACTAGAAAGAACTAAAAATAGTCCTTTTGATTAAGATGGATTCGTGGAAAAGCAAAACTTGGGGAGAAGCAGTAAGGGACTGTTCAGTGAAGTGTTTTCCTTAATAAGAGGCTAATCAGCTTTCCTCCTTCTGCACGTGTATGCACATATAGACTCACAGACTCATCCCTCTCATCAAGAAAATGGTAAACGGTTGTTATCGCTTGCAAACACCAAGCTGAAATCCAGGAGTGATTCAGAGACCTCTTTAATCAGTCTGCTTGTTGCACTGGCACACAAAGAATACATCAGAAGAGAAGATGAAGAGATGAAAACAGCCAAAAATTGGTGGGGGAAGCATGCTAACGAGGGAGAGAGACATGCTACAAACAAAAGTGTGGGGAAGACAAGAATGAGAGCCTAAAGTTGCCACAGAGAAAAAGAAATGGCTAAAGAAAAAGCTGCAGTGAGGAAAGCAACAATAAGAGCAGGAGCTTAAGGGGAAAACACTTCTTTTCTGTGCCATGAGAATATATGGGTTGCTCTAGCTGCTGGGGATAAAGCAGCTTTCTCCTCATTAAAGAGTTCTGTCGTAAGAGGCAACAGCTCTCTATAATTCTTCAAAAAAAGCAGAAGAACACTCTAAACCTTAATAATTCCCTCCATCCACACCACAAAGAAAGGAACCGTATCTTGTGGAAATCACCACATGGGCTCTGAGATACAAGCCGCAGTGTGGGGCCATCAGGAGCAGTGGACATACATGCACTATATGAGCAATTTCCCTGAAGTGAGATTGACTGTCATCTCCATGCTATCCTGTGAGCAAATTATTAACTCTTACCTACCCAACACCCCCTTGTCTCCAACAGGTCCTAGTTAAAAGAAATTATTCAAGCAGCAGATGAATCTCACTACCACACTCTTCTGTTTGCCCTGTTTGCACAGCTGAACAGAAGAGCAATGATGCCCAGTTTAACACACATTTTCCCTTCAGAGATCTCAGAAAAAATTTCAGAAACAAAGACCTCCCCCACTGAATAGCTCATCTCCACTACACAGTCTATCACCCACCTTTCTAATCTATGGAGCCCAGCTAGAAATAACACAAATGTTCTTTCTTGAAACCAAAATATATGTATTTTTTAAATATGATAAAATTCCGAGTTGGATAACTAACAAAGCACCACATCAATCCAATCTGGATTGATGCAAACACCACACAAACCTTACATTTATGTTCAGAACATTAACAACATGCACTGTTTCTTACCTGTGATTTCTACCTTCATGTTTTCTTCCTTTCTTACAGATTCTTCCAGACCTGACTCCTGCATGGAAAGACATGATCCTACACCATGCTGAGCCACAGGCAGAGATTCCACAAACTCCTCCAGTCTGTTCTGTTCCATTTTTAATTCCTTTTTTTGGCTTTCATTGCCACTACGTCGTGACTTTAAGAAGGCCACTAAACTGGAATCTGCAAGTATTGACAGAGAGATAGACAGAGGAGTGACAGAAAGCCTCAAAATACTTGATACACCTATAGCTCCTGCTGTTTATGTTTTAGCTTTTTGATTCCCATTCCACAAGTCCTCTAATTCTGTACCAACTGTCACTTCTTTTCAAACTGAGGCACTTAACCGCTTTATGACTTCTTCAGCACATAAGCTAGGTACAACTGACCAGCAAGGCAACAGCACAGAAAGAGCTGATAAATGCCTTTCAAGGTAAAGCAACAACAAAAATTCTAGTTATTCTCCCAACTTACAAATAAGGAGATAATTGGTGTCCCCCCGCCCCCCACCTTACTGTCACTGAAAAGGCACATCTAAAAAAAGACTACTCATTGTGGAGAGAATTCTGGTCTGTGATTTATGGGAGGAACCCAGTTTGCCTACCCTGCCTGTGGACCGCTCCATGGCATCAATCTGAATGCTACGAGAATACATCGGACAGACACCACAAAAAGAATTACCTGCTCTTTATTGAGCTGCACTAGAGCTGCAGTGCATGGTCTAGATATTATGTTAGGAGAAGATCTTATTTGTTCTGAACTGACTCCCCACCCTGAGAGTCAATTATGGTCTGACAACATACAGAAAACAGACAGGGACATTCTCTTCATGCTTTGGAGGAAACTAGGAACATTTGGGAGGTAGGGGTGTTTTGAAGGACAGATAATATTCCTACGGCTCTGAAATAGGAAAATTTCAGAAGATCATCATTTTACTTTCAGATCTGCTACAGATATTCCACGTCATTTCTGATGGAGCGCTCCATTCTCTCTGAATATTCTCCACCTAGAAGATGGCACTGGGATGCTTATGCCAGAAGTGAACAGTAAGAGCCTGTACTTTGTGCCTCTAAAAGGTACAGAGATACTCCGATAAGCAGTGTCAGAGATGTATAAAGTAACAGAATATAACACCTACATTGGTTATTTATTCTTTGGACAACAAAAGGTCAAGCAATTCAGAAATGCTCTGTACCTGGGAGAAGTCATCCCAAAAAGGAAACAACTCCCATGTCCCTGAAACAGTTCGAAGATAATGGAGGGATCTATCCCGTACTTGTGATTGCACACACATTATCCCACACTCTCATGATGCAGTTTAAACCTCAGTTGGCGAGGGACAGGCATTCAGACCAATCTCATTAAGCACCCATATTTTTTCCTGACTGCAAGCAGAGCTCTCATTTTCTCACGCTTCACTGTACACAGCAAGGAAAAGACTGTATTTATTACTTCCTCATTTCACACAAACAGTGAAACAAGTCATTGATTATATTAATCTGTGCACGGTATGTCAGAAAGTAAGCCTACTCCTGCCCAGAGTCTCCAGGACCAAAACCAGAACAGTATCAGCACTAAGACCCTGAAGACACTGCCCAGCATGGAATTGTCTACCCACCCTCATAGTCCACATCATGGAATCTCATCTGCCTCATAACTAAGAGGTTAATTCAGAGGCTGGGCAGCATTAAACACCCATAAATTATTCTCGTCCTGAATATGCAGAAAAAGTCTCTTTAATCCACACCTCTGTGCCTGTCCAGCTTCCAAGTTCATCTGTAAGCCAGCAATTTAGTTTAGGAGTTGCTTCATCATGCATAATTCCCTAACCACAGGTATTTTGGGAATGCCAAAATTACTCACAATTTCCTTAAGGCCTAAAAGACAGAAAGATCTACAATTTTAACCCATAGGGCATATAAACAAACACATTGTTCTAGAAAATAATTTATTGTTCAAAAATACTTAAAATAAATCCTATCCTTTTAAAACTCCCTAAGCATTCACTTCACTAATATCACAAAGGACAGAGAGGTGGGGACAAGGAGCAAAGATCACAAATCAGTCACAAGAAGAAAGTGCGTAAACAAGGTATTTTTCATATACATACCATTGTTATAAGCAGTGAAGTTTAAAAAAATATTATTTTTTTTCACCTCAGGTAGTTTGGAGAGCTTAGCTCTCTCAGTGAAAGATGTGCTTAAAGATTCTGTCTACAATCATTTTGCACAGTTCCTTTGCCACCTTTCCAGTTATATGCAGGCTGCTTGGACTGAGGTCAAGACCATTAATATGATCTTTAAGCTAAATCCCCAAGAGACATGCATCTAAAATGCCACTCACATCCAAATTTGATGCTAGAGAATCCGAAATGATGAGAATTTTAAAAGCCCTTGTCTGCCACCCACATCTGTATGTCTGCTCTTCAAAAACCATTGAAATCAATGATCAAAACCTGCATACAAAAATTATTGAAACCGATACCAACAACTTTTACAGTGCCCTAGATCACATAAGTCTTATCAAACATACCACACTCAGTGTTCACGCCCATCTTGTCATCAGCTGTCAGTGACAGACATTCCCAGAGCATGACTGCAGACAGGGCTCCAAACCAGAGACTACACCCCTGCACCCAACAGTCAGGTAATTAAAACACTTTTTTGAGAAGTTTGAGACTAGTTGTTAGTTCTTCTGCTCTACCAAGTACAGATTCGACTTCAAATCTCCCACACGCCCACACGTTTCCCCTAACCACATACTGACAGTTCCGGCCCATAGGTATTTTGGAGGGCAAGACCAAGGGCTCTCTCTCACCTCAGCATTGCTACAGCCATCCTAATAATAGCTTTGCTTTCTTATCTGCTTCAGAGAACTACATT
Source organism: Chroicocephalus ridibundus (assembly GCF_963924245.1). NCBI lineage: Eukaryota > Metazoa > Chordata > Aves > Charadriiformes > Laridae > Chroicocephalus > Chroicocephalus ridibundus. Next base: position 45,003,972 of record NC_086287.1, on the reverse strand, counting down.
TTAGGACCTCAATACATGTATATGTAAACGTGTATTTGATGTGCAAAGTAACAAAGTGCATGGACCATCTTATCCCACACCAAAGGGGAGACAAGACAGACTTAAGCTAAGCCCCCTCTCAATGAGGAGTAAGCGCTCTAATTCTTTCACACTTAATCTTACTCATAAGCTACTGATGTGACATGGAAGCTAGATCATCCACGTACGCAGTGAACAGGAATTCCAAGCTCCCATCTTCAATCTGTGAATTTGGTAAGACTTCAGGACACCTACACATTCAGTACACTTCCATGCCTCTAGGAGAATTCACCCTGGGAAGCACGTACCCAGCTGAGCCAGAAGCTTTTCCTGCTCCTGCAGTATCTCTTCCTCAGACATGGACTGCAGCTTCTCCAAGTTCTCTTTGTGAATAGCTTGAGCTTCCTCCTCGCTCTTTTGGCTTCCAAGACCCTCTCCCGTTATGAGACAAGGCCGTTGAGAGGTCAGAAAGTCACCAGCTTTATCTGTAAGATCCAACAGAGAAAGCAGTTAGTGACTTAGGTTCTACAGCATTATGAATGTATCTCAATTTTATCATTACCAGGCTCGCATAATTTCTTTTTTCCTTTTTTTTTTTTTTTTTACATTGGTAGATGAGTTAAAATACTACAAGTAAAGAAGTTTAGTTTAGCTTCAAACCAAATTAAAATATTTGGACTTTCATCCCATGTCACAACAAAATCCCATTTCCACCTTGTTTCTTAGGAGTTAAGGGAGGGATGGGGGAACGGAATTTTGTTTCTTTAATGCAAAGCAACAGCAAGAAAAAGTAAATTGGAGCATAATTCACAATTCATGAGTGAGAGCATTCTTCCAAGTTAGTGAATACTAGATTCTTTCTCTGCCCAAGAAAACCTGAACGCACATTTGTATGTCAGATGAACCATGACCTAGTAAATATGTGTTGAGTGAGACAGATAATTAAAATACTATGTAGCCCAGTTTCTGGAGCAATACCGGATCCATTCTTAACACAGGCATGTTTGCTTATAACAATGTCCTGCATTCACCTTTAAGGGCTAAACGTATTAGAAGTTCCGGCATGAGGGCACATTTTTCCTACCCTGAACAAAATCAAGTCTCCTTTATCACCTGATCTAAATTCTTTTTAAAGTCTCATTTCATTTAACTCTAGCAGCAAGGTAACACGTTCCTTTGATCAGAGTGACCCTCCAGCCGCCCTGTAGCCAAGGACCTATACAAGGACCTGACTTAGTGGCTTCATTCCTTATGTTTTGTTCATATGCTCCTTATAATGACTTGGAACACCCCTATGACCCTAAAGCAGCCAACCCTGAAAGCATCAAACACCTGTTCAAACAGCAGTAATAACGCTCATCACAACATCAGCAAGGCTTGGTGTCATTTCCACAGAAGTTGCCTTGCACATTGAGCAGAAAGAGATGAGAAGCCAGAGTGACCTGGTAAAAGATTCAGTAAGTTTCCCACTATCAACAACTGAGCTGAGGGTTACCAGGCACAAACACTTTGTTACTACAAGAAATGCAGCACCACCACCGCCCCCCTCTTCTCCTCCTGCTTCTAGGGATCCTGCTGCAACAATATTCCTGAGGAGGCCAGGCCATTTTCTGATCCATCTGTTGTGCTACTGCATTTTAAAAGCATTCTACTTCACGAGGATCACAGCCGTAGGGTTGTGACAGGACAGGAGTACACATGCATGACTGTAACAGGATATACAGTAAGCACAGTATATTGACTTGGATGGTGGATTTTTGCACACGTGGCACATCTTGGGGTTCTCTTACCAAGTCTCTGACAGGGCTCAAGGCAGACAGAAACCTTAGCCAAACCACAATAACCCTCAAATGACATTGAGCCTCTATTTCAATGTGAAAAAGACATTGTCAGGGAAAAACGCAGACACATGGTGGTCCTAAGCAAACAGGACCGACCAAGCCATTAAAAAAAAAAAAAAAAAAAAAAAAAAAAAAAAAAGCAAGCCCGGAGATGCTGGTACCAGTTGAATTGGTTTCATCTTTCCTTGTCACACATCTTTCCTGTCAGACAAGCAACTGCTGGAGGTGGCACTGACTCATCAGTACTGCCTCACAGAATTCCTTATGGAGCAAAGTCAGTCTCGTGGCAGCAGATCTGGGGATGGAAGACTGAGCTTTCAGCTTCTAGGCAGGAGTGGGAACCTGCATCACAGTGGTCTCAAACACCTTCATCAGACACAAGAACAACCCTATTCCTAAAATTATGGAAATCAATGATGAAATGAGAAAAAATTTACATATAACAAAGAGAGAGGAAAAGGAAGACGAGAACCTTGAAAAATAAATCTGTTTGGCCCTGTGTGAAGCAAAAAGGAAATCAGTGAGAAAGCTAACACAATTTTTTGAATGTTAATTTGAGTCTCAGACCATTTCAAATCTTTGTCATGCCACAGACATTCCAAGCAACCTTGAGAATTCCTGAACAGAGGACAACAGCGCAACCCTAATTTAAAAATAAGGCACACTGATGTTATGATTACTAAGGTGATGTAAATACAGTAGACTGGATAAGTAGAACCTTCTTCACTTACCCTCCCTGATGCTGGGGAGAGGTGCCTCTCCTGTTGATCCCTCAGGATCTGGAGCATCTGGAGCAGCTGATTTTATTTGCACGCACTCGGCAGCAGAGGGAGTTGTTGCTGCCCTTTCAGCAGCTCTTCTCGCTGCCATCTTTTGTGCAAAGATGCTTTTTCTACCAGATCCCACCTTCACCTGCAAACACGGAAGCCATGTGTCACCACTTTCTTCTCCACACTCCCCCTCACACCTGCCACTAACAAATGTATAGATCTGATCCCAAAGACACCCTCAGATCAGACTCTGGGACACGACACAGAGAAGCTGCTGGCAGCCGCATGCCCTTTTCTGTGCTTGTGCTATTCTTTTTTTAACACACGGTTTAATGCTAGGACAGAGAAACAAAAACGTGAATTTTTTTGCTACCCAGAGAAGGAAGACGATTAATTACAAGAGAATTCAAGTCAAGCAAGTACACCTAAAATATCACCAAACACAACAGTTCCAGCATTCCTGCTGTTTGGAAACCATGCATAGCTTAATACTTTGCATTTCTGAGGATAAATGGGGCTGTACTGTACTGTGCTCACCACATGCTTGAAAAAGGCTTCTTATAAGGTGATTAGAGAGCAGCAGGGTGAAGAGATTTACACAGTAAGAAGTGGGCAAGTGGCGCTAAAATAATCCTGACTAAATTACTCTGCTGCTTGTCTAGGCGATGGAAGTGCACGGCTCTCAACAGCCTTGCACAGGAAATCCACAGCAGACTAAGCAAAAAAAAAAACCAAACAACAACTCTTGTATGTCCTCAGTCCAGAGAAGCAGCTTAAAAGGCAGTCTGAATATTTGGTAGCTGCTCTATGCACTCCTGCGTCAGGTAAACCGAACTGGTAGTTTAAAAAGTATTACTCTCTCCTTTCAAAAAAAGCTTTCAAAACAAGCTACCTCTTCAAAGCAACCACAGCTATCAACAACATATCCGATTCCCAGCATCTGACTCCCACTCAGCTAGCAGCTCTTGCTACTATAGCAATGTCTGATAGCAGCCATGGTTTCCAGTTTTACAGCCTCAGAAAAAAAAAAAAATGTCAAAATCCAAAAAGTTTCAAGAGGTAATCTGTGCAACCCTACTCAAATATCATGCTGGGAGGAATCTGGTACAACTTCAAAAGTACAGACTTAACCAAACCCGGTGGACAAATTAACAGAGTTTGTTCCTCAGAGTAAAACAAGCAGCAACCCTACCACAACAGTGAGATTTGATCCACCTCATTAAAGAAGGGGGTCGCCTTTGTTCCTAAACCAAAAGGATTCCAATATTATTTAACCGCAGGGTATGGACTACCTACTTGATGGCAGGTGGGTAGGAGAACTCTCTCCTACGCTAAGGCGGCAATGCCAGAGATACGTTGAGCCAGCTCCTATCTCCAGCACGCCGAGTCACTTATTCTGAGTCCTACCACCCATCAAGCATTAGGCTTTGTCATGGGGAATTTTTAATAGCTAATGAAGGTAGCATAAAACAACTGCTCCCAATCTTACCTCACTTTTTATCTCAGAGCGGTGAAATGTCCTTGGAAATGGGTCTCCCGTGGGCACTGGCATGGTTACTGCTACTGCACTTGTGTCTCGCTCCTGCAGCAAAAAATTCAAACCATGTAGAAACCATTGCAACACTGAGACATGTTTATACCATTTAGCTAAGACAGGACTCAGCTCTGCAGCTCCCAAGCTTTCTGCTACATCGCCATCAGGCTCAAAGGACCTTGTGCTTAATTAGAGCCAAAGTGAGGCTACTTTCCAAAAGGCTGGGCTGCCAAACTCCACACACCACTCAAAGAATCAGCTAAAGGAAAACCTGGGCCAGTGCAGAGAATGAGAATGTCTCCCTTAGAAAGTCCATAAACTCAGCCAAATCCACACTAAAGCACATGCCTGCAGGCAAGCAATGTGACCTGTAGGCAGTCTGGACTGGAAAGCAGATTCAAACCCACATTTAACTGACAGCAAAAATATACCCAAAGACCTTTTTCTTTCAAGGTGCCCCAGGACACTGGTCTACAGTGCTACAAGTGCTTCATTATACTGTAGAAATAAAAAGCAGCAAGAGAACCCTTCATCCCTGTCGACTGCTTAGTTCACAGCATTCCAAAAAAAAAAAAAAAAAACCACACTACACCATCACATAAAAACCAGACATACAATAATTTTGCTGAAGACTGCCGTAATGTGTTGATCATGACTCTCCAGTCTTTCCTCTGGATCTTCATCCTCGAAGTGGACACAGGCACTTTTAATCTTGGACTTTTTTGGAGGAGCTGGAGTTAGAGCTGGGAGAGTATCAGGAAAATCTGGGGAGAGGAAGGAATAAGAAAAAAAAAAAGCACTCAAGTTACTCAAATATAACTACTGTGCAATAGGTACTAGACCAAAGGCTCCCTAATAGCACCTATTATTGCTTTGATGAGAAACAAAGATAAGGAAGCAGTAAGACAATTAATTAAGAGTCCTCTATCTCTGACTTGTGCTGGCTAGTGGTGAGAAACATGCTCAAGAATTTTATTATTTATGTATTGGCACCAAGGTCTTCTTAAAGAGCTGCATAAGCAGGAAAGGGTAGTGAGGCCTGACTGCAAGTATTAAGGCAAGAAGCAAGGCTGTGCAGAAACAGATAGTGTCCTTGCACGTTGTGTTCAGACACAGAAAAGCACATTTCCACTGTCAGCTCTAACAGTGATTGATTTGTATGATCATGAGCAAGACCACCTTTTCACAATGTATAAACTGGAATCATATTTCCTTAACTGGAACTAAACACTGCAAGATTTAAATTCTTGCTTTTAAGAAAGCACCTTGAGCTTCTGAGAATATTAAGCACATGACAGAAGTGTTACAGTTACTACTGACAGAGGAAAACAAAACCACAGGAAGGAGGCTTATCAAGCCAAACCTGCTGGCTGAAAGCTGGAGCTGTTAGCAGAGCTAAATCTCAAAGACACTGACTGAGAACAGGGTCTGGATAGATGGCAAAAGAAGCACTGAGTGTCCAATGGGTACAAATCACAGAAAACACCTCTTGCGTTGAGGCTGGCAAGGTACCACAGACAGCTGATCAATGTAGACAAAGGTATTATGTTGGGAAGGTGGTTCTACTGGATGCTACTAGCATTGGACAAGTGCGTTTTCCAACAAGGTGCTACAGTTTGAAGAACACGCAACAATTTATTGTCATTTAGACAGTTATCATCCGATGATCACTCCCCGCCCAGAAAGGGGAATGGGAAAAACAAGAAAACCTGAGGGTTGCAATATGAACAGGTTTAATAGAATAATACTAAATAATTAACAATAATACTAAAGAACCAATATTGATCCCGATATCAATATAAAATATAAAGGATTATACTCAGCCAATTCTATCAGCAGGAAGCTGTGCACTCCCAGCAGCAGACAGCAAATGTTGGACACTGAGTGCTACAGCTTCGGGAGAAAGGGAAGGGCTCAGGGGTCCAGCACCAGGGCAAGAAGTTCTCAAGGAGGCAGCCATCAAGGAAGAGTGAGACTCCTCAGCAAATTTTCTTATTTATACTGAATGTGACACTCATAGTATGAAATAGCCAGCTCAGGTCAAGTGCCTGGGTCTCACTCCTCCTCATCCTTGCACCTGGCTAGCTTGAAAACACCAAGACCTTGAAACCCACATAGCATAGCTGGCTATAAAGTAAGTATTTTCACAAATTCAGACACTGGAGTCTTCTAAAAATGCAGTTTTCCCTAGCATTATAAGAGACCTTACTGAAAAGTAAAAATCCTGAAAGAGAAATTAATCCTGTGTTGCTCAAACCAGGACACAAGGCTACGAACAAAGAATACTGCAAGGAGGACACACATGCAGGGGAAAAGCAACACTGGGTTGAGAGGGATGCAAAAGGGCAAGCACTGAGGAACACTGAAAGAAACCGAGAAACCTAGTAATTCAAAGAACTCCACAAGGGGAATTACCATCCAACATCACTACATCCTTGCAGTCCTGCAGTGGGGGTCTCTCAGCATCTGTGCTGCCTTCCTCCCCCTTCCTCTTGTCGGCTTTCTTCACAATCTTCACTGCAGGTGAAGCTCTGGCTGCCAGGAACTGGTTTTGAAAGTGCAGCAGGTCTGCCTCGGACTCCCCAGGCTTTGGTCGTGACAACATCCTGCCTTCTTGCTCTTGGAGCCCAGCCCTGTGTGTTGTTCACATGGAACCTATTGAAGACGTGGAAAACTGGTTACAGAACTGGATTTCCTGGGGAGAGAATGGGGACAGCAAGGGAAAACTATTAATTTTTGTCTCACTCTGCTGTTCCTGTACATACTGCAGCCACCATACTTCAGGATCACCCCAGGACACAACTAGTTGTACCAGGGTCACAGACAAACTGTTTACCTTGTTCTTCATTGCCAGATAACACACTACTAGACAACTCAACACCTGGTGTACCAGCCAGCTGGGAGCAGAATGGCATCCATCCAGCAAAAAGCTAGCCAACAAGTGTATCGCTGCCAGAATGCCAACAACACGGCCTTGGATTTGCAAAGCCAGAGAAGCACCTGGTCCAAGACAACAAGTGCTGACTTACTCTGATGTCAACACCAACCAAGAACATCAGAGGCACAGTAGCATGCAAACCTCCTCCCTTCAGCATACGGTCTTCTCAGGATCCTAGCATTAGCATCTCCGTCAGGATGCAAGAGCCTGTCCACTCAGTCTCACTGACTCCGCTCTCCTTCTCACTCAAATCTCCCAAGTGAAAAAAGTTTTTCTTCCTTATCTAGTTCTCCTGCTTTTGTTCTCTCTCATTCTTTCACTGCCCTCTTATTGGCAGAAACCATGCTATTTCCAAACATTTTCATTCACTGCCCAGGCCAGTTTGGGGTTGAAAGCCAAGGGTGGTATTTATAAAGACTTTTACCCCTGTGCATACGAGAAGTTACTATGAAGGCAACTATTCCATTTCCCATCTACTGGGCATGAAAATACTCATGCATATTACTCCTCACCTCTTATTCCCAGAGCCTGGGACTGTCAATCCATTTCTCGCAGGCAGCAAGTAAAGTGTTTGCAAATACATTTCACATTAATTGAATCACTGATCAGCACTAATGCTACAGACTTGACACCCTCCCACACTTGGTATGTTGAAATATTTTGTACATATTTGATCTCTTCCACTTTTAAAAGCCCATCAGAACTTGATGATTTGTTGGGAGGCTGGAAAGGGAAGTGGCTATGGGTTTTTAAAAATACAATTATCTGCCATATGGATAGCTGTACGCAGGAGAAAATGCAAGGCTTGGAAGTGAATCTCTGTCTTAATCTCAGACCAAAACAAAGTTCTGTCATTGTGTAGGAATAGCCACTGCCCTGAAGTGAATGTTTTTTCTTACGCTATTATCATACTTTATTATAAAATGTGTGGGGAGATACCTTGTGGGAAGGATGCGAACAGACAGAAGAATTGCCTCATGCAGTATTTATGACCTACATTTGGAATATTTATACCCTTTTCAGGGATCTCGTTCTTGATGAAGGCTGGTTAGATGCGATGCTGCTGGTTCGATGAGCACAAAGAGGTCCAAGGGAGTTTTATATTTGGTGATTGGCATTTTTTTTGGTGTTTTTTATTTTTTTTTAAATCAAGGCCTTAGTATAAAACCACCAACCACGTAAGACCCACTGAAATTCTTTTTCCTGCCCCTCATTTTGTGCAAAAGCTGGACTAAAACCATTCAGACTTAAGAATTTTGTGCACCAAACCAAAGTGGATTTTCAGAGGTTTCGAGATTTCTGGGGACTCCATTCACTTCAGCACTTCACGACTAAGGAACCAGACCTCTTCATCTGATGCCAGCATCATGAGTTAGTTGCTCAATTTCAGACATCTCAAAACACTGACCTTAATGAAAGCTATCAGCTCAAGAGTCCCAGACCAACAAATTCCATTTACATCAAGCCCACATATGGCACAAGGAGCAGCAAGGGGAACTTCCCTGTACCCTCTGAACCATAAAACCCTCCCCCGGCACACAGTGAAAATGCCAGACTTCTCTGCCAACACTCTCAAGGACATCTGTGGAACACAGCCACCAGCAAAGGCTACTTCAGGGCAGGAAGGGAAGGGAGCACACTGCTATGGTGCCTTGCTACAGTCGGAGAAGGGCTTAACACAAAAACACCTGGGATGTCATTGCGGTTCTGACTGATGTTGAGAATGCTTCTGCATTCCATTCAGCCCAGTTCCCTTGCAACTGCACAGCAAAAATCGCAACTTCTGCAGACAGCTCCTTTTTTGTGCATTCCTAGCAGAAGCATGCACCTATTTGCTCTTTATTTATGGAGCTTTCTGCCACAACAGGGGCTCCAATAGTCACACTTCAGTTGATAGGTCCCTCTTTGATATGCATAAGTAACACCACACACATCAGAAGCCAGGTGTTTCATGCCCTATCATCACAGGCTTCAAAGCCCAAATGAGGATGATGCTAGGATTAACAGACACAAAACACCTAGTTATAAGCAAAGTGTGCTGCTAATCTCTCTGCAACAAGCCTCATCCACACAGGCATGTACATACACTCGTCCGAGTCTCTGCATATTAAAAACATTCAACAAAAATAAAGCAGGCCTTGAAACTGTCTTCATTTGTCTGGGGAACTGTCAGGCACAAGAAGCCAACTATGCAGTCATTTCCTAAAGAGGTTAGATGTTGTTCCAGGAACCATTTCCTCAAAGTCACTCCTTCTTCCACATGGATATAGAGGCCACCCAAATATAGAGAGCTACACGATGGTAATACAGAGGTGGGCATTAGTCTGGTGCAAAAATAGATAAGAGCTTTAAATGTGTGCATTCCACGTTCTAACTGAGTCTAGAAACTTAATACAATCAAGGCCTTTGACTTGGTCCTTCTGCGCTCCAATAAGCTAGAAATTGCTTATATACGTATAGCACTTGCAGACAGACAGAATGCAGTGAAAATAGTTTGTTTTCTAATCGTACCTTTTTCCGTTCCCTCTGGAAGCCATCTATGCCCATTAGCAATGCTTACCTGGCCATCACAAGGAATAATTCTTATCCATCAGTGCTCAGAGAAAACAGGCAAGAAAAATAACACGCTACTGATGATCAGCATCATATAGTCTGGTTATCCCCCATCTTGCAACTGGCTACTTAAAAGCTAATCGCAAACTGCCTAGAGGGACCACCATATGCAACCTGCCAAGAATATTGTCCTATGAATGCATGTAAGGGATCAGAAACGCTGTCAAAGGACCATGAGCACCTACACACACCAGAACATAGCGATTATGTGAATACACTATGATCTGCTGTTGTATCCTCTGTCTGCACGAAGAGTCTCAATAGTTTTCTGTCATGCTTTGGATTTTCTATGGATACTGTTAGAAAAGCCTGTCAGTGATGCAAGAAGTATTACAAATGTAGCTGGGACCAGTGGTCTAAGACAGACTAAAAGAAGACACAAAAAGCACAGAAGGCAGTAAAGCCACAGACTGCTTCAAGTACCAAGATACACTTTTGGATTAACCAACTTCATCTCAAGCGTAAGCCTAAGAAGGAAGGCCAATTAGGACAGTAAGGGACCCTAATCACCAATTAATGCAGCACCAATGTTTCACAGAGGATAGCATTTACTTTACAGAAAAGCTGAGGTTTATAATACTCTTCCAACGGTTTCCAGAAGCAGCATTTAAACTTCTGAGGCGTATATTACCAACCTCTGATGCCACTCTCAGCAGACATAAAACAACATAAGAATCTGGCACAGCATCTGTTTGAGCAAAGTACCACGCCACTGCTGTCCAAGGTTTTTACAGGTGCCACCAGGCTATAAAAAACTGTACTTACTTGATACAATACAACACCACTATGATTTTTATTTTATTCTAGCTCTTGTGCATTTACAATCCATTTTTCGTCTGCAGCAGCAGAAGCCTACAGCCCATGGGAGACACTTACATCACCACAGCAGCCATGAACTAGACACAGTTAAAAGCAAAAAGGTAGCAAGTACATGTAAAAGCAAAGAGTCATCTCTGACTCATACTGATTTCTAAACCCTGTCAATTTTTTTTCCCGCACCCTCAAGTCTACAATTTTGCATTATTTTGCTGAAGTTATCAGTTAGGGGTAAAAGAAGAATACCAGGACCTGCTATCAAATCAGTGCCTCAAATTAGCATATTTCTTCAGACCTTGTTGGTTAAGATAGGGAATTAAAAGGAGAAGCGTAGCCACATCTCAGCCTCTCCAAGGAAGCTCAGCAGTCAATGGAAAAGTACAATTTCTCTGGTCTAGATGTGCAGTCAATAAAAGCCTCACTTGAGGCTCTTGGCTACTTTGCAAAACGGTGATGTGCATGCTGTCCTCTGTCACAAAAATGCCTTCTGCAGACAATACTGCAATGAGTCACAGTCTAAAACATCTAGGTTTGACAAGACAGGTGGCAACTTTAATCTGCTATAGAGAAGGCAGATACTTGTAAAGACCCTCCTCCCAGAAGGAAAATCACAGTCAAAGGCTGCAAGAATGACTCTTCAAAGAGACTCCACAGCTCACGCTGGTCACATAAGACTCTGTGACTGTTTCTTTGCCTGTCAGGCACATACCACGTACACACATACAGCGCCTTGTCTCAGGAAGCACTGCTTTCCCCAGCTTGCCTGAAGAGTCTCTGCAACAAAGAAGCACCACCACAGCACAAGATAAAATTAAAAGCAACGAGCTGCCATTAACAAACTAAAGAGCTGATGTGTCCCGACGCTCCCACCGCGCTCACAGCCCTCATGGGCTTTCCCTAAACAAGTCTGAATCGAAGCCTTAAAGACGCACACGTAGGCTAAGCCTAGGGGCCCAGCGAGGCCTCTCCCTGACGGGGAACTGCTCGGGGGAGGGACTCGGCGAAACAGGGCCCCGCAGCAGAGCAGGCCTGGGGGGCACGGCTGCTGCCCCGGGGGCCGCACGGCGCCTGTAGCCGCGCTCCTCCTCACATAGTAAAGGCGAAGCTCTGTGGCCCCGCTGGCTGTCCCAAGCGAGACCTAGCCTATCTCCGCCGTCCCAGGGGACCTCGCACCCCCAAGACCTGGGCGGGGGGGGGTGGGGGGCGGCGGGAAGGCCCCACCGCCCCCTCAGCTCGGGCGGCGCCTCACCTGCGCTCGGGCCGCGCCGCTCTCCGCCAGCACTTCCGCCCTGCCCCGAGGCAGCTACTTCCGCCCGGAGAGGCGTCACTTCCTCTTGCCCCTGAATCCGCTGGCAGGGGCGGAGCGGCGCCATTTTTCCCTCCCTTAGGGCTTTCGGTCGCGGGGTGCATGAGGTTTCCCCGCGGGGTGTGTGCGCGGAGTGGCCCAGCGGGTACAGTCTCGACGTGACCCTGAGGCAGGTCCCGTGCCGGCTCCCCCGCTGACCGCGGACAAGGTGTGGGGAGGCCGCCAGCTGCTACTGGCGGCTTGGTGCCTGTGGGAGAAGGTTCTGCCTCTGAGCGGCCTCCCCAGGTTCGCTCGTGGCATGTGCGCGTTCTCCCAGGCCTTTTCGTTGGGTCTAAATACAGGGCACCATCATCCCATAGCGTATGTCTGCAAACATAGAAATACACCTATGTAAATGTATGATCTGTGCCTTTTCACTATGAGAGGGTGTTGATGTGCCTGAGACTGGAGGTATTTTGTGAGAGCAGATACATAAAGCTATATAAATACAGCTGTAATTTGTTATTTGTGTCTGATTGTTCACTTATTATATATGCCAAGCTTTATTAAAAGCTACTGGAAAGCTGTCATAACCTGCAGAAACATTGATTTTAATATTGGTCATTAGTTCTAAGTGCTTGGCTTTCAACTTTTTTACCTGGAAGATTAATTCTGTGGGCGTGAGTACAGCCGTAGATCAGAGGGCTTGAGCTGGACCCCAGGGGCCAGTGGGAGGGACTCATAGTTTTATCCCTTCAGAAAACTGTGATTCTACAGCAAAATTACAACCAGACACAAGTTTCATTCATTGTGAGCATTGAAAGCACTTAAATGTATATAAATTAAGGTAAACCTTTACCTTAGCAGCAGCCAGCCAGTCTTAAGCACAATATCAGGGAACCAGCATTGTGCTGAACTTGTCCAAAATAGAAATTCTCAGTGAAAATGCTGGGCAGAAAACATCTCCCTCAGCTGTGCATCTCCGAATGAGCACCACTTTTCCTGAGATGGTGAAGTTGATGACTACACTATTTTAGGTTGTTGAGCACTTTTTGACGTAGGAACCACCAAAATTACTTGATGAGATCACTAGACCAACTGATGAAGCAGCCAAGAGTGACCCCAGTTCCACCCTTGTGAGTGGACGTTTTTCTGCCACCTGATTCTGGCACAGGTGTTTGAGCAGTTGCTACTATTACATCTGGTGGTTATAGGTGCCCCTAGCAGGAGGAATAAATAGAGCTGCTCTTAATTACATTTGGAGATTCTCAGAAGGGAGCCTTGAGAGTGCTTGGAGTGCTTCTCTGACACTGCCCTGCCAGGCTGCAGTTCATCAGCTGGTGGAGCTCTGCTTTGCACTCCCTAAAGGAACTGGAATCAAATTAAAGTCAAACCTAGTTCAGGAATAGCAGTGACTGCTGAGAAATACAATGTCCCAATTCTCCATTTCACTGAAATCAACTGTTACTCTACCACCACTATCTGCCACTTAATTTTGTCATTCCCAGTTTCTGCTGGTATGGGATGCAAGAAACACTTTGAAATAATTGTTCAAGTTTCTTGCAGTTAAACCTGAACAGCTGCAGTTTCTACTTCTTTCTCTGTGGAACTGCCTGATGTTGATGGTGGCTCCAGAACTCTGTTGATTGTATAGGACTGCTCCAAAATCTACTGAAATCAATGCATTATGCCTCTGCTTGAGGCAAAAGGTGAAACTAGGATTTTAGTTTATCGCACCGTTCCTCTTCAGACCGGCCAAGAGAACACCATTAATTTTACAGAAGGGTTCGGCAGATGCACTGGTGCAAGTACAAGAACTCGCACTCTCTGAGGCTTTGCTGGTGTTGAATTTAGGAACAATTTTCCGTGGACCCTGATGAAGACATTTGAGTTCTCTTACCTGGACAATAAGGCAGGGAGGCCTTGGCACTGGTTGTGTTGGAACAAACTTGGGTTAAGTGTTGCGACTGTTTAGACTGACAACCGCTTATGAGGTTGAGCTGTCCTGACCCCAGGGAATTTAATAAGTTGTTGTAAGGTCACTTTGACCTTACTAATGTTGTTCGTCTGTAAGTGATGTAAATGAATTACTATTTGTCCAGTGAAAAAAATACCCTAAAGGTGTTATAGAATAATTAACCCTATGTGTTTTTAACTGAGTCAATTCAGTAAACTAAATGTCTTGAGTCATGAAAGGGCCTGTTTGAGTTATGGTTCTTCAGGGTGCTCCACCCATCATCCTTTCCTCTTAAACCCAGGAGAGGCGCCTATGGAGACATAACCAATTGCTAGCTGAATTTTGCTTTGCCTGAGTAGTCCTCTGATTCTAATCATAAAAAATGTTAACTTTGCCTCTTGCTTTCTGCTGAAGAAAGCCTGTGCCTTTCTGTAATACTTCTCATGTGAATGGTCAGCACTGAACTTCACAAAACTAACGAATGTTATTTGAGTTATATGTAATCTGAAATTAATCTGAGGGTCAACCAGGCAGAACTGGTCAATACCCACAGACGGTAATCTTACCCTGAGCGCGGGGTGGCATTCAAGCCATAAGCATTTTTCCTCCCCGATTTCTGTCACGCTGGCTGCACAGGTTCTGCAGCCACACACACTCATTCTTAGCATGCATGTGAAGTGGGCAAATAATCTTTTTTTGTCAGAAAGATATAAAAATACACTCAGAATGTATTCAGTTTTAATTACTGCAAGACAAGAATGCTTCCCATCAAAACTGCCAGAGTTTTATGTTTCTTTTCTTCATTCCATTAATTATTTACCTTTGGTTTTAATAATACAGTTAAGGGCACTATATATAGCTTATGCTCTATCAATAAATCATGCTTGCGCGTCTTCATATTTATCCTATAAATTATAAGTACCAACACACTTGCGTGGATCTGCTAAGCTATTCTAGGAAAGAAATTCCCACCAGAGCATCTCTAAGAGTTGTTGGAGGTGAACTCAAACATTCCTCACTTAAGGAGAGCTATTTTATGAGGTTTTTAAAAGGTCGTCAGTCTTGTCACAAACCTGGACAATCTCCCCCTCTCCCCTTCTTCTCGTTTGCCACAAGCAAATAATTTCACGTGACTTTCTGGAGGATGGGTTTGGTGTTCCAAAGCAGAGAGAACATGAAAGCCCACAGCCAAATGCTTTCACACTGGATTATAACAGGGAAGGGATCAGAATGACAAAGACAATGTGGCAGCGGCCTTGGTGGGATCAGAAAGGGTAAATCTGTAAATGCAGCAGTACTATCTATGTTGCAGAGATGATAAATATTAGGATGAGTTGTCTAAGAAGCAGGTGACCAAAGAGACAGATAATCCTAGTGGTTTGTTGCCAGAAGACAGAAACTGAAGTCGAGAACAGAGTAGCTGGCAAGCAGGGTGGTGGCCATCATGCAGGTCTGCTTGGGAAGGGAAAACAGATGATAATAAGGGATCAGTCCAAGATACAAGTCCTTGCTTGTGTTCCCTTGGAAAAAAGAGTTGAGTCTGGTAGGACAAAATGTTCAGTAGTAAGTTGTCACCTGTGCTAAAGGTTCAACTCTGAGAGAGGCTAAGCATTGAACTCAGAAGAAATGGTAATATATCATGCCTCAAAGGAGTGCACATCAACACCAACGACTGCAGGAATCCGCCTGGAAGAGCGAGAGCCCTGAGCCAGCAGAGCAGGGACTTGCACACAGCGGCGTCATGCGCAGCACATGGGGACTCTCTGTGGTAGTAAAAAAGCTACACGTGTTCTTAAAGAAATATGCGTGTGTGAGAGCAAAACTGGGTTGTGAGCTATCAATGGTGGCTTTCTTGCTGGTGGGACGACATGACAGGTGAGCAGAGACAGTGTGTGTCCCCAGATATCCTCAGAGGTCCACCCACAGAGCCTTGAGTGGCTTTTTCTGCAACTCTGGTCTACTTTTGGGGTGGAACCTTGGGACTCTGCAGCAGTAACACCTCATGGAGCAAAGGCTGCTGGGCATCCCTGGGACTAGGTGAAGCGGGGATGTTTTAAATCAAACCCCGACTTGCTCACCAATAAAAAGCATGCATCCACGCATCAGTGTGAATTGATTTAACCATCTAAGTGAGGGGGAAGGGTTGTGTGCTTTAAAAGCCCAAAACAGCAGAGTATTTACTCATCTCTAGCAATGCATCTGGCAAACATTATGTTGGCTTTTGACAGTTAGCATGGGATTTCCTCTTTGTTGTTTGTTTTATCAATTGTTTCTATAGAAATGCCATTTTTATCAGACTAACTGAAAATATCCTGAAATAACAGACATCTTCAGCAAATAAAGATATTTCTCACTCAGTCCATGTCATGTATCTGTATCACACTGGGTTTTCCTCCCCTCATTACAACATCGAAATAAAACCCAGCTAAAAGCGAGCTGCTGTACCGCTGAGACTCCAGAGAACAGACTGCTGTGGAAATTAGAAGGGGCAGTCAAGCAAATGTGTTTCTCAAGTCTGGTCATTCAAACACTGCCTCAGAAGAGTATTGCAGGTGAAAATCAGTGTTTGCACAGATGGTGAACGTGTCGTCATTGACAGAAGGCTTAAATGAAAATGGTCTCCCAGCTGATCCTCCCTGACAATGCCCTCTGCCCCTGCTACCACCGCAGAAAGCAACATTTCCAAAATTTCCCCCCCAGTCTGGGCCGAGGACAGTGCCTCTCATGACTGCTGCTGCGGGATTCTGTCCGCCAAAATCTGAGTGACGTAGTGGATGCATTCAAGTCTACTGTCATAGATTTTAAAGGAAGCCTGTCAAAGTGCCTAAGCCTGATATTTCATACAGTTTAAGACAGTTTAAAGTACTGGATATGCTCAGATGATTATCCTCTGTGGCAAATCTCCTGAAGAAGTGGCTGTTTTGTTGGCAATTCAGGATTTGTTCCTTTGTTCTCTTCAGATTATTGAGTGTTTTATCATGGGGAAAACCTTATATTTCTGCACCTGAGCAGAACAAGAGAGCGATGCATCCAAATCCCACCTGTACTAGCCAGAATATAGACTGAAAGGAGCACCATGGGAAGCTCACCTCTCCCAGTCTCCAGCTCTCGCACCTTGGGAAGGGGAAGCGCGGCCTCCGCGATGCACTCGCTTTAGGGAGCTTAATATTCAGCGTAGGTGCGTGCACAGCAGCTAGCTCATACTGCCAGCGGACCCAAGCCTGAAGTACTTAGCTCTGAATAGCTGTGCTAATGCTGTGAGATCTACCAAGAGTTTTTAACAGTGATAACGTCCTGATGATTTAAGTGGTCTGGCAGAACCAACTGCAGTCACACAGAGATGGGATTTTGCCTTCATCTTTGGCAATGTGAAGGGCTGTGGTGCGTAGCTGTGCCTCGTCTTTGTGAGTACTTGCCCATGGAGTCTTATGAGGCCAGAGCTGGTTTCCCACCTCCTTGGGAGCGACATGAAAAGCTGTGGGTTCCCAGAGGAGCGTGCTGGTGGTGTGCGTTTCTGCTTCTCAGGTAGCAGCACACGCTGCTTCGCCCAACCTTCTGGGGAGGAAGACACAAGCAGCCTAATGAGAAACAACTGTCTAAAAGGACAGACCATCAAGGTGGAAGAGACACCTGGAAGAGGGGTGTTCTAAGGAAACTGCCAAAACTCTATTGTATCACATGGGATATCTAATACCTAGATGTGACACTGGTACCTAGTGTCGAGTCACTTTTGAACTCTGTTGCCACCTCATACACTGAAGAAATGCTTTTGCCAGTCTTCTGCGGGGTAGGAATTTGCGCCCTTTTCTTCCAGAGGCTCAGTGCTTGTGAAGTTTGGTGTGTGCCTAGCCCCAGGACGGGACTGTTCCCTCACTGGTGGTACTTGGTGATGGAAATGAAGTCATCAGAAAGCTTCGGCTGTACACGCTTCTCTACCAGGTTGATATGAAAGCATCTTTCTAGTGTACTCTCTTATGCTTATTATTTGTCTGACAACAAGTTCTCTTCAGTGTTGGGTGGGAGTTTTTTTATTTTATTTTCAGAGGTATTTATAGCTGCCTACGTCATATATCCTGCCTACGTCAGGAGCAAAGAAGTTGACAGTGGCCAGAGGAAAGCTCACAGGCAGAGAGCCCCTCTCCTGATAGTGGCAGGCAGTACCACTAGCAACACCAACATTTAAAAGCCCCTTTCTTCAGCAGCACAGTCTCGGGGGAAACAGCAGAGATCACCCCAGTGCTTGCTCAATGTCACTGTGCGGGAGCATTGATTGCTCAGATGCGCGCGTGCACCTTTTCATTTCGGTTTGTCACTGAGGGCCACGCATTTTAAAAGTCTCTTTGGCACTGGACAACAGCCCTGAGCGCTGGCAGGCTGCCTTCTGGAGACATACAGCAGCAGCAACTGCCCGGCTTTCTTCCCATGGGAAAATGTTGGGAACTCTCCAAATTATCAACTTGGCTCTGGAATGGCACTGCCCAGATGGCCGTTCTGCATCAGAAGTCGTGAGCCATGGAGGTCAATGGATAGATTTGGGCTTCAGAGTTTAACTTGGGAAAGAAGCTGGCCAAGCCTCATGATAGTTAGATAATTCCTGCTAAGAACCAGAGGTATTTGCTCTTCTTCCAGTCATACACACCATATTTTGGTGCTTGGAGCCACTGGTGATTTGCCTGGCCTAGGATTGCTCCTCCAGTCAGCAACGGTGTCTAAGGACTTCTCTTTCCTATTTAAGATAACAAAATGTTGTGAACAGATTCTTCCATCACTACTCCCTTTGATTTACAAAGCCCCTCAGAGCTGAGGAAAGATAATCTGGGGAATCAAATTCCCCGTCATTGTCCATAGCACCCCCTTAAAATTGGGGTGCCTTTACAGTATTTTTTAAAGTACTTTGTCCTCATTTGCTGCAAAGCACTTTGTGGACAGGACCTGGGTAGCATTAAGCTGAGCTACCAACTCCCACTGAAAAGCAGGGTACATCAGCTCAGGCTTGGCACAACATGAGCAGCATCGTCAGCCTCAGAGGATGCTGGTGGACTCTTGTAGGCATGGCCTTTTTGTGCTGCCTGACTCTCAGAGCATCTGGCCAATTTTATGCAGGTATGTTTAGCATACATGAAATAGGAAATGTCAGCACCAGCAGAAAACAAAACTCCTGTGTACAGAGGAGGGCAGAGGCAGCTCTAGGTTCTTCATACTGCCCGTGGCCCTCCATGTCCTACCTAGGGCTGAGAGGACAGTATCCGTTCTGTCTCTGTCAGTGGAGGTTGGAGATGTCCTTCCTCACCGGCAGCCCCAAAAGGGAAGAATAACAGTTTGAAGAAGCAGAAAAAGTGAGGTTGGATTCTGCTTTGATACAGTTAGCAGAGGAATACTCTTACTGATTCCTAATACTCTGCTTACTGCTAAGTGCTTCTTGGGAATGACTCAAGGGAGGGCTGTAAGAGGAGATGCAGCTCTTGGTAACAGTGATGGGGACAGAACTAGGAAAGGTTTCTCAGGACTCAAAGATTGAAAAAGCTGGGAAATTAGAAGTTGTGGGAGATGGTGATTGTTCAGGTACTGCAAATAGCACATGGGAAGGAGCAAGATAAGGAAAAGATAGAAACGGGAGACAGGTGCCAAAATTGAAAGGCAGTGCAAATTCTGGCATGTCTGCACAATGTGGCAATAACATTACTAAGCCTCGAGCTTGAGAGTAGGCATCACTGCCACCAGAAAAGAGATGGTAGGAGGCGGGGCAGGGACATCTAAGAGAACTGGAGGGAGACAGTGTGGAAGCAAAAAGCCTGAAGTGTAGAAATGGGTTGAGAAGTAAAAAGAAGCCAATGAGCAGTACCAGGAGGTGACGATGGCAGGATGTGGCAAGGAATGAAGAGCACTTCACCCCTCTAGAGATGGCCCTTGTCTTGGGCCTCATGTCTGCATGGGTGGTACCCATGCTCTCCATACATGTTGGGTCCCCAGAGGTTTCGTATGTTGGCTGTTAAAGCCCAGGCCTCTCTGGGCACCAGGCCTGCTGTTTACACCGGGGGTGCCAGGGTGCGACCAATACCACCCGGCTCATTTCGTGCTGTTAATTGGAAAGGCATCACACAACAGGCTGGTTGTTCACCCCACTGTGATCCCTGGAGCTATGACCATCAAGTTGAAAGTCATTTACATTATTAGAGTCAGAATGCCCCTCAAAATGTGGCCATCCTTTGTCAGCATCAATGTATTAGAGTATGCAAAGACTTTACAACCCAAGAGACAATATTGCCTTTGTCCTCTCTTCCTCTAAGAAGGCAGCAAACTACAAGCACCAGAGGATGTAATCCAAGTGCTAATAAATTATTGACGTCTCCCTTCAGCTTTTTACTTACTAAAAGGATATCAAAGCTCGTTTTGTGAATGGTCCAGACAGATTCCCTTTTGCTATATCCACAATTTAATTCACAAATATTGCACTAAGCGTTAATATTGAAGCAACGCAGTGTTCTCTCTTTACAGGCTTTGCAAAAGATAATAGTCATGTTTTGGATTACACAGACTCATAAACAGATACAGTGAAGGAAATGCCACTTGTGACTCCAATAGATGTTTGAATTTGTAATTTAAAAAAAGGCAGAGCTTATTATGAACTAGGAATACACTTTTTTTTTTTTTAATTTAAATTTAAAGCCTGTTGAAATCCCTGGACTTGCTCCTTATGGATAGTCTGCATAGTTCTTTGGCACTCACACAAGTCGTAGGACAGTATAACTTACTTTATAATTAGTAATAGCTCCTCTCTTCCAATATGCCTATTTGCATAAGTCAACTAATGAACCATCTGTATTAAAAATACTCTTTCCATTACTGTCAGCTTTGGGGCAGCATGTGGCAGTTCGGCATATATTAATTTTCGCTATTTTTTGGAGCAGCAGCGAAGTAATTTGAAGTCCTCATACTGCAATTTCCCTGGTAGGAGTCTCCCCTGGACAGAAAGCTTAATGTTCCTTTTTCAATAAAGTGCTCTGCAAGTTTTGATGTCCAGAAATGCTCAGGATCTTGATAGCTGTCTCATCCGAAAGACACCAAGCTCCTGGGCGTATCATAAAATGGTACCGGATCTTTGCAAATTTAGCCTAAATGCCGTGTCTCAACCGAAGAGCAGGACAAAATCCTGCCTGTTAAATCGGTGCCATGGCCCAGCTGAGCTCAGAGAAAAGATTGCCAACGTTTTAACAGAGGCACGCTCTGAGTGGCAGGGGGCTGATCTTAAACTAACACAAACTGCAGTTCCTGACTGCACCAGTTTCTTCTTGCTCTGAATAGGGGCGGCAGCGCTGCAACTGCATGTTGTTCTTTGCTAGCTATTTAGAAAGAGTGAGTGACCAGGCACAAAGCCCAGAAGAGAGAGCTAATTTTTGCAATATGGTATACGCATTTTGCAAGCCAGCCTGCAAACTGCTTATCTCATTTTTGGTGCTATATACATAAATATTCATAATTAATCTGTGTTAGAATGGAGGGAAAAGCTTCTAAAGAACAAAAATAGCCCCTTCAGGCAGCTCATACTAGTGACACTGATCCTCTGCATTTTGGAAATCAACAAATGAGCTTCTTTGCATAGATTTTGCAGTACTCTGAAATTCAAGCTTCCTTTTCTCCCTGTTCCTTCAGGTTGTGAAGGCGACCTTGATAACAGAGATTGATGCCTTGAATCTGGAGCTAGAGAGGTGGAAATAAAGGCGCCAAGTGAGAGATGACATTTCCAAAGCTTAAATCTCAGGGATAGCAACCTTCATTTTCCCTTCTCCAGGTCTCTCTCATCTTTAGGCTTTTCCCCATGTTTTGGTTTCAGGTGCTAGCAGAACGCTGACAGCGTGGCAGGTGGGAAGATTTACACGCCGGTGCCTTACAGATCGAAAGCCTGAATTCAACTGGGGGCTACATACCCTCAGAGACAACTTCATCCCTTAAAGGTGGAAGAGCCAACTAGCCAGTCCTTGGGACTGCTTGAAGCCATAAGCCAAGCAACAGTCAGGATTGGTTGAGTTGAAATAAATCACAGTTTATTCAACATCAAAAGCAGAGTGTCTGTGGAAATGAAAATAAATTAAAAACCTTCATTAAGCTGTTCAGGCTGCCCCAAAGCTCCGTGGGTGTTAGATGTATTTATTAAATAGAGGTGACTATTCGGACGGGGATAGCAGACAAATCTGACAGGCTGAGCTCTGCCAGGTCTTTGTTTTCCGTCCTTGTCTGACTCAGCTTTTCAATGTGATGCTCCTGCTCCTGGGCTGCTTGGCTTGCCCGGCTGGCACCTTTCTGGTGTGCAGCCTCTCCTGGCTGTCTGTGCAAACGGGGGCCCCAGCTTCAGAAAACTGTCACCCCTTCTGCCTTACCGAATGGGGGTGCTTCTTCACAGCTGCCTTGCGATACACTGAAGCCCATTTTTTTCTACCTCCCTTCATGGTGCCTTTAACTCTTGCTTTTTAACAGTCCCGACAAGTAGAAATTTGGCACAAATACAACTTTCAGCCCAGATTTCTTAGTGCACAGTTCTCTGGCTTGGCACATTTCCCCTCTAACCACAGCACTCCATCATGCCCCAGCGCGGCCACAGACACCCATTTCATAGTGTATATAAGGTCACTGAAACCATCCAGAGACACATATACAGGCTGACCAACCAGAGCAGGGTTTTAATTTCTCTCTTGTCCTATAGATTTTGGTGGGTAAGTCACCGGCACTCCTTATGCATTCTTTACAGCTCCTTCCCGTGTCCCAGATGTGACCTGCTCCCTGCCCATCTGCTGCTCTTATTCCCAAGAGATCATATCCCATTGTGCCACTTACAGAAAGGAAACGGGGTATTTTAAATGTGCATTTTTGTGTGGTTTATGAAGCTGGGTTGTGCTGCCTTCCACTGTGTGCATCCGTCAGGGCTGACAGGAGGAAGAGCCAGACTACTTTGTACGTATATATTGGATGGAGGCAAACAAATGCCACTCCTGCCAGGAGGAGATGTCATCAGGGGAGGACAAGGCACATGCGGCTGTAACTACAGTGGCAGTGGATGCACTGCAGTGTGATCCAGAGCCACGGGGGGGCAAAGGGAGTTTGTCAGTTGTCTCTCGTGGACATCCTGCACCTCCAAAAATGGGTGAGTTTCTCCATCTGGCATCAGCCAAGACTTGTCCAATGCAATGAACACCCTGAAATTCAGATTTAGCAGACCCCAACACTTCTACAAAATCCCAGCCTTGGGGCTTTTTTTTCTCTACATTAACACGCAAAGCACCGTTCCCTGCTCTACAGTCCTCCTAACCAACCTCTGACACAGCTTGAGTGCCTTGAAACTGGAGTGGAGTTTTCCAGAGCAGCATGCCTGAAAAGCAGCAAGCATGTTGTGGCAGGAGTTGAGGTGCGAATATTAAAGTGAACGTTGATGCTTCAAGTGCGCTCACTTGCCTGTTTGCAAGATTTTATGAAGCATTTAAAATATACACTGCTTTAGGGCACAGCAAGAGAAACAGATCAAATGAGACGGGCCTCACGAGGCAAAGAGTGTAATGAAACATGAAGCAAATATGCAGAGATAAGATGGTGCAGCACACCAGTCCTGGTCAGCGGGAGAGCAGATAATGACTGGATGCGCTGAGCAGCAGGATGCAGGCGGGAGGGAGAAATATCGACAGTGCAGGGAGTTTGCAGGAGGCTGCAGTTGTGCGGGGGGAGACCTGTGCTGGAGGCAGATGAAACCGTAGGAAAGGCGCAGGCACCAGGGAGGGGAGGAAGGGGCAGGAGCAGCAGGGTGCCTCCATTCCCTCTGCCAACTACTTCTGCCGGGAGAAAGGAGGTGAAGGTGGGCGGCAGGGCCGGGATGCTGGGGCGGCTCCGCGCCAACGCTCCTCTCGCACCGGGGGCAGCAGAAATGCCACTGCGGGGGATGCGGGCGAGGGGGGGCGGCTGCTGCTGCTCCCCGGCTCAGCCTGGAGGGGCCGGGACAGCCTCAGGGCTCCGTCCCGGCAACGTCGCCCTCTGCTCCCGGTGGCGGCGGGCAAGTTTGTCTGGCTGCTCCGTGCGGGAGCGCTCCCCTGGGGCAGCCTTCCTCCTCCTCCTCCTCCTCCTCCTCCTCCTCCTCCTCCTCCTGCTGCCGTGCCGCGTCCCGCCGGGGGTGCCGCCGCCAGCCCGGGCGAGGTGCGGGCTCTGGGGAAAGGCGGGAGAGGTGGCCGGGGCTGAGGGCGTGAAGATGCGCTGAGAGAGGGCGGCCGGCGGCGGGGGTGCACCCCGGGGGTGGGAGAGGTGGGCAGCGCATCCCGGGGCGGGGGGGGTGTCGGCGAAGCTCACCCAGAAAAGAAGACGAGAGTGGGCACCCCGGGGATAAAGGCAGGAAGGGGCACCGCTGGGAAGGGGAGGAAAAGGGTTCCCCGGGGAGGGTAGGGGTTTGGGAGGGCGTCCCCTGGGAGGGGGAGGGCGCACCCCGCAGCTCCCAGCCTCCCGCAGAGGCGCGCCGGGAGCCGCCGGGCGGTCGCCTGCCCACTTAGGGGGGCCGGGAGCGGCAGGGGCACCCCCCCTCCGCCTCGTCTTTCTCTCCTCCCCTCCGCCGCCTCCCTCCCTCCCTCCCTGCCCGCCTGCCTGGGATGGTGGAGGCAGCCGGGAGCACCCGGCGGGGCGGCCCTGGGCGCGGGGGGCGGCTCGCCCCGGCCCCGGCGCGGGGGGGCGGCCCGCGGGGGGCACCGCCGTCTCGGGGCCCCGCAGCCCCCGCCGCCGCCGCCGCCGCCGCCGGTGATGGCCAAGGATGTCCTCGGAGGGGGAAGCCGAGGCGGCTGCTGAGAGCGGGCCGGGCAGCACCCCTGCGCCGGCGGCCGCCGCCGCCGTGCGGGAGGAGGTGAGCGGCGGCGGGGGCGCCCGCCCCACCCCGGGCCGGGCCGGGGGGACCGGGGGGACCGGAGCCGCGGGGGGGGTGGTGAGGGCAAAGGCAGCCCCGCCGCGGGGATGGGGACGAGGGCGGGCGTGGGGAGGAACCGGAGAGCCGCGGCGGGAGGAGGGTGCCCCGGCTGGAGGCGTCTGCGGAGCTGGGTGGAGGGAGCCAGCCACAGCCCGTCCGCACGCCCGGCTACCTGCAGCCGCGCCGCGGGGGCGGCCGCCAGCCGCCGCGGTGCGGTGCGCGGTGCGGTACCCCGCCGCGCTCTGCAGTGCCGGGGCCGCCGGCGGGACCCCCCCGCCCCCGCCGCCACCCGGAGCCCTCCGGGCGGCCGCTGGCTGCGGGGTTTTACCGACGTGGGCCCGGCGCCCGGTGCCGGGCTCGGGGCGGCGGCTCGGCCCCTCGGCCAGCGGCTCTGCACCGAGACGGTGCAGTGGTGGGCGGAAGGGACCGTGGCCAGTGGAAGTTGGGGTGAATATGCCCCTTGGGTTTTGGCGTAGGAGAGCCTGCTGCTGCCCTGGGACTTTCGAAATGGTCTCGAAAACTGGAGCTCTGCGAGGCGCTGGTGTAAGTGGCAGGAGGGGCACATGGAGCGTGAGAAGGGGTTTGCAGCCGGGGCTCGGGGGCTTTCAAGTGTTTTGGGCCAAAGGAGGAGGTCATCCCTCTCCTGGTCCCCTGGGGCCTAGGCACTCCTGTTGCCTAATCTGCGATGGAAAACACTGTAGAAAATACGGCTCAGTTTGTTTCTTCAGATCAGCTGGGAAGTGCTTACTGTGGCCTTGCGCATCATGGGGAGGGAATGACGGATGTGTCTGAGGGTTGACACAAAAAATCCTGAGCCACAAGGCATTGGTCAGACAGAACTGCAGGGCTCTGTGGCAGTAAGTGACAATGCACGTACAATCCTGCACATTCAGGACAGCAGTCTGTCCTGTATCAGGAATGCCTGAGATTTTCTTCTATGCCTAATGCAGCCTTTGCTCCTTTGCTCCCAACTGTTTTGACAGGTCTGCCATGTACATCGTGTAATCCATGTGCAAATCATGGAAGTGACTGAAGTTTCTTCATAATACGGAGTTAAAAACAACTGTACCTGCTCCTAGGGATGCAGAGAGCAGCCTTAAAGCAGGCAGAGAAAACTGAAAACAGAAGTGAAAGCAACCCTGGAACATTGCTGTGTGCAGTTAGTCCGCTTAAAGCTTTTGCTAACGGGTTCTGTGGCTCATCAACAGTCTTGTGGTCCTGTACTCAAAATCCAGTAGCCTCAACAAAGCCGACGTGAAGCTGCAGTATACTTAGGCTAAAACCAAACAGCAGTTGTTAAAGTACCTGTAATAGAAAATTGACTTTGCAGCTCAGGTTGAAAAAACTGTCCTCCGTTGGTGAAAATTAGGGTTTTCTCCTGTATAATTGCTTTTTAAACACCTGTGACATGGTTCACCGCAAAGAGCTGTGGCTGGATCCAGGATACAGCTGCTGTTCCAACGGTAGAGCTCCCCAATGTAATTATAGCCCTGCAGAAGATCAATAGATGGTTAATGCTGGAAGGGTTTTTTTGATTTATTTGGTCTATGACCAGGAGCTACAGAAGGCTTTCCAATATATCAAGTCCACCATAAAAACATCCAAGCCATTTCCAGACATGAGAGCACTTGATCTCTCTCTCTGCTAAGCACATTATATCTTGCTTCACTCACCCTGTTCTCAGTTTTTCTTCTGTTCCAACACAAACATTTGCACATTTGAGTCTATATCTCAAATGCCTCTAACAGTGATATCTTAAGACTGCAGTCCTACAATATTGGTCTTTTCCTCATGCTTTCTCCATGTCCATGTAAATAGTCTTTTTGTGCTTGGACCTGCAGTTGCATTTAAATGCCCAGTATTAAATGGGCATTTCATGGGCTTCTCTATTAGTCTTGTCATTTATGGATTTCACTTAGATCAAATGCATGGGCTTAAATCTTAACAGTAACTAAAAATTGCCTTAATTAGGTAATAAATCAATATGAGATAAAACCCTGAGCTGGTAATAGAGAATGTGTCTGAAGTCTTTTTTCGTGAAAGCAGGACAGTGCAGCTGCGGAGCAAGAAGGAGAGAGGCAGTTTGCTTACCTGCCGCGGCCCTCGTCCTCTTCTGCCAAGGGCCACTTAGGTTTACTGATGACTTTGCTGAATGTCAGAGCAAGCCCTTGGATTAGCTGCCAGTAGTCTGGTTAGGGCTTTTTCTGTTGAAATACCCATTGCTCAGTCTGGATGATCTGGAACAGCCGTGCTTTTGGTGGTGGTGTAGGATTTTACCATTCCATCAACTCTTGCAAAAAACAATCAAGATCTTTGAGGGGAGGGAATATAAAGTACAGGTTTTTCCAAACGTTTCAGCAGTTATTGCTGTAGATTGGTTCTCTGGACGTATTTGCCTTTTCTTTCCTCTCAGAGGCAGCAGAACCTGCTGCTCTGTACTGCCCTGGTTAAGCTATGGGCTGGTGGGTTTTCTTCTCTTAGTTATTACTGTGACAGCCTACACCTACGCTGAAGAGTCGGTAGGGACTTTTCTGCATTTCTGCCAATTTACACCTCAATCTCGAAATGGTCTTAAATATTTGAATCTTTAAAACTTAGTTGGAAACTGTTTTTCTTTTTCAGCAAATTGAAGCTGGTGAGTACAAACATTGTTTATTTGCTACCGTAGCCAAGTAATCACTGAAGAAAGCTGAAAGCAGCCACTTGACATTTTGAAATACGTATTTGTCTTGTCTGTACCAGCAGAGTCAAACAGCAGTTGGCCATGCCCGGTTTTATCTTCTCTTCCATATGTAAGAACTTTAATTGGGCGTGACGTAATGTAATCAGTTAAGCTATTTACATAAAAGGGGGAAAGCCTCATGGGGTGATGTTCCTGAAACTCATGGTCATCAGCTCACTGATGGAGATGTTGCAGAAGAGAGAGGGCACTGAAAACTGTCTCATCCGCCTCGTACTGCCAATGCAAAATGCAACAGCGAGTTCGTTTCAAAAGTGATGTTTGTGGTCACAACAGCACCAAGGCGTGTTACAAGTTAAGAAAATATACGGGTTGTTTGCAGGCTACAGCTTTACACACTGTCAGGTCAAAAGATAGCTGGGTCCTTTCCTCTTAAGCATGCCACTGGAGAGATATCCTCTACTTGAGAGATTAACTCCATTTAATTTTCTGGTTTGAATGTCAAACATATTTATTTTACTTGTCAAGGCTTATTTTACGGCATTGAAAACATCAGGCATAAAGCCCTTTAGAACTTAGACCGAGTAGCTTTAAATTGTCCCCATCTATGGGTTGAGGCATACTCGTGGGGCTGAGAGGTGGCGGAGGGGGCGAGGCAGGAGACCCTCTCAGGTTTATCAGGTCTGCTGTAGGTACACCTTCCTCACCAGCAGATCCCCATGGTCTGATGAACCGCTTTCCCTTGCAGATCTGCAGGACTCTGTTTGCTCCCCACTGCCTCTCTGATGAGCTCCTCTTCCTCTAGAGGCTTGTTGCCATCCCTGAGACTTCTGTGCTCAAGAGAAATGAACCCAGGAGCAGGGGGTGGAGAGGAGAGAGGGCGTGGGGCCTGTGATGGAGGTTAATGTTGTTCCTTGCCATGGGACCATTGGGTACCAGTCGCCAGAGGGGGGCTATTTCCCTTGTGAAGCTCCCCTCCAAGAACTGCGCAGGACACTGACCCAATGGGCACTGCCCAGAGGAGAGCAGGAGACGTGAGATGTGGCTCCTGAGGAAGCTCCGCTTTTCCTTCCCCTCAGCTCTTCCAAACCTCTTGCAAAAGACCTGCTCAGCTAACTAATAATGATAGCTGCTGGTTAGCCTGTTGGAAGACTGTCACCATCCCAAGCAAGTATGATTGAATAGTTATTTTTTATGTAGTGCATGATATTCCCCTTCTTGTTTGGGGGTCAAACAGGACAAGCCCCTTTCTACCGCTCCTGCCCGTTCATTCAGCCAGCATAAACCAAGGGGTGCACCTCATTCCTTGATCTAAATGGTCCCTCTCATAGAGACAAAGGAAAAGGTCCAGCAGTAGTGGCATCGGAGGAACTGGAAGGCATTTTTTCATGATCCTGCAGTTCCAGGGAATATTTGCATTGCAGATCCTGTCACAAGAAAATCCATGCTGAGGCATCGCTTCTTTTTTCTGCTTTTGTTCTTTTCGTTGTCCCACTTTACCTTCTGATCACGTGTCTGTTCTTGGTGCCCTGAAGTTGGCTGTCTTCTCTGCACTTCACACGAGAAGCTGTCGAGAGTTTAAAAAAAATAGATAGGAAACATCAAATGGATGTGTCTGAGCTCTGAAGGGCAGCCGGGGCTCCAGCTGCGTGAGCTTCTACAGGCAAAGTCTTCCGTCCTCTCTGACAGATAGTGCTCCCTCGCTGCCGTGGCTGAGACTGAAGGGAGTTGCTCCTTCTGGCTGACTTTCCCAATTCCCTCCAGCTTGGGAATTTCGTCAATGGAGTACTGGGCTGGAGTGACAGGGGAGCTCATGGAGCTCTGCCATTGGAGGGTTATAAGGACAATTTAGGCAAATAGCTGTTAAGTATGTAGATGTTGCCTCGCAGGAGAAGGAGAAACTAGGTGACTCGGTGGTAGGTCCCCTCCAGAGCTGGGTTCTAATGCTGTTCTCTCAGGTGGACAGACAGTCACGTGATACCAGTGGAAAAGCAATGGGCCTGCACACTTTTTTGAAGCCCCAAATACTCTGCTTGTTCTCCCTTTCTCACTTCAGAGACCCCAGAGGATGATCTCCTGCCAGAAGGGAAGTGCGGAGACCAAGGATGCTTTTCACTCAGTGCAAGCCATTGCAAGAGTGAGGTAGGAGGTATCTTCTCCCTGGGAACAGAGCGGGAGGCTTCCTCTCATCTGTTTCTATGCCTTGGAAGAAAACAGCTCAAGTCATTGCCAGTGACCAGGAACACTGTGGAAACGGAGATTAAAAAGAGTGAAATGTCCGCAAGTAGTCCATACTTGTTTCTAGGTGTGTCCTAACACATGGTAGTGAGTTAACACCAAAAGTAGTGGCTGCCAAGCTATCGTCAGCACTATAAGGCCCTTTCAGTTGTTACAGTGACACAGTCGTGACAATACAGATAAGGCTGTGTTTGATTTTTCACTTAGAGCAGGAGTTCTACTTTTTGGAAAAGTGTGTTTAAGTTGTTAATTAGTTTTTAAATTCTAATCACGGGAAATATAGTTCACTTTCAGACTAATCATTCATCAGGCTCCTCTGAGTTTAAGAACCACAAAGTTAAAAATAGCACCCAGTGAAACTTTGTTGAGGTCAGTTGCTATAATGGCTTTTTTAACTACCCAAAACTCTTCTAACGGGCTAAGCAGCTTTGCACAGAATGGCCGACGAGGTGTTAGAGCGGGGATGCTGCCTGCAGCGGAGCTGGCAGGGTCTCTGCCATCAGGAGCCCACAGCGCAGGTCATGGGTAGAGGCTGCCTCCGAGAGCTGCCCATGCCGGCTCCTCCCTGAGTGCCGACCGCTCTGCCCACACCGCATCTCATCGGCGGCCGCAGAAGCAAGGAGGAGAAGTGCCTGAAATGAGCAGGACAGATGGCGAGTGGGAAGCTGGAGGAGCCTGGCTGCATGAGGCACCGGCAGCTCCATAGCACCGGGAGGCTGGCAGCCTTCCCGGAGTGGAGTTAAGGTTGTGAAGCGGTGTCTGGTGTACCTGGCAGCCGCTCTCACAGTGCCACGTGTGCCACCGCGAGAGGACGGAGGGGCTTACACCCCACAAAACACCTGAGCTTTTGACTTCTGTGACTTTTCATCAGGTGAATAATGTAAAGGCAATCCCGGCTCACACATAGCACCGCTTCTATACAGCACATCCGTGTTCAGCATCCATCCAGCAGAAGCCTGGTTAAGGAAAGGCTGGTAATACAGGGAAGACATGGGCTGGAAACAGCTGGCTGGTGAGAACAGGGACCGGTGGAAGCTGACAGCAAAGGGCAGAGAGCAGGTCACAAAGTGTCACGCTCCTGGCAAGGAAGCTGACAGTAGGTAATGGGGGTGACTTGCAAATGTGAAGTCTGCATAACCTGACCTTACCAGGGAAGAGGATGGTCTCAGTCAGAGACTTCTACAGGTCACAGCTTATTTGCGGGAAAGAAGTGATTTGTGGCCACGCATCTATGACTGGAGGCCGTCTTCATACCCATGTGATTGATTGCCCTTAGGAGCTGGACTGGGAATTGTGGAGTACAGCATTCAGTTAGTGTGGTAACAAAAGTGATTCAACATGAGGCATCGGCATCTTGCTTTGAGCAGCTCTTGCAAACCAGCATGGTGTGTCCTGCACGACACGAGCTAGAAGAGCCTGAGTGCCATCAGGCACAAGCTGTGCCATCTCCCCTACCCTGCGATGGGCAGGGAGAGCACCAAGCACCATGGAGGCTGGGGTGGTAGCATCTGCCAGTAGGGTCCTGCCAGTATGGGGGTCTCTCTGAGGACCAAACAGATGGAGAACAATCCCCTCGTGTCTCCCTGGAGGTGAGGTGGCCAGCCAGAAGTGCCAGTGCCTGGTGGAGGTAGGGGGTAGTGAGGGCATGTGTTAAAAGGGTAGGAATGACAGTCTGTCTGCAGGCCTGAGGTGTGCCATGGTCCTCTGCAGGGGACTGTCTGTCAGCAGGCCAGGGTAGGAGCTAAATTCCCCGATTCCCACCAGCTGGTACTCTGAGTTGCGGGATGTGACAGCTCACATGCAGATGAGACGTCTTCTTGGAGAGTGCTGCTGCAATGCTCGTGTGAAAGCATTTTATAAATGCTATTTTTTCAGTGTCTTCAGGAGGTATAAAATGGTGTGCTGAAACCGTGCCATGGGTCAAAGTCAAGTCAAGAAATAAAATCCAGGTGTCCTGGCTTCCAGGATCCCTTTTAACCATTAGGTGTTTAAATGAATTTCCAGTGAAGTTTTCACCTGCTGTGCTGTCACATGTTGTTGCAGAATGTGTCACAGAGAGAGAAGCAAGAGGGAGAGAGAAGTGGTATTTATGATGAACCTTCTTTTCTCACAGGGAAGCATTAGCTGCTGGGATGCTATCATCTCATCTTAACAGAAGCACCATCATGAAAAACAGCTGATGGCACTGAGGTCCCAGCTGTGTTCAAAAAGATGCAGAGAGGGGGAAACACACTCCCCAAATCTGACAGAGTCGCTGAAGCCCGAGCAGTGGCTGGGTGTTACTGTGAGGGATGATGAGCTCAGCAGTGCAAGGGACCTGGTGCGGCCGCAGCCTGAGCCGCACCAGCCCAGCACCGCGGGGCTAGCGGGTCCTCTGCTGAAGTGTGGCTGGCTGGCTCCAACTGGGAGGTCACACGCGGGAAATGGGAAGGCTGGAGGTTGAGAGGTCAAATCACAGAGCCACCTTGTCCAGGTTTTACTAGGCAAAAGGACGGCTTTGCAAAAAAGTGAGAATAAAAATAAAACCTCATTGTTATTGACAAAGCTTGATTCACAGTTCACTTTGAAAGACTTCCCCTGACTTCACTGGAGCTTGGATCAGTCCCGGATCACGTTTCTTCTGATGACTTGAGAGATGTTTTTATACCCCATTTAATCTCAAAGTGTTCCTTCAGAGTAAGCAAAGATTAAATGCTATTAATAACAATAATGAACTACTTTTCTCATTTGCAAAGTTCTAAACAGAGGCATTCAACAACCAGGCTGCAAATAGCTGGTGAGGAACTAAGACTCCTCAGGCTTCCTCCTCACAAGGCTGCCTCCTCCCGGCTCCCTGCTTTCACCCCCAGGGAAGCTGGTCTGTGGCTGTTGTCCAGCCTGGCTCCAGGTCAGTCCCTCACTTCCCCATGTTGAGACAGGGAAGGTTGGGCAGGGCACACAGGACCTGTGGCAGTGGTGAGAACACTAAAGCACAGGACGTGCACTCTTCAAGGATGGGGAGAGCACCTGCGACCCTAGCGACCCATGACTGGGAAGGGATGAGCTTTAGTACACCACTGAACTATGGCTCTGACACCCACTGCTGCAGGCTGCTTGTTTGCACAGCACAGGAGAAAATACACCTGCTCAAGGACCACCAGTATCTTCTGGCTGCTTGCTTCTCCCCCCCACTCCCTAGGAGCTGCGTCTCATGAGCAAAGGTGGGTGCGAAGTAGGTGTTACGGGATTCCTGTTGAACCCAACTGGGACTTCGTCAAGCACATAGAAGCTGGCAGCTAGCTACTGTCCCCTTCTCCCCTCCCTGCTGTTCCCATCCATCCCAGACTGAAGCAATGGGAGCTGGTCCCACCAGCCCTCCTGTTTTCCCTTGGCCGATGCCCGTTTTCCCTTCATGTCAGCAAAGCCGCTGGTAACACCGGTGCCGTCAGCAAGTTGCACCTAGCTGGTCCCCTGGGGCTGTGGTTCCTTTCTGTTGCCTGCAGCTTGCCCAAGGGTGCAGGGAGCTGTGTCTGGCTTTCACAGACTGGAGCACGCTGGAGCCTGCTCCTGCCCAGGTGAGGATCACTCCACCCTGCAGCTGTGGGATGGACGGACAGACGGATGCTGCCCTCAGCCCTTCCAGGAGCTCCCTGCAGTGCAGGAGCAGGGGCAAGGGCACCTGCCCAGAAACCTCCATGCAGTGGGGGGCAAGTGGCCAGCTAGGCATGAGGCAAGCTGCAAAACACCGAGCGGCACAGCTATGGCTCATGCCAATGATTCAGTCTCGCTAATCTGGCTGTTGCTGGGAACTGCATCCCAGGAGCTTTCCTGAGGATATGTGATGCTTTTATTGGTTGACTGATAAGTGTTGAGGTAAACCATGTTGTTATACCTGTAAAATTCACCCTGTGTCTACTAGGAACCAGTGATATTCAAGATGGGGGAGTGGGTAATATGAGCTAAGTCTGATGGGTATGCTTAAAGTGCAGGGAAAAAAACTGTTATTGGAGCTACTCACTTGCTCTGAGACAACTCTTCTCCCAGCTTTTCTTTCCTGATGAACTCATTACCAGCATTGACATTACTGGGAAAAATCCTCTGCCCCCAGAATGTGCTCTTTGTGTGGCTGCTGAGTTGAAAGCCAGTGGCAGCAACGTCAGCAATTTGGGGGGAAAAGGGATGAATTTGTTAGTGTAGTTATTTTGTGAGCATGTAGGAAGCTGCCATGAAAATAGCTCTGATTTCTCTTTTGGAAATGGTGACCACTTTGTTGCTAGGTTCTTTGGCACTGAAGATGCAACTGCACGACTTTCCTTGGTGCAGCGTGTGGGAGCATCACCAGCAGATGTGGCTTGGCCCAAATTTCTCACACCACTCACATACCTACCCTTGTATTTTAGTGAGCACCTTTCCCATCCTGCTGCATCATGCAGCATATATATTGTCTGGGATCTAAATGTATTTCTTTTCTGGGATTTCCTTTATTTCTGCTTGAAGAACGCAAAAGTATCCTGCAAGAGCTACTGCTGAATCTGACATTTTAGAGGACTGGAGGCTTCTTCTGTCCTGACCTCTGCTTTCCTCGTCTCCAGATGGTGGCTTGAATTCATGGT
The DNA here is from genome assembly GCF_963924245.1 of Chroicocephalus ridibundus. NCBI lineage: Eukaryota > Metazoa > Chordata > Aves > Charadriiformes > Laridae > Chroicocephalus > Chroicocephalus ridibundus. The sequence goes on along the minus strand of NC_086287.1, from coordinate 44,969,766 downwards.
GCGAAATAACAGGCTGTCTTTGTATGGTACTTCGGGGGGCGGGGGGAGGTCCTAGCATCTGAAATTTGTGTAAGTCAGCAAGATTTGTGCCTTTTCATAGTTTGTCTTTTCCTGCGATAGGCTCTGCTGGGGTGAGAAATTAATGCTACGATTTTGTGCACCTTCCCACCCTGAGACGTTCCCTCTGACATCTCCATCGATGGAAGGAGGAGATTAAATCTCTGCAGTGACTTAAACAAGAAACCAAGCGATCTGTGCTCGCCACAGGAGAGCAACTGCTGAAGTGAATGCCTGAGTCAGTGATGCTACAAACACGTGGAGTGCATGCAGGTTATTCGTTATAAACCAAGTAACATCGTTTCTGCTTGTCATTGACGTCATGGCCCCCGCTTGCAGGAAGTTTTCATTCTCACAGAAGGTTTCGTGGCAGAAGAACAAATGGTGCATCCAAAACATACGCGCAGCAAACAATGTGCTACGTGTTCAAGGACTGGGGGGAAATTCTCTTTGATGCAAAACGGATTTTTTCTGCTGCCTTCCATCCCTTATATTTCCCTTTCTCTCCATGCTGGCAGCCATGCTGAGAGCACTTGCTACTGGCTCAGCATGAGCCAGTAATGGGCTTCTTGCCGTTCAAGATGGATAGCAGGAGGGATTTTTTTCAGGCTCCCCAGGAGGGGATTTATGAGGTGACTGTTGTAATATCTCCCTTTTCCCTCACCAGGCCTTATTATCAATGCCCCATGCGGAGCCCAGATTGGGTCACATGGTGGAGGAGTACTTCTGCCCATCATACACCAATGTCTGGTTTACCACAGCCCTGCAGGCTCCTTCCTCACCATACTAATGAGTATCTGACCTAGGAGTTCATTTGGGCTTGGAAAGCAATAAGAGCCTGTACTCTGACGCTTCTCCTGCAGTTGTCTTCTCCCTGGTCACCCCAGACTTCTTTGGCCAGTCTTTCACCAGGATTACCTCAGGAGCTGGAAGATGATTTCTGCACCCACGTCTGTCGTGGCTGCTTGGGGAAGGGGGGTAGAGATCTCCTTGCTCTTCTTGCATCATCCCTGTCTGCTGCACAAATGGCGAAGCCTTTCTCAGCACCAGAGGTTGGTGTCAGGGCTCACCTCAGTTATGGTTAACAGCACAGCCTAGGGCTTGCCTAGCAAGGACTCACTCAGTGGTCCTTTCTGTGTTATGTCCTGCCGTGTCTGTTAGGAGGTGGAGCATTTTTCATTGCCCTCTCTTGATCAAGATAGAAGAGGTCTCATAGATAGAGACAAAAATCTGCTTTCATCCAGGCAGGTCACCACTTGCCAAAGTGTGTGACTTGTGGTTATTGATTATTCTTTCCCTTTCATATATCTCATTGGAATATATTCATCACTTCTATAAATCCTCAGAGGCAAATGAAATTGTGACTGGCATTAGTTTATCCATGTTTTTTTTTCTTCTTGCTTCTCTACTTTTATTTCTTTTCTTCCAGTCCTATGTCAGTCTTTCCCCCACTCTTTTTTTTCCCCATGGATAGGAAGCTTGTTCTTGCTAAAGAAAAAAGAAAAAATAAAGAAAAATATAAGATTGACGCTTTGCTCACATGAGTAATCCTGAGCTGTGGAGTCATTTTGTTGCCAAAGACAGTGATAAAGCCACCCTGTAGCCCCGAAGCCAAGTCTTGACGGAGAGCAGGAGCACGCTGTGATGCTGCACATCTCCCTGAGACACAGCTGCACCCTCAGCCCTGCAACGCACTGTCGCTTCTGTGGGAATCTCTGCCCCAATGTAGCACAGCCTTATCCCACCCCCCAGGCTGTGGGGAGAAGATAAGGGCATAGATTTGTTTTTTGGAGAAGTTCCCAGTGCCAAGAAAGCAGCCGTTTAGGAGTACTGCTCTCCAGGTCATAGACGGGCCAGGAGGACTGCTGGCTCATATGATGCTTTGGTGCTGTCAGGTTGCGCGTTTCCCCCATTTGATCCTTGCCCAGGTCCTTTCTCTGGGTCTGATTCCCTCCTGCCCCTGCCCCGGCTGTCTGGTCTCCATCGCCACCTACCAGAGCCCTTCTCCTGCCTTGGTGGCACTGGCATTTGGAGCATGTCTAGGCTATCCTTTCTCTCCACCTCTTACCACCCCCCGTGTTTCCCCCTCATTTCTCTATTTCTATTCGGGCCACATCTTCGCTACCCTCCGTTTTCTCTCATTCTTTCATTCTAGACATGATAGCATTTTGCTTCAGCAAAATTGCAGCTCTTGAGGTCAGCCACCAAGGGCAAACACATTTACACAAGGGGTTTAAAAGGAAAGGAAACGTTTTTGGCATGATTTCCCTGAAGGAGAATTTTAATGCTTTTGAAATTGGGGAACCCAGATATCTGGCTGCGAACCAGACACGGAGAGTCAAACTTGGGCCCTGAACTGTCAACAAACCGAACATTAGAATAAATTCATGCTGTGGCAGCATATTTTCTGCTTTTACAGCTCATGCTGGGGTTTTGAAGGAGACTGAAGCATGAAGTCTGACAGAAGAGGAAAAAGCCATATTGTCAATAGGGAGCTATGGAGAAATAGTAAACATAAGGCAAAATTATATATCAAAATTTTAAAGACTGTAACTCCAAAATAGACGGGTCCATATCCTTTGGACTTTGCAGACTGTTTCTCCCCACCTGTTGGGGAGTTTGGCAACTTTCGGTTCAAATTTATTTTGCCAGTCAAAATCAGAGGTGGACAAAATGAGAGGTTTATCATTGTCACCGTAACCAGCTGCATGCCACAGTACTGAGGCATCTAGAAAAAGAAGAGATGCTTCAAGCCCACACTGCCATACTTTTGGAGTAAAATACAGCTACTGATGAAGAGCATACAGCAAGCTAGGTGATAATGTGCTCCACTGAAGCTTTGGGAGGGTTTCTCTTAGTATTGTATCTAGACCTGCACGCGGGATGACTCCTGGCAGTGAGCACTGGAAGTGTGAGGAGCACCTTGGTGTCCACATAATGCCCACAGCCTTGTTTTTATGACTGACACTTAGCTTTGTGAAGACAGTTGTCTTGTATAAGTTAATGGGGTATTTAGCCATTAGGTTGGCAGAGTTCTGCAGGAATAATTACCGTATTTGACACTATCCACTGGAATTAAGCATAAAATCACTGCTGGTAACATTCACAGTTGGCACAAACATTAGCAGGCTGGTCTGTAATGATGAGATGAGCACAGTCCTACAGAGGGATCTGCTTCATTTGATAATTTCATTATTCGATCCAAAGACAAATCTGAAGTACACATTTCAGGGTGGAGACTGCAGCCAACCCTTCAGCTGTCCTCAGAAACAGTGACTCAAAAAATACCTGAGAGCAAGGCAGGTGAATGGCTGAACATGAACTCCCAGGGTGGTGCTGGGCAAAAATCTACTGATACAACTCTTGGAGACAGTAAAAAGGGGAAATGAGTGGGAATGGGAGGTATTTTATGTTTTAGTAGGGTGCCAATGAAATGTGTTGAAGTCCTGTATCCACTGGCAGGGTGCACATTTAGGAAGGATCTTAAGATGCTGGAGAGAGAGCAGAGGACCAAAAAGAGCTAGGAAAAGGGCTGTGCAGTGAAGGACTTCAAGACCTTGACCCATTTAAATTGTCAAAAAGAAGGCTGAGAGGTGTCATAATTAGAATGAAGAAGCATCTTCAGAGAGAGAAGGCACACATGAAAGGAGTCTTTCATCACCCAGAGAATGGGCATCCCCCACTGCCATGAATGGGCGCTGAAGTGAGGCAAAACTACAATGGCAGTGAAATATCATCACCAGAACAAATTACAAAGGGGATTGCAGGTTCTTCATTTCTTTTAGTCTATCACTTAAAGCAGAGTGTCTTCATGGAGGATGAGCTTTTACCAACCACTAGTAACTGGGCTGTACATAGGACTGTAGAGTGAAATTGCATTGCCTGTGAGATACAGGAGCTATGGGGAGAAGGTGTAGTGTCTCCCAGTCTTAAGGTGTAAATGTAGTTTGTGTTGTAGTAGAAGCTGAACCTTCCTGACGCAGAACAGCCTTGCAAAGTTGAGAGGAGAAATTGCTGTGACTATCTGTAAGTGCTAAGGAACCGTCTGGCTGTTTACTATATCATAAGGATCCCCACCATCACCGAGGGACAGCCACGTGGCTAGTGGGCGAGTCCTGCGACTAGACATGCTCATATCCAGAGGTCAGCAAAAGCAGCGGGCCATCACTGGTAAAACAGAGGCATCGGAGTTTCAGGTTAGGCACCCAAAAACCTGGGCTGCTGGAAGCAGCCTGGGCTTCTCTGAGCATGGCCCTTCCTCCTCCTGCTAATGGGGGGGGTTCATTTGGAAGAACAGGAACAGCCACACCACCTCGACCAGTGTCCCGGGAAATTCGGTAGTCCTTATGTACCCATCAAGAGGAAGGGACCTAGAGACACAAGCACAATTTGCGCACCCAGAAATATGTTGTTCTGGTTTTCCAACATCAGTTTTGCATTTCAACATCAGTCTTTGCTTTTTAAGGTGAAATCAGGGTTTGAGGAGAGGTAATTTTTTGCATTCTTGCCACCCACAAGGAAGTTACTTGCAGGCTCACTTAGAACGGTTACCAGCTACAACTTACCTGCCCATGTCTTAATTCTGGTTACTTGTAAGGAGTCAAGGGATGGGTCAGAGAGCTGAAACCCTGGCCACCAGTCCCTTGCTCTTGCCACCAGAGCACGCTCGGCTCCAGCTGGTAAGAGGGGGATGTGCCAGGCTGTGCACTCCCCCTCCGCTCTCTCTCCACCCCTTTGCACTGGGGGAGATTAACAGCCCAAATCTGCATGCTGCTACCACACAGAGCATGCTTTAATGATTTTAATTACAGTTGCTGCAGCCAGAACCTGACCTGGCTGCTCTTGAGCCAGGACGAGCGTGGGGTGGGTGTGCCTGTGCAAGGGAGGCTCCACACCAGTCCTTGCATACCTGCTTTTGATCTTGGGTATCTGCCATCGGAGGGTGTCTTTGAAGGCAATTGCCCTTTCAGCCACTGCCTGGATGTTTTGTCATTTGCAAACTAAGTTTTGCACAGAACTTTCTTGAAAGAGAAATAATCCAAATGTTGCCAGCCTGGAAACTCCTGTCTGCTACAGGTGTCAGTTGAAATTCCAGTTCTCCATTGGCAGCTAGGGCTTTCCAGACTATTTTCCAGGAACTGCGGCAACAAATTAAATAGCATCTATCATTTAGTGTCTCGGAAGGCTCCACGCCACCAGACAGAAAACAGACCATGGGAGGATGTGGAGCTGTGGTACACAGATCCTCCCCTCTTCCTGAGCTTTCTGGAAATGACAGGCAAAAAAAAACCCAACGCAAACTTGGAGCAGTGCTGCAAGCACTGTGGAGCTCAGTGCAGGGCTGTCCCCAACCCTTGTCCCTCTCCGTAAGGCCCCCAGCAGAGGTACCCCCAGTCCTCCCCACACGTGTCACCTCTTTCCCATGGTATTTTCCTCATTCATGCTGAGATCTACTAAAGAATTTGGAAATATTTGTTTGTTGCTGTTTTTCTGTGTGGAAGAGTAAAGTGAATTTTGGCTTGTGATGATGGATAGTTTGGGTAAGAGGTAGCAGGAGCTTCCAATCCAATCAGGTGTGATGAGAAGGGAGGCCTCTGAAAGGTGTTCAGCAGCATACCAGAGCATAGCAAGTTATTTATAGCATGTGTTTTTAACACAACTTGAAATTCATACACAATAATACTGACAGCTTGGCTGTGCTTCTTCACAGTATTTAATCCAAAACGTGAGATTTTTACAATTTGTACTGTCGTTGGAGCTGTTTGGGACCTTTTCGGTGAAACATTTGATTTGGCAAAGCCATCCCTCTTCACAGAAGTGGTTGTATAGTCACAGAACCATTTGGGTCGGGAGGGACCTTCAAAGATCATCTAGTCCAACTCCCCTGCCATGGGCAGGGACATCTTGCACTAGATTGGGTTGTTCAAAGCCCCAGGTTGTTCAAAGGCCCAACCTGACCTTGAACACTTCCGATGATGGGACATCCACGACTTCTCTGGGCAACCTGTGTCTCATTTAATCTTCTGTCAGGAGGTTTCTCAGGTCAATGCTGGAAGCAAAACCCCAAGCAAAACCCCCAACAAACAGAAGAGGAAGGATGCCTCTCTTGATTTGGGTTAGAGATCCAAATCCGCAAGTCCTAGCTCGCAGGCAAAGTACCTGGTGGCTGAGCCTCCATCTATTCTGGGACAGTCTCTGTTTGGCTCTGGCTTTCTGTCAGGCTCTCTGTCTTTGCCTTCTTCAATTATGTTTCTCTATTAACATTTTTCAGGGGTTATGCTTTTGTTCCACATCAAACAACACAGATCCCGCAGCATTCCTCAAAGGACACAGTTCCTGTTCGCTGGCTGGCCGAAGTTATCATGGAAATTATTAGTTTCCTTAAGCATTTATTGTACTCATCCAGAAATACAAGCTTGCCTTGTTTCGATCTGAAACACTATGCACGGAAAGGAGAAAATTCCACGTAGTACCACAAACATCATGCTTGCAAGAAGGTGGTATGTTAATTAATAAAGTCTGGGAGCCACTGGTTTAACATATTAATGAATTTGTTATGCAGAGAGAGATGGAAAGATACATTTCCTTATTAGATTGTTGAATGTCTGATACTTTTATTATAATTATGTTCTATTTTTTGTCTTTCTTACAAACGCTGTAATAGTGTTTCTAATAGTATAACTGTGTTAGATAATTATGTCAGCAAAGGGAAGAAGAAATAAGGGTATATAGACCAGATGAAACTATTCAGAACTTGAAATAGGAGGGACAGCTGTGAGGGTAGACCCTGGAAAAGAGATCCTTTTATAACCGAGGACCTGCGGAGAGTGGGATCTGCTTAGGAACAAAGGAGGGTATGAGACAGTGGGTCAGAAGAGCCAGGAGAAAAGAATCATGTTTTCCCAAAGGGTTTTGAACATGAAGGCCCTGCTGAACTGGACTGGTAGGTGTGTGAATCAGAGAGATGCAGTGGGCTCTCTTGGCTGCATGTCTTCACTAATGCAAGGAGGAGAGGAGCTGTCTTTTTTACAGACTGCAGTGAGAATAGTGAAGGTAATCCAGCTTGGGCTGATCCAGCCTTTTCAGTGCAGTGGGTTGAAGACCATTTTTGAAGTGTCTCCAGAGGATGCATACAGAAATGTCATGTTGGACCTGCAAGTCTCGGAGCTGCTGCCAGCCCAGCCCAGTGCCAGCCAGGACCGGTGAGACCAGAGCCATCTCTTCCCCCAAAGGGGAGATGGCATTTCATGGAGCTAAGCATTTCCCCCCTCCGATATGGCCACTGATAGCCCTAACCAGCAGGGCTGGTTGAATCACCCCTCGGGCAGAAGCCAAGCTGTGGGTTGTAAGTTGGACTACAGAGCTGCAGAGAGCAGAGAATTTGTTAGTCAAGGGAAATGGAATAAAGGGAAGGTGGGGATTGCAGTGCCTTTGGCAAATAGTGCCTTAACTGACGTGGGACAGCCCTCTTGCATGGCTGTGCCCAGGGCCAGGCTGACAGTGCTTCAAACAAATATTAGAAAAAATTGGGATTCCCAGAGCCACAAGGAGTACTTAAGCACTCACATTAAAGCTGCTGGACCTCTTTTGCTGGATCCACTGGCATTCTTCACAGTGTTAACCATCTGTGATTCTACATGAGATGTACCTGTGGAAACCTGGCTGTGAACTTAAATTCCCGTGTTAGAATATTGCCCAGCTGTTTTCATATGCACAGTCCCAGTAAGTGGAGTAGAGAGATGTTCTCTTCTAGAGTTTTCTTCACCTCAGAAGACCTTCACGGGAAAAAAAAGGGAGAGGTTTGCAATTCTTCATTACAGTCTATATTTTTTGCGTTACTGTAGCACTTAAAAACTCAGGTCTGTGTCAAGAAGAGACAAAGAATAGAAGACAGTAATTTCTGGTGGACTTTCCATGAGTCGGGAGAGCCTGGGGCTCTGACCTGGGGTACAGTGTATGGCTGGAGCAGAAGCCTACACTGGGGCAGTAACCACACTGGGACAGAGCAGTGGGTATTTGACAAGAGTTTCAAGAAGTTAAACTCTCCATGACTGCACATAGACTCAGGGATTCACCCCCAAAACTCCCATAGTTATTTTTCAGCTGATATGGGGACTCCCTGAAGCCACTTTGTGGCTTTCCTCAAGGTTTCCTGCAAAAGACTAAGGAAAACAGCCTTATTCTTACCCATAATAAGGTCTTTTCACAGCCCTACCTACAGAGAAGTTATGTACTGGGTCCTTTATATCCCACCTAGCTTCTCTACACCCATTGTGGACACTGTAAAGAGAATACAGCCCAGAATAATTATTCTTTATTCCGACACATACACACATACAAATGGTTCGGGATAAGAATATAAATTGTTTACAGATTCCTTCTGGATGCATCAGGAAGAATCAGGGGCCAGATTCTGCCCTTAGTCCCTGCAGATGAATACGGGTGTAGCTCCCTAAAATCAATAAAATTACTCTGCACTTACAGTGTCAGATTAGAAGCTACAAAATCAAAACCAAACCCCATGAAGTCTAGTTGTCAGTGCTCACAGCAAGCCAATAGCCACTCTGTAGTTACTTAGAAGTGGTTCTCTGTTCCAGACAAAAAAAAAAAAAAAAAGAAAAAGCAGTACTAAATCTGACCTTAGGGTCAATGCCAATGCTTCCATCTCATTCAGAAGACAGTAAACTCTTCTTCCTAGTGGTGAGGCGCTATTATTTCCTGAGTCATAAGATGCTGCTCCTTAAATTCCTTGCTGGTTGAAGATTACTTACGGAATCCTAACTGCTGTGGGTCCGAGAAAAGCTATACTAGGCGAGAACTTTACTAAGGGAGAAAGAAAGAAAAGACATTTCCCAAACCTAACATCTATTGGCATCTATGGAGCAGTTTGATGCATTAGAAGTGGCCCCTTGGGAGAAGAAGTTACAGTGTGCTTCTATTTTTGCACGAAATCAGGCTCGGCAGAGGGCATGATGATGCATGAATATCAGTGTGTTTCTGCTTTCTCACTGTCATTTCCTCAGAGCTCGGGGGGAGATGGCAGTAACAAGAGGGACGCAGGCAGCCCCTATCAGGGCAGTGGGGGGTCTTGCTTCACACACTTTCTACAGACGGGCAGCTGCCAGCCAGTAACGTAACTCATGCTGCTGCTGCACTTTGCAGGGAGACAACTCCATTTCCGCTAGCTGCTTGGCTTGATTTGGCATTTTTTATTATAGCCCAACGTAGCATGACAATGCAGCTGATTCACTGCGCCATGGCGAGGGTAAGGGCTGCAATCACACCGTCTCAGGGGATGCAGTGGGAGTACGAGAGTGCGAACTCTGGCTCTGCTCCCAGTCCAACTTTCAGGACTTGAAAGAGAGGGATGTGCTACGTTTTAAATATTCACGCATACACCCTTAGCTCCAATGCTTAAGCTTTCAGGTATTCTAGGTCGGAGCTAGTCTTCTAACCAGCCTGAAGCTATGCTGCACCATGCTGTAATCCTGACAATTTTTTCAACTAAATGTACTTGAATCTAGTAATTTTCCTGATGGCTCACCTCCAAGAAAAATGGTGTCAATCACTTGGTAGGTTTCAGGGTTGGGTGTGAGTCAGCTCTGAGTCAGGCAGCAGCTCCGGCTCCACAAAGTGCTGGTCCGCTTGTGCTGGCACAACCCGTGGGGCCACAGCCCTGCAACGGACGCTTCTCCCAAGCCTCCCCAGCAGCACCATGTGGGAACCCAGGTGCTGGGCAATCACAAAGCAAAGGGGCAAGTCCACAGCCCCACACTTTCACCTGTTCATATGCTCCAAAACCCTCTCAGCCTCGGAAGATGGCAGGGTGCGTAGATGATGCTGGCTCCAGGCAGGGAGAAGGTGATGGGGACTTGTCTCACCCCCTGCGGAGGGGCCCATCCAACCGGGGAGCAGGCACGGCGAGTCACTGCCGCGCAAAGAACTTCCCTTCCCAGAGCCAGGAAGAAGCAAGGAAGGAGTTTTGTCCTGAGACCTCTGTCCCTGGCACAGTGTTTCTGTTTGTATTCACATTTATATTAAGTAGGGTGTCTCAGTCCTCCGGCAGTCGAGAGCAAAGCCAGACACAGTCTTGAAGGCAACAGTCACCGCGTGCATGGTGCAAAGTGGTGTGACTGATGGGTTCCTCGCTCTCTCTTTGTCTTTCTCTCCCTCTCTCTGGCACTGTGATTGAAGCAACGCCCCGTGAAGCAGTCCCTGAGCGCCTGCATGTGCCGAGAGTCCCACTGGAAATGCCTCCTCCTCTCCATCCTCATGTATGGCTGCCTGGGTGCAGTGGCCTGGTGTCAGCTGTCCCGAGTCACCAAGCTCAGCTTTGATAGCTCCTTCAAGGGCAAGTCCATGATCTACCACGACAGCCCGTGCTCGGATGGCTATGTCTATATCCCGCTGGCCTTCCTCTCTATGCTGTACGTGGTGTACCTGGTGGAGTGCTGGCACTGCCACGTTAAGAGAGAGCTGCAGTACAAGGCGGATGTGGACAGTGTCTATGAATGCATCAACCGCATGCAGCAAGCCACTCCGTGCATCTGGTGGAAGGCCATCAGCTACCACTTTGTGCGGCGAACCCGGCAGGTGACCCGGTACCGCAACGGTGACGCCTACACCACCACGCAAGTCTACCACGAGAGAGTCAACACCCACGTGGCTGAAGCTGAGTTCGACTACTCTCACTGTGGATACAAGGACATCTCCAAGGAACTTCTGGGCCTGGAGAGCTACACAGCCACCAAGCTGAGGTTCACCAAGTGCTTCAGCTTTGCCAATATTGAGTCTGAGAACTCTTACCTGACTCAGAGGGCTCACTTCTTCACAGAGATCGAGGGGCTAGATGACTACATGGAGGTGAGGGAAGGCATGCAGCTCAAAAACGTGGACTTTAAAGAGCTTATGATGGCCTACGGGGACCCGGATCACCTCCCCTGGTATGTGTCCCACTATGCTTTCTGGGTGGCAGCTATCCTGATGATCTCGTGGCCGCTCAGGGTACTCATAGAGTATCGGACTGCTTATGTCCACTACCATGTGGAGAAGCTGCTGGGCCTGGAGTACACGGCGCCTACGGCAGTGGAGGAGCCCTTGTACCGGTACCGCATGCCCCGAGACGCCACGCAGGACAGCACCGAGCTGGAGTGGCACATCTGCACCAACCGGCAGCTGATCCCCAGCTACTCGGAGGCCATGCTCATGGACCTGGCCAACTCCCCGGCCTACAACAGCTACGCCGTGTGCCGATACGGCGAAACAGCCCATGGCTGCGAACGCTGCAACCGTGCCTCCAGCACCTCCTCCATCTTCTCACGCCACGCTTTCCACAGCTGCAGCGGCAACTCCCGCCTCTCCCTCAACACCAGCCGCTTCTCCCTCTGCCGCGTCCACGGCTCCCACAGGACAGGCCTCTGGAGGAGCCGCAGCAGCAGCATCGCAGACCGGGGCTGCCAGGACGAGCAGTGCTGCTCCTACTCCAGCCAGCTGGCTGTCAACGAAAACCCCCCGACCTACCATGACGCCCGCTTCTTCCCCGTCCTGATTGTGCACAGGCCGGAGGGGCACGATGGGCGGCATTTCTATGTCAGGCGCTCCTCCTGTCTAGAAACCTCTCTGTGACAGGCCTTTCTCAGCTCCTCTGCCCTGGGACAGGGCTTGCAGAAGTGCCGCCAGCGGGGAGCCTGCAAGCATTGGTCTCCACAGCAGGTCGGCAGGACAAGCTTCAGCTCTTCCCCTTGCCATTGCAAGAGGACGCAGTCACTCCGACCAATGGCTAACTTCATTTCCAGGAGCTTCTCCCCCTCCTTCGACTGGTCTCCCTAGTCATTTGTTCCCCCCTTCCTTCTGCTCTTTCGCTCCTCACCCTTTCTCTGCTCCTCCATTCACTGCCTCTCCTCCCATCCCACCCTCAGTCTGTTTTTTCATGTTTCAGTCACAGCATTTGACTGCTGTTGCCACTGGAGGATTTATAAAGCCTGTGCTTTGCAGTGTATTTGCCCTTTCGGATGCCCTGCATGATAAGAAACTCAGATAGAGCAAGGCGAAAGGCACGCGGCCAGCCAGAGTCAAGTCAGAAGGAGAATTCAGATCTGCAGGCGCTGAGTCACCTCCCGCAAACCTGAAACAAGGCACTTTTTTATTTATTTTATTTTCACCAGTCTTTTTTCCTCTTCTGTCATTTATTCTCTCCTTTCTTCATGTTCTCCTCCTCTCGCTTTACCCTCATCTTCATTTTTTTTTCAGTTTTCTTACTTGGGTTGTCCAATTTTTCTGGGATTTTGCAGGTGAGGATGTCTTTCAGGGTGTAATTACTTTCCATTGGGCAAAAATAAGGTTCTCGTGGCACAAATGCCACTGACTGCTGACACACGCCTCTGAGAAATGCTGAGGACTTTTTTTCCAGAGTACTGTCACGCACCAATAAAGCAAAAAGCCCTTTGCTCACCTTGCCCTGCCTGGTCTGCAGCGGAGACACTGCTGCGTTTCCAACTGTAGTTAACCTTGTCCAGCTCCACCCCTGTTAGCAATCTTTGAGAGCCGTAATGTAGATCAGTGCCCTGTTAGTGCCACTGTTTTTAGGACTATAGGTCTGGTTTGTGGTTGTTTCATTCCTACCCACTTGCTCAAAGCAGCACAGGCTGGACAAGGGGAGAGAGGCTGGAGAGGGAAGGGGAAATATGGTATTAATCCTCCCACCGATAGTCTGGAGTTGTTAGGAAGCTCTTCCACCCGCAGCATCTATTGGAGCAGTTGCAGGACTGCTCTACGTTACCCTCAGCTTTCCCTGTGCCCTGTGGAGGGTTTTTGGCCCATAGCCCACTGCCTCCTTCCCACCTTCCAGGCAGGATGCGGTGCCACCCCAGCCCCAGGCGGGGAGCACAGCTCAGAGCCAGCCCCACCGGCCACTCCTGCCGGCACTCCAGGCTCTTCCCGTAAGGCTTCCCCCAGAGCAGGTGCAGCACCTTCCAGAAGCTATCGGATTAGTCCCAGCAATGCCAAACCCAGAAGGTGTCTGTTCCTGGCAGAGAGGATCGCTGCACTCTGTGGGCTGACAGAGACCAGAGACCCAGCCAGAGACCCCCTCAACAGCCAGGGACCGACCCAAGAAGCTCATGGCCACTCTGAGGACCCACCAGGGACCTCGCACCTGCCAAACCTCCATCCCCCAAGTGATGGTCATATGCTGAGCAAGCTGTGTACCATTTTGTCGAGTGTATGGCAGAGATGGTTATCCACCGTGACTCACAGGAGAATGCAATACGATCGCAATACAGTCACTTTCAAAAACGAAGTGTTGTCAATCCCTACAGCAAGTAGGTAAGAAACCGAGCCCCCAGAGGGGCTGGAAACAAATGCTTCCTCCCAAGTCCGTTCTGTGTGTATCTATATGTAATATGAGATTTGTAAAGTCATATTAGTATGTGTAGATTATATATAACTCTGCATACTTATATGGTGATTTCTTATGGCATTGACTGTTGCACCATGTTAAATACATTTCCTTTTGGTTTGATGACTCCGTTTTGATGTGTTTATTTCAACTCCAGAAATAGAAATATTGGCAATACCTGGCTAACCTGCTGCGAATGATGGCACCATCAGAAAGGCTGTTTAAATTCGCATGAGTCGATCTTTTTTAATGTAAATACTTTATGTATGATTTATGTGACATTTTCATTCTGACAGCTTGGCATTTATCGTAAAAGACAGATAACACATATGATGTGTTAGTTTATCACCTCTAAAAAAGAATAACCATCCCAGACACATGGAGGAACCAGGTTTGGGCTTGGGGTAGTGATTATGGTTGGGCTGGGGCCAAACCAGATAACATTGAAATTTACAGAAAAATCCAAACTTAGATCCACCCCACAGTGACCCAGTCCTAGTCCCCCATCTACACTGTGCCACCTACCACCCCCAGGAAGAGCTGTGAGAGTTTGGGAACTAGGAAAAGATCAGGCTTGAACTCAAAGCTCAAAATTATCGCTGATTTACTTGTGTTCTGGAGACGAAGTAAATACAAGTCTTTAATATGGTTCCCTGTCCTTATCTTCATTCACACAGAAAGTTAAAACCAGCACATATGGAAGATGTAAGAGGTGGAGGAGGCTGAAACATCACGAAACAGAGAGGCTGTAATATTTCAACACAGTTTCTTACCGAAGGAGGTGATAGGGAGGAAGACAAGAAAGGAGAAAGGAAGGGATGGTAGCATAATACAAATTAAAAGAGAACAGAGTTCAGCTGCAGCGAAGATAATTCCCAAATGAGCAGCATAACTCATTTATGGCAAGCTTAGCCCAGACACAGGCAGGATGAGTTTCAGGCTTCTTGTGTAGCTGTTGCAGCCACCTGTGGCTTTAAATGCCATGTCCAAGGTCTTGGCATGGCCAGTTTGGGTCCCATATGTATTTCAAGATGGAGAGTTATATTTGGGTCCTCAGAAGCAGCCACGTTAAACAGTAGTATTATCTGACATGAACAAGCTCTGGCAATCCCATTATTATGGTGGGTTGGGCAGAGAATGGAGACAGTTTATGCCCAGTTTAACATTTTCAGCGTCCTCAAAAGCCACTGTAATATCCAGCAGCTCTCCAGCTATGTCCTTGGCAAGGTTTGGAAAGCCCAGAGGGTTTCTGCTTCCTCACTCTGTGTTCTGGCCCAACTTTGGGGCATTTATTTGAGAAGCCATTGCTAAGCTGCAAAAGCCCTCACACACGTGGAGCTCCCTCCTGTCACTTGCTGTAGCCTCTGGCATTGACTGAAAAGCTGGGAGCAGCTCCTGTTCCGGCCTGGGGCTGAAGATGCTGATTTGAACGGATCACACACTCACGAAGCACCTGAACTGCCACCCGGGGTCTACTACACCATAGAGCAGAGCTGCTCCTGCGACCCTTGAATGCCACCTCATTGCCGCTGTTGACATTGCTGCAGCTTCCTGACGCAGGATGAGGGATCTGTCCCCTAGGCATGGAGGGAACAACGCTGCTCTTCAAATCCCAAGTCAGAGGATGGAGCAGACGAGTTCTTGAATCCGAGTGCAAACCAGGCAGCTCTATGGAAAACGCCTTGTACAAACACAGGGATTTTGTATCCGATTGCAGACTGAGACTACTTTGACAATAGAGTAGTGGCATGCGCCAGCAGCTTTTGCTGAACTTTTAGGGCTATGGCTTCTCATGTGGAAATGTGTGTTTTGGGGTGCTTTCTCACTGGGATAACCCATCCTTGTCCTGTTGGGTCTAAATAATTAGAAGGGGCTGAACAGCAGAGGAAGATGAGGAAGTCCAGCAAATAATTCTCTCCCTCCTGCCTTCTCTCTCTTCTTCCTCCCTCCCTCTCTTTCTTTCTTCCTTTTTCCTTCTCCCTCATCTTCAGAAGTCTCCCAGCATTGGGAATTTATCTCTTGATTATTGTGCAGTTCTCCAGGCATTTTCTAGAACATGCCTACACCGCCCAGCAAGTCCAGTGAGATGTGACAACACATGATCGCAACAGAAGAAATACGGAAAGGATGTAAGCCGGGAAGGCACTAGCTTGTTTATAAGCCACTGCGCTGTATCCTGTGAGTGTGAGCCGTGAGCACTGCCACTGGTGTTATGGCCTGTAGAACAAAGCCACGTTGCTTAATTCAGTGGCATAAGAGGCCGGGAGAGTTTAATTGTCTTCAGTTCCTAAAAGCATTTTGGAATCACCAGTTCCTTTGATTTCTGCGTGGTAATATTGCACTCCTCCGTAAGTTTTCCCACAGCAGTTTGCACTCCAACTGGCAACGCGTGCAGGATTTCAGTCCAATTTTCATATGGCTCTTCCTGCCTATCACTGTTGACACAAAGCCCTTTTTGGAAGAGATGAAGCCAGATTCCCTGCTGAGGAAAATTCCCTTTGGTCTTCTGCTTCCAGCACAGCTTTGCTCTCAGAGTCTGGCCTCTACAACAGAGTCCCAGAGTCTGTGCTGTGCTACAACTTCCTATCCCACACTCCTCTTTGCAGATGAAAGCTCCTTCCCCTTCCCAAAGCCTTTGGGAACATCACATATGACATTTGGATGAAGCACAACATGCCTGTCAAGGTACAGGCATGCTCCAGCCACGCAGCGTGGAGCCAAGCCTCTTTCAGCCACTGCCTCCTCAGATGGGCTTGGCCAGGTCACAACGCTTGCCTGTGCCTCCTCTCTCCTGCTTGGACACCGGAGCGTTTCCTGAGCCCACGGGGCCAGTATAATGTTGTAAGCCTCTGTAATTGTAAGGCTGGAATAAATCCTTAGAAGGAAAATGCTGTACAAACACAGCATTATTCTAACGGCCATTAGTTTTTCTCATGAGACAACTAAAATCTGCAGAAGTAGCTACTTTCTGGAAGGCGCTACCGCCATGAGTAAGTGCAGAAACACGCTGCGCACTCGGATACATGGGTATATATGGATACACGGGGGAGAGAGAGCAGTGACAGCAAGTACGCGTGAAGCTTTTAGCAAACACCGGCGCAGAAGCTCTCAGCCCAAGAGCTGTCGTGATCCCAGCAAGAGGCATGTCACGATTTCCTGTCCCGGAGAGCACCCAGGCTTCCTGCAAGGTCTCAGGTGGATGCTTGTTAGTGTCTCCTCATTGCAGCGGGAGGCACTGGGGAGGGAGTGACATTTCCATTCCAGTCATTAAATCTTCTTGGCGTTGCTCCAGTCCCCTAGGAATTCCTATCAGAAATGCAAATGGATGGGTGGGGGGGAGGATCAGAGCTCAGGAGGGAATTACGTGGGCTTGTCGTGCCTCGGTTTCTCCATCCCACTAATGGGGATAACGCTGTTTCCCTGCGCTCCTCCATTTAGCCAGGTTTCCAGAGTACTGCGGGAGCCACTGGCTAAGTGTTGCACACTGATGGCTGTGGCAGAGCTGAAAGCTGCATTGTGTTGTAATGATATTGCTCCTTATGGTGCCTTTCAACCCAGATTCTCACCATAACTCCTACAAAAAGGCAGCACCACACTTTTTTCAGAATTTGTTTGTCGGTGACTTTTTCCACACCGCGCCAGTAACTCTGGCAGCAGAGATCTCCTTCCTTAGACCTCTCCCTACTTTTCCACTAAGTGGAAAAGAGGGCAAGGCCGAGCGGATCCTGCTTGAAGGGCACAGGCGCATCTCCTCTTGTTGCAGGTGCTCCACCACAGATCAGGCACCGGCATAAGGTTGGCCACCATCCTGGGAGCCGGGGTCCGGCTGGCGAGGGGAGCACGGTCCAGGCAAGGAGCCGGAGAGGTCCGGCCGGGGAGGGAAGATGATGGGGCTGGGGGTGCTGTGGGCATGAGGCGAGGTGCTGCTCATCTCGGCAGGGTCTCGGTTTGGGCGGGGCTGAGCCCCGGTGGTGGCCCCAAGCCCTCCTTCCCAGGGGGGGCTGGAGGGCCTGCTGCGGGGCCAGGCTGCCCTCCTGCCTCCACGTGTAGGTAGGGGAATAAGCGACCTGGTTTCCCCCCTCCCTGCCCGGTGCCCCGGCAGCTCCCGCCGATGTGGGTCACCCGCCGCCGGCGCTCTGGAAAGCAGGCCGCCCCGTGGAGCAGCCCCCGGGGGAGGAGGGGGGACGACGCCTCCAGAAATCCCCTCGCCCGCCGCCCCCCCCTCGCCCCGTCCCGCTCTCGGGAGGGGTCCGACGCCCGGGCACGCCGCGGGGCGGGGGGTGTCCGCGCCCGCGGTCCCGTGCCGGGGCGGCGGAGCGAGGGGAAAGGAGGGCGGGCGGCGGGCGGGGTGATTCGCCGCGTCGGGGGCGGTGGGCGCCCGGCTCATGCATATTCATGAGCGTGATGTCAGAGGGGGAGCACGGCGCGCGGTGACCGCCCGAGAGCGCCATTTCCTGGAGGAGGAGGCGGCGGCTGAGGAGGGACGGGCGGGCGGGCGGACGGACCGACACGGGTTGAGGAGCCGCCGAGCGGAGCCGGCAGGGGGACACCGCTCGGCGGCGGCGTCCGCTCCGCTCCGCACCGTACCGTACCGCACCGGACCCGACCCGACCGACCGCGCCGTCGCCCCCCGCCGCTCGCCCCGGCCGGAGCCGCAGCCAGAACTTTGAGCGTCCCCGCAGCCTCCCGGGGGAGTCCGGTGGCGGGCGGCGACGCGGGACTGCCTTAGCCGCTGTCGCCGCCGCCCCCTGCGCGGGCGGTGGGAGCCCCTCACGGCGCCGGGAGCTGAGGGGGGAGGATGGTGGTGCGGGAACGATGGAGCTGAAGCGGAGCATGGCGATCCCGCGGCTCCTTTTGCTGGGACTGTGGGCTGCGGCGCTCCGGGACGTCGCCGCCGTGGCAGGTGAGAGGGGCAGACAGCCCACCGCCGGGCGGGAGGGCGGCCGATGCTGCTCGCCGCGTCTGAGGGCCGGGGACGGGGGGTCAGTGCCCCCCGAGCCCTCTGGGCGCGGCGGGAGGGGCTGCGGGGCACGGTTCCCGCCGCCGGGCCGTGATGAGGGGGGGCTACCCCGCCGCCGGCCGGGTCCCCCCGCGGGCAGCCCCGGCCGCGCCGCCTCTACAGGTGTCGGCAGCACGCTGAGGGCGAACGCCGAGCGCGGGGCCGCCCCGCCGGCAGCGGCTGGGGGACCGGTCGCCTGCCAGGGCTTGCGGGGTCCGCCCGGTGTGGCGGCCGTGGAGGCCTCGGGCAGCCACAGGTGGGGGTCGGAACCGGCCCGTTTTGGGCCCCCCGCTCCGCCGGCTCCCTGGGTGCAGCCGCCGGGCCAGCTGCGCGGCGGTCGGGAGGCGGTGGCGAGCCCGGGCTGTGAGGGTGCTGCGAGCCTCGCCCGCCCGGCTGGAAGTACAAGAGGAGTAGTAAGTCGCAGCCCAAATAACCCTCCTCATTGTTTGCGGAGGTATTGCCCTGGTATGTGCCGAGGAAAGCCGGGCGCTAACGCATTCCTGAGTGGCTTTTGTTGCGGTGTTTGTTTGGTTCTTTTTCCCTCCTGAACTAATTTTCCGAAGTTTCACCCCCGGGTGGGCAGGGAGAGGCGGCGTGTGAGAGCCGCTGGGCGCCCGGGCGAACCTCCCGCCGGCTTCCCCGAGAGCTGGGGCTCCGCGCTGCGGCTGGAGCCGTGTGGGGGGGCAGTGACAGCGAGCCGAGGGGCCGTGGCACGGGTGGGATCGCTAGATCAGGGTCCTGAGGAATCTGAGGAGCGAAAAACCTTTCTCCCTTGGCGTGCATTGGTAGACACCTTCCTCCCTCTCTCCGCTACCAAAATAACTTCACAAAAAGCAGACTCGTGTTCCTAGGAATGATACAAAGGTGCAAGTTTTAAAAAAAAAAAAAAAAAAAAAACAACCAAAAAACCAACAAAGAAGTATGTCACGTATTTTGACAGCTAGTATGTTTGTTTGCTGTCAACTCTGTCTGACAACTGGTTGATAAGAAATTTAGTATAATTGTATTTCCTAGCTACGCGTTTCAACTCCTGCAGCTCTTACAGGTAGGCTTGGAGGAGCCTGTTTGGATGAGATTATTTCATGTGCTGGCAAGAACGTTATCAGATGAGAAATCGTGAGTGGGAGAGCAGAAGGAGGAATAGGTGGAAATTAAAATCCATATTGGCCTGCTATGTGCTTCTTCCTGATACCTGCAGGAAGAGATGCTGCAGCTAAAACTGGATTTCTGTCAAAAACCTGTGACTTTATTAAAAACTCCAGATCTGTATTTCTTCATTTCAGTTGATCTTGACAGAGGGGGTGATGTGGAGAATTACAACTCAGGCTGAATACTTGTACTGTGTATTAATTTCCTACATCATTAACTTGTATGGGAACTGAAAACCATCAAGGATGTCTAACAACGCTTCTTTGTTTAATTCGTGGCTAACTCAGCGGGCCAGTCTGAGGAGAGCTGAGTAGTTTGCTTTTCCATGAAGGCACCTGTAGGTGTCTGTCCATTTGTGCGTGTGTTCAGCAGCCTGGCTACATCAGTTTTCTGTAACACAGAGAGAACTGCTATGAAGCTTTCATGTTTTATTCCAATATTGTGAGTGGTGAAAGGGAGGATGCTTTCTGGCATACACTGGGACATGTAATTTGTGTTACAGATGAGTTAAGTAATGCAAGGTTAGATCATCCTCACCCAAGGTGATTAAATCCTTAAGCCAGCAAATGAGCTGTAGCAACTAAACTAAAGTGATCATCTTAGCAGTTTTCTAACGCTCTTTGTGAATTTGCTAAATTAATAACAGCAGATAGAAAGGCAAAAGACTGAGTGTGGGAAACCAGTCTGGTTTCCCTGTTAACAGGCTGGGGGATCTCATTAAGGAGAGGAATAAAGTCCTTCTGCCTGTGTTCTGGGATTGCTCGGACCACTGGTGCTCTGCTGGGTACCGGCTGCCAGTGGCAGAGCGCCGGCTGGTCCCACAGTGCTGGCTCCCCCCTCCTTCCAGCTGTTAGAACCATGCAGTGAGTAACTCTGCCATTGCTCTACCCTGTGAGCTGGTGCCCTCGTGGCTGCGGGAGGGTGGTGTGTTGGCAAGAGGGGAAGTGGCACATGAGAAATCTCTGTGTTCGATCACTGGTCAGGCTGTAACAGAGTTCGAGAGCAGCGGGGCTGCTTACTTAGCAGCGCTCCGGATTTCACAACTGGCATTTTTCTGTCTGGCTCTGTAGGCTAACGAGGCATCCTGTGAGAAGCTGACCAGCCAGTGAACTGGGTGAAGTTGTAATGTAGTGTGATATGTGGCCTTGCAAGGGCAGCAGAGTGATGGTGTCATTTGTTTCTGAAAGAAGTGAAGGCCACTGCCAGGGCACAATATTGAACTAGGCTAGACCTGTTCTGGTCTGTCAGTCCTGTGCCGCTGCATAGGAAATGGCCACTCTCCCTAACAAAACTAGCTTTACGTTTATTTCCCACCTTCTTGCTTTCCCACGGTCTCCTTTGATCCTCTGGTTCCTCCTTTATATGCCTTTCTTCCTTAAATGCGCTTATATAGTTGGCTTCCGTGTTTTCTCATGGTAACACGTTCCATATATTCACTTCTGCTTGAGGGAAACACTCCCCATCCACCCACACATGTAACAGTGCTCCGGGCCAAATTCTGAACACTTCTGTGTCAATGTAAACCTGAGCAGCTCCACTGACTCTGGCCCTGCTGCTCTGGTGTCACAACTACATAGCTCTGAGTATAACGTGGTCTTTTGACTGAACTGAAGGGTCACGGAGGCTCGTTTGAGCACACGCCCACGTCACACGACAGAAATATCTGTTCTGTAAACATTTCTGCTCCTCGGCGAGGTATGCTGTGGAATAGGCTTTGCTTTCACGGGTTTTGCAAATTGCAGAGAAGCTTTCTGTAACGCAGAGGAACAGTGTACGCTGAATAATGAGACAATTGCTTCTTTCTCGTATCCCAGCTCTTTACAAATGCATACAATGGAGCAAGCATGATGATTTCTTAGCAGGACAGGAACACCGTAGCTGAAATTCAAGCCTGGGGAAAAGAGGGAGGTGTGGTACCATGTTGAGTGAACACACTTAGCAGTGCTGGATCACTGACACCACGAAGCTCCCAGCGTTCCTGCCTGGGCACTGCGTTGCAGATGCTCACCCTGCTGTTATGTGAGTTGAAAAAAGCCCCATGTACGGACTGAGCCACTACTTTTCTCCAGCAATTGCGCTTTCAGTGCTTGCCTTTGACTATTGCTTAGCAGACACAGTAGAGCAGTGCCGAGACTAACAGACCCCTCTGCAGTGTGTGCTGGTAGGGTATGTAATTCCAGACCACCAACCTAGAGTAATTTGCTGTACTCCAACCCCCCTTCTTCTGGGGGTGGGGCGGAGTAGTATTTTTTTTTTAGGTATGAAATTTACAGGATCTCCAATCAAATTAAAGGTGTCCCAGGGTCAACCCGTCAAACTAAATTGCAGCCTCGAGGGAATGGAAGATCCTGAGATGTTGTGGATCAAGGATGGACAAGTGGTGCAAAGCGTAGACCAGGTGTACATTCCAGTAGACGAAGAACACTGGATCGGCTTCCTCAGGTACAACAGATGCAGAGAAGGAAGAGTATCGCGGAAACTATTGCACAGTTTTCTGCTGTCAGCTATATCTATGCAACTGCAGTGCCCTTGGTGGGGCAGGGTCCTTGGGTCTGCAGTTCAGCACATAGCAATGGCATAACTGAGAGCGGACCTGAAGCCTCTGAGGGCTGAGATTTTATGCGCTAGAACTATATTATCTTCCTGACTACTGTGGTGACAGGTGCTTTGCTAATGCTTGCGACGCTTAAGCTGTGACTTCAAGGTGAAAGGATGTTCTTGCCTTGTTTGTTCATCTTGTTCTGCCATGCAGCAGGAAAACCAAGGTTTGACTTAGGTAAATAGGTTTTCTCTCTCATTCCGTTCTCTTACTCTCTCTCAAGCTGTCAGTCTGCCTAAAGGGTGAGGATTATTAACTGAAATGAGACTCCCAAGGCTATATCCCCTTCCTTTCTTTGGGGAGGAGTGTTTGTCACCTGAACCATCCCCGAATCATTTTGCAGAGACTTTCCTAATTTTCTAATTCCTAATTTTGCAGAGACTTTCAATTTACACCACATGACATCAGTCCTGCCCCACTCAGAGGCACAAAAACTTTCTTCTGCAAAGCAGCTCTCTGGGCCTTTATTTCAGCAGAAGGACAATGTTGGCTAGTTCTGGAAGTACTGAGTTAAACAAGACTCAAGGTTCTGCTCTGGCCTTTTCTTAAAAAGAGCATGTACAAGCAAGCATGCCATCACTGTGAGGCCTCAAAACTGTTGACTGACTGAGAATCACTCTTCCCTGAGCTCTGGCTTCATCTCCTGTTAGGTTTCTTAGATTGACGTTGCTCAGGTTCTCCAATTCCAGCGATCAAAAGTCTCTGTGATAAAGCTTGTCTGTAATAAACATTTTGATAGGAAAAAAAAAATCTGTTCCCAGTAAAACTATTGCATAACATTATGTTGTGGAAACAGTTTGTCCTGAAACTATATCATTTACTTCCCCCCAGTTCCCCTAGTTAACTCTCTTTGCCCCTCACAGTCTCTCGGTCTGATCTCCTTTCTCACCTCTTGTTTTCCTCCACTGAGAACTTTCTGCAGCACCAGGGCTAAGTATAGGGTGCTAAATCTAGATGTATCCATATCTTTTTCTCCTTTTTCCTTTCTTCTCCTAAAGTGATCATTTCTACCACCCACTGTGTGACTCTGCTGCGATCGCTGTGTTTCAGAACATGCGGCTGGATGGGCAGGACAGCTGATGCCATTTGAAGGTACAGCTCTGAAAACCAGGCTGTAGTGGGTCCATTTTGTGCATTTCAGCAAACACTCTCTCTTTTGTGTCTTCCTTCCTGAGACATTCTTCCCCTTACCCAAGGCGGACTGCTAGCGTCAGAAAGGCGGGCATCAGATCTGCTGAGGATCCCTGCATGGCAGCAGATGCATGGCTGCACATCCCGCGGCAGGCAATCAACATTTATACATTGACAGGTGCTCAAAGTCACACTGGTGCCTTGGGTAGCTGAGACCTTGTCACTTTGGGACCAAATTCTGTCCTTACTCACCATGCTAGCCTTGTGTTGCTAACAGCAGTGAGGATACCACAGGTTTCCAGTGGTGGGGCAAGGAGCAGAATTTCTCCCCCAAGCTGGAGGCCTACGACATGAATGCTGCTTAGTCCCCATGGCTGCCTTCCCCTGCTTGGATGCATCTTCTCAGAAGGGGAGCTGTTGCTGAGCAAGGGAGGACACAGAAGACTTCGTAGGGTGAGGTCCTGTGCTGGAGCAGGGCAGTGTAACCCCTTGAAATCACAAGTTGAGAGGCCCAAGGGGTTTTGCAGAGCGAGGCGCTCTTAGGATGAGAAGAACACCGAGTGTTGTTGAGGTGAGGTGGGGCCTTTTCTGACCCATCTGTTCCTGTATGAGCCTGTCACCAGTCCTGTCACCTCACTGAGGCAAAACAGTCAGGCTCGTTGAAGGTTTGTGGTGTGGAGTTTCCTGCTAGCTCAGATGTTGTAGGCCAAGCTGTCGCTCTTGAAGGTTAGCTAGAGTCACGATTCAGGATCAAGATGACCAACCCCTTCCTATCCTCAAAGGACACAAATGATGGGTGTTCTGTGGTGGCGTTTCGGAAGAAGGCTGTCTGCTCTGCTGAGGATTCCCTTCACCCACTTTAGAGAGGAGCCTCCTGTCTCCACTGTTCTGCCGCACGCTTTGTGCTGGCTAGCTGTTCTCCTCCTCCCTAGAGCTGGCTGCGTCTCAGTGGGTGTTGTCCATGCATCTGGTTTGCCATACACCGGAGGGTCCTTTGGGGGCAAAAACATGCTTTATCCACATAAAATATCGATATGGCTTTTGACTTTTTTCAGCTTGAAATCCGTCGAGCGGACAGATTCTGGGAAGTACTGGTGCCAGGTTGAGAACGGGGGGAAGAAGGAAGAATCACAGCAAGTGTGGCTCATAGTGGAAGGTAAGGAGTAGTAGTAGTGCTGGTTTCCTTTCAGGGCTGACCCACCAATGTGCTCTAGGTGGAAGTGGTGAGAGCAGATTGCTACAGTGACAGGCTTCTTGGCTCTGAACCATTGCTGCTAACTGCAGCGAGATCACTACAGAGCAGGAGTAAGAAATGGTAGGAGAGTAGTTTCAAGGAGAGGAGCTGTCAGTTTATTACCTTCTGGTTTTATTTTGGCACGTTAGGAAACACGTGAAAGATCCATTCATGCACACACATTTCATTCCAGCCCCTCAATCATTGTTGCTTTGGTGTCCAAATAATTTGTAGAATGATGGAATGGTTCGGCTGAAAGGGATCCATGGGGATCATCTAGTCCAGCTTCTCAAAGCAGGGTCACAGCCTGGTTCTGTGTATATCAGCCAAACAAGTCTTTGAGAGCAAGGTACAGTTTTAGCCCAATCCTGAGTTTCAGGAGAAGTGCTGTACATCAGCACGTCATAGCTGTGACTGTTCCACGTGGCACTGTTTTGCCCGGTCTTTGTCTGATAAAGAATAACTTCTACATGGTTGCCCCAAAGTCGCCCATGGCAGCATGGATTAGTGGCTTCTTACTGTCTCTAGTTTCATTTTCCTTGAGCCATGATTGCGTTAGATCCTCAGAAGCTAGTAGTCATAGGGTGGCTTAATACTCGATGAGGAAGTTGACAGGAGCAGTGCATTTGCAGCAAGAAGTGGCATTTTGGATGTAATTGGTAACATTTTGGGCCAGAGCTGAATCGACAGTCTTAAAGACAGGGAGCGGGGAGGGTGTTGTGGGAGGTGGTGTGGTCTGGGTGTTTTACAGCAAAGGACTCACTCAGAGCTGTGGAAACATTTATAGCAGTTCTCATGGGAGGAGGAGCGCTTACCTGCTGCCTTCCCTGAATCCCAGGCTTTTGTCCACCTGAATTTTCAGGTGCAGTATCAACTGGAGAACATTGTTTACAGCTTAAAACGCTCTCTGTTGTGCAGGGTTTGTACTTCTATGCCAATTACCATGGCCCACTCCAGAGATGGTTGCATTTGCATGGTGGGTGCCTTAGGGGTGATTGGGTAGCTTGGTGTGCTAAGCCATCTGAAAAACGAAGGAGCCCTTCTGGATAGCACAGGCAAGAAATACCGAAGTCACGAAAACGAGCTGCAGCTAGGTAAGGGGGAGTGTTGAGAACGAAGGCCAAAGCTTACAGCAGAAGCTAAAAAAAGGCAAGTACAGCAGAAGCTAGTTAAACTTGAACTGAGCGTGTAATCATGTGAAATGGGAGTTAGTGGAAAAAATTAAAAAATAACAAGTAATAATAAGGGGTGGATTTTTAAAAATGTGTCAGCTGCTAGCATAAAAAAACACTGGGGAATGCAAAAGCCTATCTGTCCCACTGTCACTGTTACCACTGTATGTATTTCTTCTCTGGGAGTACCAGTTTTGTCTAGAAGTGTCTGCTGTGTATTGGTAACAACTGTGTCCTCTTTGACTGGGACAGGATCTTTACTCTGGTCATTTGCAGCCTTCGGTAGTTGCTGATACCACACAAAACAAGTGTGGACTACTGAAGTGAGCTTGAATGGTTTTTTATGTTGTTTAATATCTCCCTTAAGACCCACTTAGGTAGTCTGGATCAGGCAGAATTTGTAGTGATGGTATCTGAACTGTCTTTGTAATACAGCTAAAATGTTTGATCTTATGAAACGCTCCTCAGAATTTACAAAACCAAAATTATTTAGAAACTGTTTTCTGGTTTAGAAACTAGACTCTGGCCTTACTGAGAACATGATAGTATTTGATGCCCAGAGAGGTAATCTAAGAGGCACACTGCGGAGTGTGACCACCTGAAAAATAAGGGTTATGTTTCTTACAGAACTTCCCCTCTGAAATTACACCTCTGACTGTGCGGCTGTTCCTGGGGCTGCTAACCCCTGTTGTGGCTACAGTCAGAGCCCCAGCCACACCTGTATGGACACGTCCCCCTGAATTAACACTGTCTAAAAACTGAGCTGTAGAAAAATAATCGGCCCCAGAGGTCGGGTGCTGGCTTGGAACAGGGAATAGGCAGGCTAATTTTCTTGCTTTGCCACTGGGTTCCTGGATTTTGGCTGCTCAGTGCCTCCATGATGCATCTGTGAAAAGCGGGTGCCAGCAGTCACCTCTTGTACCAGGAACTGGGAGGTTAAATGTGTCGCAGAGAGTGAGGCATCCAGGTAACATACGTATGGGGGCAGTGCAAGTTCCTGAGCTGTGTGAGTCAGCTGTACTCCCTGAACTATGAGAGTTTTTATTGTGGTCTTCTCTAATCTGGCTAGCTGCTCCCAGAGTGAGAAAACCTGCCAATCTGGGCAGGATCCTCCGGAAAGTTTACCTCAGGTGCCATGGCAAAGGGACAGGAGGCAGGGATTCTGCTCACAGGTAGAAGAAATAATGGTATTTTCCCTTCTAATCTTCCTTGGAGAAGGAGGGCAAAGCAGGCAGAGGTGTCACAGCTGGTATCTGGAAAGTTTATTCACTTTTATTGTTTATGTATGGCTGCAATATAAAAATGAAATAAAACACGTAAACAAAAACCAGCAGTGAATCATGATGATGGATATACCTGTCCTGAGCATTAGCCTTTGTACAGATAGGCACCATCATTCCTGAAGTGACCTATTTTTAGACCTGTTTTAGTTTGTTTGTTTACTTGCCACTTCAAAGGGAGTGGCAAGGAAGCGAGGAAGGGACAAAGAAACTGCCACCTGAAAGACACAAACAGTGACTGAATGGTGAGTGAAAGACTGAGGACGCCACTTTCAGATGGAGTGTAGGGGAAATGCCAAGCCTTAGACTTCTAAATCCCTATTTAGACACCTACGTTAATCGTCTTCTGTTGGAGGTGCTCAGCATCTGCCACACCAACTGGAGCCACTCAGGCCTGTCATCTTTGGCCAGGGACAGACAGTGCAATTTAAGCATGTGAATGCACAATGTTGCTGGTTCCTCTGTTTCTGTGAGGCAGCA
Source organism: Chroicocephalus ridibundus (assembly GCF_963924245.1). Lineage (NCBI taxonomy): Eukaryota > Metazoa > Chordata > Aves > Charadriiformes > Laridae > Chroicocephalus > Chroicocephalus ridibundus. Next base: position 44,942,269 of record NC_086287.1, on the reverse strand, counting down.
GATCAGCAGTTCCCAGAACACACTTTTTCCAGCTGAGAATGCCTAATTTCGGTGTAGATGCAGTTGGTAGCAGTTATGCTCGACATGCAAAGTTTTGAGTATAAAAGGGAACTCAGTGTTTCTCTGGACCTTCAGCTCTTCCACCAGCCACCAGCAGCGCACACTGGCTGTTCTGCAGGGTCAGCACTGGTGATGATGGCTGGTGAATTTTGTATTACTCGTTTGGAGTATGGAAACCACAAGAGTTTTGGCATTGCCCATAAGAGGAACCACGTCTCTTCTTGTCTTGAGTTACGCTTAGCTCTTGCCACTTAGAGATGACCTGGTGTAGTTAGCATTGCAGCTGCGTTTTACTCCCTATGGACCTGATCTAAGGCCTGTTGTACCAAGCAGGAATCTTTCCATAGTGGGGAACAGATAGTTATTGAGAGAGCTGTGTTCATGGATGGCCTTCAGCTCTGAAACAAATTACCCCTAATTCCAAGGCAGCCTGGTTCTTGTGGTGTCGGAGCGTGCTGGAAGGTGGCTCCAGTCAATTAAGCTGTAGAGAGAGCATTGTCAATGATCCCAGTCTCTCACCTAGGGGATTCTTTCCTCATTCATGGGTTTATTACAGCTGCTAGTTCAACATGTTCAGAAGCTTCAGTTTTTAATGCATAGCAAGAAGTATCTGCAGATGGATTAGGGATCTTTTAAAGTGTTGTCTGTCACCACTAAAATTATTGACTGTTGCCTCTTTAAACTACAATCTCTCCAGCTGAAAAGCTGAGCAAATACTGCCACTAAAAACGACTTCACAGGGGAGTCTTGAAGGAGACTCAGTGAAAGAGGTTTTTTCAAAGGCATTTTGGGAAGCAAACACTCATGTCTCTCTGACTTCTATTGGGATTACATAGACATTCATGCCCTGAGGTGATCCAGCGTATCTGACCCTTGGTTCTTGTGAAGGGCTTGGAGGGAGTCGGATTAGAGGCAGGGCAGGTGGGTGTCCAGTGTCGGGCACTGGTAGTAGTGGAAATAAACGAGAGAGAGGAGGAGTCTCTCCAGTTATTATCACTTGTCTGTTGCTTTTCTAGGTGTGCCGTACTTTACTGTGGAACCTGAGGATGTGTCCGTGTCCCCTAATGCCCCATTTCATATGGCCTGTGCTGCTGTTGGCCCCCCTGAACCAGTGACAATTGTCTGGTGGATGGGAGACTCTAGAGTGGGGCTTCCAGACATCTCCCCCTCCATCTTAAATGTGTCAGGTAAGGCTGCTGCCAATGCAGGGGAGCACTTTGAGCATCAGAAGAGGAGGAGAGCTCTCTTCTGATCATGCCTAGTGGCGCTGGGTAGCCACATAGCGTGAGAATGGTCTTTGACTGTACATTGAGGGCTGAGAGATCGTGATCACATACAAAGCCAGATCATCTTGAGGGGTGATTGTTGCTCTGTGTATTTTCTGCTGGCTTGAGGCACACAGGCTCTTCAGAGCTTGGGTGGAGCTGGCACTGTGGTAAAGATTCTACTGGACAGGTGATACATTGGGTGCCTCTTTTGTTCCACCTCGTGGAGAGTGTTCATGGTTATATTAAGTGACTCTGTTGGTGACACCCAGCTTGGAAATCTCCAAGCATTCACGTGTAACAGATGCCACCTCCTCCTTCTTTGCACAGCCATGTCACGCACTGCTTTCCCCTCTCTTCCCCCTCTCTCTCTCTTCTTGCAGGCTTGCTGGATGCTTTTGACGTTAAAACTTGACTGCCTTGTGTAATTGTTTGACACTTTTAGAGTGGTTGTATTGGTGCTGAAGGGGTATGTCTGATATCAGAGACAATGGTTTGCCCCAGAACAGGTACTAGGTGCATGGTGGTAAGACTGCCTTCCTCAGCAGGGTCAGCTCAGGAGCCAGTAGGTGTTCAGGATTCTCTTCAACCCACTTTCAGGGAAGGGGTGATATATCCCTACCAGGATCTGACCACAGCTATTCTTGTAGTTACCTCCTAAAGGTAACTTTGTTCCAGTTAGCTGTCCAACAGCTTTGTGTTCCTTCTCTTTGCCGCTGTTTCATTATTCACAGCAGCCCTGAGCCAAAGTTGAACTAGCTATTTAGAAAGAAAAGGTTCTACGACTCAGAGTCATCTCTGGGGCCTCATCATCAGTGTTAGTACAGTTGCACCCAGGGAGAGTTTCTTTCTGTACGTCTTTGGCCATCCTTTGAGCTATGCAATGCTATGAAACCTTTAGAACCTAATTTATATGTAAATCAAAACCTGTTTTGTGATTTGCAATGGTTCTATCATCTGCTCCCTCTCTTACGTAGCCACTCGATGCTGTTCCAAGTTGGAAATGAAAACTGCTCCCTCATGATATAATCTGCCTGTTGAAATGAAAACTGGAAAGATTGATAGTTGAGAGGGGAAAGACAGTAAAAAAATAAGTCTCCCTTGCTCCACTGAATTCATCCCACAGTGCCTCGCAAAACTTCTGTCATTGTGGGGCAGCAGCATGGGGGCCTGAAGAAGGGCATCCGCTTGTCGCGATTCTCCAAACGAATTGCTATTGTATATGTTCATCACCAGCACCTTTCTTTGCCCTTTTCAGTGTTCTTTGGGATGTCCCTTGGGCAGATCTTGTCTTTGCAGTAGAAAAAACGTATCGGGACACAAGCTGCACGGTCAGATTGCCAAAGCATGTCAAAAAAGACGGTTGGCAAGATAACAAGCATTGCTAGCTAAAGAAAGTATCAAATTCTGCAGAAAATAATAGTAATAAAGTAGTGGCTAGAAAGCAAACATTTAGAAGGTTCAGCAAGCAGTTGGTTTGGTAAAAAGATTGTTGTATTTGGAAAGTGGTGCTGGCAATGGTGCTATAGAGTAAGGAGATCGTGGTTTGTGGTATGTTTTGTGTTTTCCTCAGGGCAGGGCTGTGTTTGGTTCTGTCTTTGGGACATGCCTACCATGTCAGGTGCTGCTCTGCTGCCTGGCCTTCAGCCTGCTGGCAGCATTTTTCTCTGGCTCACTAGGGTGAGTGGAAGAAGCTAAAATACTTTGCTCTTTTGTTTTATAGCAGTCCCTCGTCTCTTCCACTACACCTTCTTTGCATTGTCGTTAATCTCAGGCTTGGGAGGTGAATCAAAGGGCAAAGACAGACACTGCGCAAGCTGCTCTATGCAGCTCTGAAGTCTTTTTCCTTCCTAAACCGTATGCCCATAGGGTGCCAATCCTTAACTTTTCTCAGATAGAGCCCTATAAGGCAACTGAGGGCCAAGTCGAGTGAAAACATATGCTGGGCGCACTTCTCCAGGCAGCTTTGCAAATCTGTCTCAATTCTGAGTAATTTGCAATACCTATATGCATCTTGGAGCAGATGGACATCAGTATGATGCCGTGTTCAGGCCCTGTGGCATGGACGGATGGATGGATGGATGGATGGATGGATGGATGGATGGATGCTCACAGAAGACAGGGAGCATAATCCTCGTTTGCATTATATCACCCCTGGAAAGTGCTTCAGTGCTGATGCAGTAGCATTTGACTTGCACTTCCTTTAAGTATCTTCAGAAATCTGATGCAAGGTGAGGGACAGGTGGGCATTTGCTTGACATCTGCAGCATCTGGTTGGAAGTTTGCATGGGCTCATAGCCAGTTAGAAGGTGGTTGTTTCTCAGGTGTCAGGCATATCCAGAGCATTGGGCGGTGCGTAAGCCACGGTTCAGCATGATCCTTGCTCCAAAGATGCTCAGCAGAAAGTGAGAAGTGGACATCTACTAACTGAGCACTGTGAGCTGCTGTTCTGCCAGATTCATCCTTCTTTTTCAGTGCTTTCTGAAGCTCCTGTGGAAGCTTTTCTACATTGCCACACTCTCTCTATTAAAAATGTGTTTAGCACGTTAATTACATTGAAATCCACGTGCCTCTGATTGGCACCCAGCTCAGCCCTCCAATTGCCTGTACTGCCTGAGCTGGATGTCACACATAATTGAAATTCTGCTGAAGGTTGAAGCGGGATTATATAGCTGTTTGTGTTTCGTTTCCTTTTCTTGGCTGATCTCCAGGTATTAATCAAAGCACAGTTTTCTCCTGCGAAGCTCACAACGTAAAGGGATTGTCTTCATCTCGGACAGCCACTGTTCAAATTAAAGGTGAGAGAGTGCAAGACAATGGGCAAGGGACTTGGGTTTGCTCTCCGGGGAGGGAAAGCGGGGCTCCTTAATGCAAGGGGCTGTCTCAAAGCTGCCAGCAGCTAGACCAGTTGGAGCTCTCAGCAGTTGAAATAATGCTTTGTGCTCTAACAGCAGTTCCCGCTTGCTATGCAGGGCCGTCTCCCAGGCTGTTGAAAATAAACCACATCTGATTCAAGAGTGGAAATGTGATGTCAAATAACAGTTTTTCTTTGAAAAGGAGAGTCGGAGCAGTCAAATTGTTTGTGAGAGATTAAATTGGGTATAAATCTGTAGCTGGGGAAATCTTTCCTTCTTGGAGATAGATGGGTCTTGTTAGAGCTAGAGAGGCCATTGCTTCTGCTTGCTTCTCTTTGCGTCAGATTAGATGCTGAAAAAAGACAGGGAAGGTGGTCACCAGTGGCCACTAAAGTCTGCTTATCCACACTGTTTTTATGGATTTTATTTTTTTTAAATTCTTTGCTCTTTAAAAAACTCATTCAAAACAAATAATTCCTAGCCTTCGCGTGACCAGTTGCCATTTGGAAGTCCCTAAGTTGATGTCATGTTACCTCTGTTCCTCCAGGTGACTGAAACAGGGATAATCAGAGCAATCAGTTCTTCCCCTCCTCTTCATGTTGAGATGCTTCTGCATTTAAATTTTTAGTCATGCTTTAACGTGCATTAAGTGACATGATTGTCAGTTCCAGGAGAGGCATGTCACAAAAATTATTTGTTCCAAGTGGTAGCTTATTGCTCAGCACGAATAAGAGCAAGCATTTATGTCTGTATCAGAAATCACAGTTGTATTAGCTAATATTCATTAAAGGATAGCTTAAAATCCAGCTGTAGATCTACCACTCTTACAGTGTGTTTTTCTTCAGGACATTGTGGTTACTGCTATGCCAAGAATGCAGTATGCTGGACTAGTAAGATTTATAACTTAATTTAAAAATGTTTGGAGTTGTTGCCTTAAAGGCTTGTCTACACAGGGGAATTAGTTATTGTGGTATATATTTTCTATGGATATTTTTATCCTGGGATAGAATTTAGTTCACAGAGCTATTATGCTTTTAAAAAATCTCATCAAGCCATAATTTGAAATAACATTTAGCAGGCACAAACTTTTTTTTTTTTAATGTTAACACAGATTTAATATTTTTTTTTAACTGTTAATAAGATAACGGGGTAAAAGCCTTGGAATTCTCGCAATTCCCAGCAATTGTGTTTAGCCAAAAGTGCTCCACGGGGGTCAATCATCAGCTAATGAATCCACACAACCTATTTGGGAGGGACATATCACCATCATGCGCTTGTGCACATGCATACACTTTAGAGCTGAGGAAGAGCAAGCTTAAGTGATTTGCCAAATGTTGCACCAGTATGTGGCATGTCCTAGAGATAAAAAAAACAGGTTGTAAAGAGCAAGTCCAGTGCTGTAATAGTAAAAGTTCTAACTGTAATACCTCAAAGATACGTCTAAAAGAGTAGTTGTAAACTTAAGGAAGTGATGAGGCTCTTCTAAGGAGCAGAAGTTTTGAAAATCTAGTACAGCCCCTGTTAAAACTAAAGAAAAGCTCCTAGCAAGGACATCGGCAGGAACAGGAACAGGCTGAGATAATGTTTATTTAGTCCTTGATTCTATGAACATGTAGACTTCAGTGAAATTACTCCTGGGAGCAGTTGTCCATACATGCATGATTAGGGCCTTCCTCTCTTACACAGATCCATTTGCTAATGAGGATTCTCAAGACTTTCTACAATTTATTAAACAATTTGTTTCTTCTGTGATTCCAGAGGCAAATATTTTTGCTAGGACATTTACAAACTGTTAACATTTCTTCCTATTTGCTGCTGTTGTTGTTCATTATCTATTCTCTGTAGTGCCCACAATGTGCTGGGTGTACTCTAAGCAGAAAATTACTGTTATTGTAGCCCGCAGTCCCCAGCCGTGTACAAAGCCCCATTGTTGCAGCCACTCTAGAAGCATAGAGGAAGTTAACTCTCATTATGTTAACACTCAAGGTCCTGCTTTCAGGCTGGCTTTGCACTTCTTGGTGTGTGTGGCCAAGATTTCTATGGTCATGTCTCGTGTTTCAGAGCACAACAGGAAACAGCCACCCGGAGTTTTTTCCCCAGCGCATGACGGGGAAATGCGTCTGTCTCTTCTACAAATTGTGGAGTTAGGGGAAGGTGCTAGCAAGCCGACCCTCTTCAGTGTCTGTCTCCATTAGAGAGTGGATGTGTTAGCAGTTGATTATTTATTCTTATTGGTGGTATAGCCTGCACCTCCTTTGGGCCTGCCATCCAGTCTTGAAAATTGCATGTTGCTAAGCCCAAAAGTAATCAGTGTGTTTACAAAAGACTTGAGTTAAGGGAATGTTTCAATAATACCCAAGTAAGCAGTGAAAGCGAGCTTTTTCCCCCAAAGAACTTACAAACCTGAATACCTGACATCAAAAGGGAATGAAACCAAAACACAGAAAAGTCTTAAATTAACTTACAAAGACCTTTTGCTGAAAGGCAAAGAACTCATTGCCCATCTTTCATCCCAGACCTGGGCTCTGCTGCCCCACCTCCCTCCCACGCACACTGTTCCTATCTAGGTGGCAACCCTGCCCTGAGTCCTGGTAACTAGTTAACCAGACAACAAAGGCTTTATAGGGTTAATCTGTGGTACCATCTATTCCCTGCACCATCCTCTCCTCTAAGGCCCCTAGAGACCTGGGAGGAGGTTTTGATCTAAGTGTTTCTCCTGCAAGATGGCCCTGTGGAGATGCTGAAGGCAGTATTGTGGTTGTTCTCCATGCAGTGAGAGACAAAGGTGCTCTCTGGCAGAGTAGAAGATGCAGCTGGAGGAATCCTGGTTTTGCAGTTACTTTTCCACTACTGCTTTCCATTGGATACAGCTCAGGAGAGGTGGAAAATTCAGTCTGTAGGCGGAGCCTTGTCCTGAGGACCCTTGGGTTTTTGAAAGAGAACTCCTGAGGGTACAATCTGTTGAGGTGCTGCAGGAAAAGTGTTACTCATGGCAGCAGCACAGGTTTTTTTTAAATGAGCAAAAGGTCAGGGAAGAGGTTAGTATTCATGAAGCTGGTAATTTTTTCAGGCATGGGGTGCCTAAATAAAAACAGAGACTCCGGAATGAAAAAGAGAAGGTGAAGGGTATATCAGGAAGAATAGGAAGTAACTACATGGAATTACAATGGAAGGAAAAGAGAAGGCAAAGGGAAGCGCTGAGGATTCTAAAAGGAAGCCAAAGAGCTCGGGTTAATGCAACAACATACTAGAGGACCCTGCAGTGATGGAGGTGTCTGGTCAGAGCAAGAGCAGAGCTCTGGTGCTCTTCTGTGGTGGTAGGAAGCACAAACATGTGATTAAATGGCCAGTCTGGGAATCCTGACTTTGTTCCTGGCTGTGGCTTCAACTTGTAATATGCTATCAGCCACTTAATAGGCACTCCCTTTGCCTCAAATTGCCCCTCTGTAGAACAGAGTGCTTTCTGAGTTTATTCATCCCAAGCCTGAAGGAGGCATAGTTTTCAGTCCAGGCTCTGTCCCAGGTATTTCAGGAAGGGTTTCTAATGGACACCTGGAGGCAGTGCTTTCAGAGCGCCAAGTGGTCTACTGCAAATCCAGCTGCAGGGTATTTGGATTACTGCAGCAAACCACCCGTGGGCTGGTGCCGGCAGAGCTGGTTTCGGGGGCTGGACTGAGAACCAGGAGAGAGATTTTAAAGCCCTGATTTGGTTTACAATGAAGGTTCACAGGCGATTGTGTGCGCAGGGCTGGGTCATGTGTTTCAATGGAGGGGGCAGGGAAGAGGGTTGAGTAGCAAAGGTGTAAACATCAGAGACTGGCATTGCTATCAAAGAGATCAACCGCTGCCTGTATGCATCAAGCAAGTATGCTGGACTATTAAAGAATGGATGCTAATAGCTTGTTCGGTGTTAAAATAATAGTTTCATTCACAACAGTCAGGGACACTCTCTAAAGATGTGATATTGTACAATTTCTGTTAGTGATTTCATTGCATAATTTCTAACCTCAAGCCTTTGCCATTTCCATGTGAATACCTGCTCAGTTCTGTGTATACTGAAAGGTCTCTTTGTTTCCTTTATAGCCATGCCTCTCCCGCCTCTCAATGTAACTGTAAGCCAAGTCACCAGCAGCAATGCCAGCGTGGTCTGGGTGCCAGGATTTGATGGCCGTGCACCCCTCCATTCTTGCACTCTTCAGGTATGGCCCCTCCAGATTGTCCCCTGTCCTGCATGAAGAGTAGGACTCCCTTCAGCCATGACGCTGCTTGGACCACCTCTTGCTCTCCTGACTGCTTTGTATCAGTGTTTGAATTCTTATTCCACAATTTTGAAACATGGAAACTTAACAGGATGCGACTCAGGGCATAAATAGGTGCTGAACAGCAGGGACGGTTTGGAGCATGAGTTTTTGAGAATTTGAGACTGGCCCCATTCTCCCTCCCGGCAGTTTATCACGTTGGTTGCTCCGTGGCAGCCACTCCATGCAGAGTCGTACCCTGCAGCACATGTGAACTGCATATTGCGCTGTGGGAAGTGCCACCTTGGGTGGCTGCAGGGTCCTGCTAGCCTGGAGCAGCTGGCCCATGGTAACTTGTTCCAGTGCAGCGCAGTGGCCTGTGACTCCCATGCCACTTCAGCCCTGTGCTTTGCAGTGCCAGAAGTAATGCTGGGATCTGGACATACTGGATACAAAGTCAGACCTATTTGTACGTTTCAGAATAATTTTAAGCCCTGCCTCTATATCTTGATTGGTTTTCCATTGTCAAACACCAGTTCTGCCCAGAAAATCAAGGGAGATAATACCCTTTAGCTCTGCCAGGTGCTGTGTACTCAACATCTCTGAAAAATCGGACTGCTTCTTTAGGTTCCTAGGAACAATGGTATGTGTCAAACTTCAGGCAGAGTTAAGTTTCTAGCTTTGCACACCTAACTGTAAAATCAGATCAAACAGCTGATGACTGAGTGTCAGAAAGAAATGGTAATTCCTGAAGCAGGCTATGCAAACACAAGTAGGCACATTCCCCATGGATTTCTCTGCTGGGTGGGAATATTGGGCCCCTGTGCTTTTCCTACCTGATTACAGCAGCAATGTGAGCCGGAGTGGAATTTCTACGGGGTGTTGCCAACTATGTAGAGGAGGATTATAAGCACAAGGTATGCTGGAAGCAGCCTAGCTAATTTACTTGCAGTCCTCTTTTTATTTGGGGAGAAAACCAGAGATTTTATGCTCTTATGTTTTTTCCCTTTCGTAAGTAGAAGAAACCGTCATCTTGTTTTAACTCACTGACAGAAAGAATGGCTGACTATAGCTGGCCCTGGTCTCTGAGTTTTGTTGCTGCTTCTGTTCTTGTTCGCAGTGGAAAATGGTTTTCTTCCGCTGTTTTACAATGCGTGTTATCTCCAGTTGGAACAGCCTATTCTCTCTGGCTTGCATGCTGCAATGCTAATCACCCTGGGTTCTGAGTTCCCACTCTCACTTTTGGCACGGGCAGGGGTGGGGGGGATGGGGCATGTGGAAAAGAGGCTGAATCAGAGCAGCTCAGTTTCTGTCCACTCAGCAGTCTCGCCCCTTTTCTAAGCCTTTTCTGTTCTGTTTGCGGAGGATGAAGTTCCTGCATTTGGATCTGGGAGCAGGCTAACTTGGCAATAACCCTCCACTGACAGAAAGCCGTGCTTCCTCTGTCTCCCACATTGGGAGATATTGTGAGAGACATTGACCCACATTTCCATGTGAAAATGCATAAGCTCCTGGCTCTGCTTGGAGCCTCCCAGAAAGAGAAGGGGAATTGAAGCTTGGCTGTGGTTTTCTGGCACTCGGGAATTGCAGCGGGTGCCCCAAGAGCACTATGTTCAGACAGGCAGATTGCTTCTGGGGACAAGGTGGGAAATCCTTGTGTTTACTGACTGTTAACGTAAGCTGTGTTCTAGAGCATAAATGGGGCAGATGTAAGAGCACCGACATTTCAGACTGTTGAACAGGAACACATCATCAAATTGACAGGGTTTTACACAAAAGTCTGCTTGTTTTTTTTCCTCTGCTTTGGATGACACTGATAATGACAACAATATGCTTTTCTATTAGGGAAAGTTGAGATTCTGCCTTTTTATTAGCCAAATAAATCAGTGGGCCAAAAGTGTGTGTGAGAATGAGCAGAAGGGCAGGGACAAAGGGAGGAAAACTGCTATATAAAGCATATGAAGTCCACATAAGTCTTTCACTTTTGTCAGTACACCTTGCTTTTACTCCCAGCTTTGCTATCTCATATGCACTTGAGAAGAAAGATAGGCTGAGCCTGGGAGCTGTGCAGTGATTTCTGCTATTGTTGGTACAAAAGCAGGAGCACTGAACGTGTCTGTGTGTCAAAAGCACACAGTGGTATCAGATTTAAATTAACATTCATATTGCTTAAAAGTTCAGATCCGGAAAAAAAAAAAGCAAACCCAAAAAAGAAGGGTTGCAGGAGTGGTAAAAAGTTTCTTTTCAGTTTAATTTGAAACAGTTTAGTTGAACCAAGTCACCAGTGGCCACCGTGTCTTTAATCCACTACAAAACTGAAACTACATAAACTTCTGAAAAAGGAGCTGAGAAAAAGGTGACACTAGGCTGCAGGGAAGTTGATCTACCAATTTCCATTGCCCAAATTTAGACAAGCCTCAGAAGCCAGCCGCTAGCACTCAAAGCAACAAGCACATTTAGTTTTATTTAAAGGAATTAATAATCAACTGTAGGATTAGTGGCATATGTAAGCAAATGTATGGAACAAAATTTTCAGCTGGTGAAAGATTGTTGTGCTGCCAGAGTTAGAAGAGTGACGTCATTTAAACCAAATAAAGGCATGGCTCGTGATTCTTAGTTTGACAACTCCCTTTTCAGTATTTTAAACACCACTGGTGCCATATCTATTCTTACGCATTCCCAAATTAACCATGAAATGGATTCTTATCGATATGGACCTGTTAGTCATATGGCTGATGGTAACAGTCTTCTCTGTTTCACTCATGGCACAGGTAGCTGAGTCACCAGATGGCCAGGAGGTCTCCACTGAAGTCACCCCAGTGCCACCCTTTGCCTACGGTGTGCAAGGCCTGAAGCATTCCACCAACTACAGTGTTCGTGTGCAGTGCAGCAATGAGATGGGCAGCTCCCCTTTCACTGACAGGGTTTATTTCCAGACCCTGGAGCTTGGTAAGCAAATAGCAGACAAGAACAGGAAACCAGTTCTGAATCTGAAAAAGAGATGATGAGAAACTTCATTGAACTTCTCCTTACAAATTCTGAAATGCAGGAAACGTTACGCTGTCAGATTGCTTGTTCACTCTAAGGGTCTCCTAACACCTAACATAAAATAGTAATATGCAGTCAAATGTGGTTAACAGGAGCGATGCATGATACACAATTTGATTCAGCCACAGGGCTTCTGCGTGCTAGGCATATGTCCCATTCGCTCTCCAAGATTCTTGGGGTCTTGGAAAAAAATGAGAGACGCTGACTGACCTTCTCTTCTCCGCTTGAAGCAAACATAGTGCTGGTGGCTTGCAGTTGTTCTCTCCCCTCGTGTTCTCTCTTCTGGCTGATCTCAGGAAAGAGGGTAGATCTGTCTTTTCAGCCATTTTCAGTGTGGATAGTGTCTTATTTTCCTGCACAGAGTGATTGTGTTCTGTCCTCTGCTTTCAGCTCCAAGCAGCACCCCACAAAATATCCATGTTATCCAAAGAGATCCTGGTCTGATTTTGGAGTGGGAAGGTGTGGCTCCAGATGTGCTGAAAGAAAATGTCCTGGGATACAGGCTGGAGTGGATTCAGGATAATGTAACTCAGGTAACAGATTTAAAGGGGAGCTAAGCCATTGGGCAGAGAGTTGGGCAATGTTCACGTTAAATTTTCTAGGCATTAGGGTCCCTCATCCTTTATCCATACCAGAGGACTAGATTGCTGGCATTGCTTTTGTGTAAATTGATTTACTCTAATTTGCAGCAACTTGTCAGTATTTGGCCCCGAGATTTAGGCCCGTTTATCCCTTCCTGGCATATTCAGAATTCCTTCCATTTGAATGTTCATCTGCAGACAGACCAGTTCTCTGCTATTCCTTGTACAACAAGGACAACATAGAGAAAATTCAGTTTGTCTCTGCCTCTTTCTAGTGCTGTATCAAAGGCCGTTCGGACAGTGCAGGATCTGGGCTTCTCTCTCCTGTGACTGGGACTTGGCTTTCCAAATCCTAACAGCGAAGGTGTATTTAACAAGTGAATGAGTTATACTGTAAATCACAGAAAGAAGGTTGCGGATTCTTTTATTTAATTTACAGTATGTAGGGTGTTGAAAGGACCCTGTTAGGGTAGAAGGCCTTTCATTTGTTCTTCAGCATTGACCTTTCCCAAGTATCTATCTGCCTTTGAAGTTCACAGCACTTCTTATGGTTTCTCGCTTCTTCATATTTATTTAGCCAGTGCTTATTAATGATGAACAAGCCTGTAATAATAGACAGCTAGAGGGAAAAGAGACTTATTTCCTTTTTTGCATGACCCATTTCATACTAGGTCAGCGTCATTGACTTTGAATGACAGTATTTTGAGTTCCCATTGAATTTACATTGTGTCAGTGGTGGCAGCCAAGTCTTCATGGGCTTACTGCAAATAGCATGTATGAAGAAGACCCACAAAATTACTGAAAATATGTTGACCTTGCCATTCTAAGTGAAAATTGGCCATGAAATTCAGAAGCCATTTGGGATTTGGTCAACAAGTTAAAACAGACAGAATCCTCCCTCGGCTTAAAACTGTCAGATGCTTTGCAGCATGTTAGCGCATCTTTGTGTTTAAACCACAAGACGGAGGTGTATCTTTTAATAGCAGACAAAAACCATTTCTGTAGCAACGTTGATGGAAGGACCTCCAAAGAGGAAATCATTAAACCTCCTATCTTCCCTACGGCCTGGGAAACTATTAGCAATTTTTGAGAAGAGAAACCCAAGATGATAGCCCAAGCACACAGTAATGTTTTGGTTCAGTTTTAAAGGTGAAGTTTTAGACTAGATTCCTTTTAAGACAGTTTACAGTTTATTGCCATTTGCTCTCAGGGGGAGATGATTGTGCAGGATACAAAAGCTAATCTCACAACGTGGAATCCTCTCAAAGACCTGATCATCAGGGTGTGTGTGCTGAACTCTGCAGGATGTGGGCCCTGGAGTGACCTCTTCCTGCTTGAAGCTCAAGAGGTCATGGGTGAGTGTCCACTGCCTTCCCTTCACTTTTGTGAAAAAAATCAGAAGTGCTGGGATTGCTGTTTGTCTCTTACTGTTCTTTCAGTGCTTACAGCGGACTGAGCCACTTGGCTTTACACAGCAGCACGCTTCATCAAGCAGAGTAGAAATTAAATAATATTTAAAGAGCTGGTATAAACAAAACAGCTTCTGGCCACTGCTGTGTCTTATTTAACGAGCTTTCGCTGCGCTTAGTGCAGAGCAGGGCAAGGGGAGGCACAATAGAAAAGGTGCAAATGAAGGTCTGAAGTCCTTCATTTAGGCTTAAGTCACACACATTTACAAGAGTAAATGTGACAGAAAACTCCTCTAACATAGGTTCTCTTCTTTGATTTAATTTGAAGCCATTCCTGACTAGTTTCAGTTGAGCCTGATTTAAACTATGGCCACATGGGGTTTTGTAATGGCTTTACTGAATGTCTTCATATTAAAGCAGTTTAGCTCTCTCGGTGGAAAAGCTGAGCTACTGATAGAAGAGGGAGATGATGGTACAGAAGCTGCATCATGCAATCTGCACCATGTGGAAGGGTTTGTTGGGAGCAAAGAACATGCTTGTGTGGAGTCCATTCCTAGTGATAAAGGGCAGTTAGGCTCATCTGCGCTGGTTTGCTTGCTGCTTGTATTTCACAATGAATGGGGAATGGGAGTCAGGCTATGGAGAGGGGCAGGATGTTGTATGGGGAGATGGATAGAAGGGAGAGAAGAATGCTGCTTGTGGAAAAAACTGTGAAACAACTAGGAGGAAGATGTTCAGAATAAATATACAGATTGGTAACAAGTCAGTGAGGTGTGATAGTGAAAACCCACAAACTCCTGAGATTTTGTTGCCAGTGCCTGTGGCAGGACGAGACAGCAGTCTCTAATCTCTGGTGCCTGACCCATCTGCTGCTGCTTCCTTCCTGACCCACATGCCTTTTGAGAAATCACATGGACATTGATCCCTCCTGATCCCTCCGCATTTAGGGATGGCAGGGGTAAACTAGAGTGGGGTTCCCAGGCAAGTGGGAGGTGGGGAATAGGGGCAGAGTAACCAGGAGAGAACTGTAGCCTTACTTGCAGTAGTGCATCTAATGCCGGGTTTATTTTACTGGGTTTATTTACTCAGAAAGGCCTTTTGCCAACGCAGTTCTTGTGATGAAGTCAGTACTGATGGTTATGTGTGAGCATGCAGTCACTGTGGGATCAAAGCCCTCAAATTATCTAAAGCAGAATGAAGGGGTGCGGAGGTCCAGAGATGACGCTACTGGAGTTTGGGCATCAATTTTTTTCTCCTGCTTTTTGCTCAGTTATTTTCTGTGGCACCCAAATAGAGAGAAAAGTACCCAAAGGGACTAGAAGATCCCTTTCGAAAATGGCCAATGCTAGCAAGAAGCCCCAGGGAATGTATAGGATTTGCATTTTGCAGGAAGCTGGAATGGGATAATCCTGAAAGCACAAAATGTTTGCTTGTTTTTATTTACAGACCACTTCAGAAAAGTAGCATCAGGAGTGGTGCTTGTTTTTCCCAAATGCTGTCTGAAAGCACATATATTTCTTCACAAGCATAACAGGCTGGAAATAAAGGTTCACTGTGGAAACACTGACAGGCCTTAAACAGCAGAGCTGCAGAAAGACTGCAGTTTTGTTTCATGCCTGGTAGAAAATATAAGTCGCTCCCTTTCCTAAAATAGCAAACTGGCACTGGTTGCTTTATGTGAGAAATGCCAGGGGTGGTTTATGACCAGCTCCCAGTGCAGCGGTAAGGATGACTAAGCCTGTATAAACTTTAAGGCGTATTTGTCATCACAGCAAAGCTAGTGGGAGCTCCACCCTGCTTATGCAGAAATCTTGTGCACTATAAACGGAGATTGTTTTAATATTTTCAGAAAGATTTTCAGTAGAAACCTCTCTCTCTTATTGCAGACAGAGGAACAGAATGTTCTAATAGCATTTTTCCTATCTGTAATCTTCATGATTGTATGCAGAGGACTCTTGGATTACATTCTTTGCACACCTTTGTGATATAAAACCTGCTACAGAAATAAAAGGGGTTCTCTCATCATCAAAGGGCTCCTAAATACTCATTTATACAATGAATATACTCTACTATGACAGAGACTACTCTTATACAATGACAATAATACTGTCTTCTCTCTCCCTTGTACGGTCTTAAGGCATATACCACTTAGAAAAGGGGGGTGTGGGAGATGAGAGAGAGACAGAGCTGGGGGAGGAGAGGCAACTCAGTCTTCACTTGGGTTGCAGCCATCCTCTCTAGCTCAGTGGCATGAGTGGGCAGCAATGATCTGTGGGTCAGAGGAGGAGAAGCAGTGAATTTTAACATTCATTTCTATTTCTGACACATTTGCTGTAAACTGTGGGATGGGCTCTTGATTCCTACCAGTTTAGAAACAGGGAGAATAATTTTGGTTTGGTTTGTTTTCATCCATTGTCCTTTTAGAGGGACCCCCCGGAAGGTGACCTAAATCCCTGCTCTCTCACCAGGCCGGCTAGCAGACAGAGACTCGAAAAATAGGCCAAGAGAGGTTGTCTCACCAAAGGGAGAAGGAAACCTTATTGTTAACTATCAGAGAGGACCTTTTACATCAGTGTTGTTAGATGTTACTACCCTGATTGTTTGGCAGGAACAGTTGAAGTGATTGGCTTGGGAATAGTGGAGAGGGTTGAAGTTGTCTTTCGTTGTATTTTCATTCCACTTCTGTTTCTGATCCCTTTCCCTCCTCATAAGCAGCCTTGAAGGCCGGGTTAGAAGGTGCAGCAAGAGGGACTATCATAAAACCCAGAGCCTATAAAGCCTTCTGGGTGGGAAAAGAATATATGAGTCACTGAGGGAGATAAGATGCTGGAAAATAGGTGCAAAAGCTCTGATAATTTGTTTCAAGTGGAGAAGTACTAGTCTGCTTCCTCAATGGTCCAGAATTCTGTTTCCTTAAGCTCTACCTGTTTATTAGACTAACATTGCTTCTTTAAAAGCTTGGATGATAAGGCTGGACAATGTAACTAGTAATCAAGCCTCAGAAGCCTTTTGCTTGCCAGGGCTTTGCCAATAAAGATGTTTGACTCCTTTTCACATACATCTATGCAGAGGTTTATCCAAGTCTCAGCCCATTAGCCTAACATCTCATTTAAAGACAGGTTTACTTATGCTCTCATGACATATAATAGGATTAGTTACATCATCTAAGGCAGATGATTCTTCCTTAGCTTCTGCTAAAGCACAGTCAGCTGCTGAAGGTGAGCAAGGGAGCATGAAGATGAAGGAGGTGGTTGGGGCCCTGTTACCTGTTCTTGTTTGCTCTTAAACAATTTGGAGGTATGAGGGCTATCCTATATTTTAATAAACCCATTCAAATTCACGTTTAATCTTTAGTAATTGTATTTGGAGAAGAAGTCTCTTAGGGAATTGGATTAATTTATCTGTTGTTTGCCAAGCATAGATAATATTCTTTTATTCATAACCATGTTGCTTATCTTCCTTTCCTGGCAGCTTAGTCAGATTGGCAGCATCTCCATTTCTTCTGTAGACAATTTGTAGGCAAAAATATACATATTCTGGAAGCAAATATTAGACCAGAATTGGAAGCTGCATGATGGATAACTTGTTTCTTGACTCGCAAGGCACGTTTTAAAATTCACTTTTTCTTTGGTAGAGAGACATTGAGAAGTTACAACCAACCAACAGCATTGGGAAGTTACAGCCAATACCAAGTCCCACAGGGTGCTTCTCTTTGTGGGAGGGGTGAGGGGAAATGTAAATATTTTCAACCAGATTGCCATGAGGCAATTGTCTTTCTCTTATTGTCTTCCAAAATGTTATCTGCTTGGCATTCAGGCAGTACTGTGTAGCCTGGTCAAGGTTCTGCTGGCTGCCTCAAACAGAACAAGGTGAAATCTGCACAGAAAATGCTCATATTAAGCAACGTTTTTGTCCTGAGACTCCAGTTTAAAGTGCCCCAAATCATAAGCTCATGTAAAGTAGTATAATCTGGAGCAGTGCCTTTTAATTTCTTGAGGCTCAAAACTAAGAATAGGTTCTGGTAACTGGATGCATCTGCTCTGCCTTTACTGTGTGATTGACTGTGACTGAGTATCTGTTTATGCCAAATTCCAGTGTACAATGATCCACTGTGTACACCAGATCCAGAAGCAAGGCTTTTCCATTTAAAAGCAAGAAGAAGAAATATCTCAGTATGATCTGTGTACCATTGACAGTCTTCTGTTTCCTGACTGGTGTTTTCTCCATCATCTAGGTGGCCAGAGACAACCTCCTTATGGGACATCCTGGGTTCCTGTGGCATTGGGCATTCTCACAGCTCTGGTCACGGCTGTTGCCCTGGCTCTTATTCTCCTTCGAAAAAGAAGAAAGGAAACTCGGTTTGGGTAAGGGAGGTTCTCCTTGTGCTGGAGATCCTTGCTTTCTCATCTAGTATGGTTTCTGACTTACTTTTCAACAAGTATTGTGGGTTGGGTACCCTTGGCACTTTCTTTGGATAACTGTTTTTTCACAATTTTGGGGGTCACCCTGAACTACAGACTAGCAGGAAAGTGCACTACCCTCTTCTAAATAAGAACACCAGAATACAGTAGAAAAATGTTCTGTTCTTTGTTAGAGTATGGAAATATAAGTCCATGGGCCCTGATGGGATGCACCCGAGAGTGCTGAGGGAGCTGGCAGAAGTCATTGCTGGGCCACTCTCCATCATCTTTGAAAGGTCCTGGAGAACAGGCGAGCTGCCTGAGGACTGGAGGAAAGCCAGCATCACTCCAGTCTTCAAAAAGGGCAAGAAGGAGGAGCCGGGGAACTACAGGCCGGTCAGCCTCACCTCCATCCCTGGAAAGATGATGGAACAGCTCGTTCTGGGTGTCATCTCAAGGCATGTGGAGGAAAAGAAAGCTATCAGAAGTAGTCAACACAGATGCACCAAGGGGAAATCATATCTGACTAATCTGATAGCCTTCTATGATGGCATGACTGGATGGATAGATGAGGGGAGGGCAGTAGATGTGGTCTGCCTTGACTTAAGCAAGGCATTCGACATGGTCTCCCACAGCATCCTCATAGGGAAGCTTAGGAAGAGTGGGCTTGATGAATGGATAGTAACGTGGATAGAAAACTGGTTGAAAGACAGAGCTCAGAGGGTAGTGATTAGGGGCACAGAGTCTAGTTGGAGGTCAGTGACGAGTGGTGTTCCCCAGGGGTCAGTACTGGGTCCAGTCCTCTTCAATATATTCATCAATGACCTGGATGAGGGGATAGAGTGCACCCTCAGCAAGTTTGCTGATGACACAAAGCTGGGGGGAATGACTGAAACACCAGAAGACTGTGCCGCCATACAGACAGACCTGGACAGGCTGGAGAGTTGCACAAAGAGGAACCTTATGAAATTCAATAAGGGCAAGTGTAGGGTGCTGCACCTGGGGAGGAATAACCCTATGCACCAGTACAGGTTGGGGGCTGACCTGCTGGAGAGCAGCTCAGTGGAAAGAGACCTGGGAGTCCTGATGGACAACAGGATGACCAAGAGCCAGCAATGTGCCCTTGTGGCCAAAAAGGCCAATGGCATCCTGGGGTGCCTCAAGAAGAGTGTGGCCAGCAGGTTGAGGGAGGTCATCTTCCCCCTCTACTCTGCCTTGGTGAGGCTGCACCTGGAGCACTGTGTCCAGTTCTGGGCTCCCCAGTTCAAGAAGGACAGGGAACTGCTGGAGAGGGTGCAGCAGAGAGCTACCAAGATGATTAGGGGACTGGAACACCTCTCTCATGAAGAAAGACTGAGGGATTTGTGTCTCTTCAGTCTGGAAAAAGGACGGCTGAGGGGGGACCTTATCAACACTTATAAATACTTAAAGGGTGGGTGTCAGGAGGATGGGGCCAAGCTCTTTTCAGTGGTGCCCAGGGACAGGACAAGAGGTAATGGGCACAAACTTGAGCATAGGAAGTTCCACCTAAACATGAGGGGGAACTTCTTTACTTTGAGGGTGGCAGAGCACTGGAAGAGGCTGCCCAGAGAGGTGGTGGAGTCTCTGTCTCTGGAGACATTCAAAACCCGCCTGAACGCATTCCTGTGCAACCTGCTGTAGGTGACCCTGCTTTGGCAGGGGGTTGGACTAGATGATCTCCAGAGGTCCCTTCCAACCCTATGATTCTATGATAAACTAGATCAAGATAATTCTAGAAGTCCTTAGCACTGCTGCTTAAGAGATTCAAAGAGAAAAGACTCACAGATGAATCACCTTCTGTGTTCTTCCGGCCTGGGCTCTTTATCCCATGATGGTTTTCAGTATAGCAGCTGCTTGTAACTTCCTGACAACCCAGAACCCTTCGGATCCCCAAGAAAGTCTCCTTTCCGTCCCCTCTGACACTTGGCTGTGGGTTGTTCCCTGCTGCAAGCAAGTTTCCCATTCTTTTCAGAGTCTCCCAGACCTCCTTCTCACAGCAGCATCACACAGGAGTGACTCCCCTCTTTCAGAAGGCTCCCACCCCCTCTAGGTGCATCAGTAAGGCAGCACAAGCCCATCGTTCCTCCTCTCCAGCTACACCCTCTTTAACAAAAGTCTCTAGTATTTATATGGCAAGCGGTGAGAAATCATCCATGCTGTTCAAAATACCCTTTTAGAAGAGAATGGCCCGTGTAATCGTGACCCTGTGTGTCTTTTCTGCCTTCTAGCCATGCCTTTGGCAGTGTGGTTGGCAGAGGGGATCCAGCAGTCCATTTCAGAGCTGCCAGGTCTTTCAACAGGGAGGGCCCAGAGCTTATTGAAGCAACACGTAAGTAAAACAACCTGAGTGATTCTGTCTGAGAAGCTGTGCTCATGCATGTACTGTGCTCTCTCTTTTTTTTCCCCGAAACTGATGCTTTGGATCAAGAACATGGGATTAATTTACAAGGAGACTTACACGCTGTGGATGGCGGAAGTGAAAGGCCAGAATTGCTGTTGCCATACCAATTACATAGCACTTGCTAATTACAGCTACAGTCATTGTGTATACTAGTGCAAGACATAAATTTGCCACTCCCCTGCCCCAGTTTCACACTACAGGGACTCCTTCGACTGTAATATTGTGCAACTGTGAGATAAATATGGCTTAACAATATTAGCAGTATGCTTTAAACTCAGTGTGCTGAGCTGTGCTACAAGCACAAACCAATTAATCAGTCTTGGAAGGCCAGGAATTAGTAACTTCTCAAACAGGAGATAGAGTCCCAGGAATGGACAGAGTTAAGGTGATCCATTTCTGTCTCCTGGTTCAGCCGCTCTCTGTAGCGGCACTGCATGGCTGGGTTAGGATGATGCTCCAGCTGTCTTTGACTTGCTCCCCTGAGTTTAGAGGTGTCTCCATTAAATCTAGTGACCATAAGCTGTTGAATGTTATGTTACACTCTCAGCCAGGTACTGTGAGACTTGTAACTCTACTTAAAATAGTCTGAGAGCCAGTCATTGAAAACTGGTGCAGCTCTATCAACTTAAATGAAGCTGTATGAACCAGTGTCTATCAGTGTCCCTTCTGATTGGATTTTGTCTTCTCAGCATTATTTACAATAGTTCTGTATTCCTGTTGCTCTTGGTGTGTTTATGGGTGTTGTTATCACATCCTCTCCGTTTCAGTACTGTTGGTACATTTTCTTGTGGTTGAAAGTTAATTGACCTCTTGTCTGGGGTGAGGGTGGAGGACATGGAAGGGAGCTCTGTCTTTTTCAGGTTTGCCTGCTTACAGTGTGGGAATCAGATTGGAAATGGATATTAGAACAGGTGACTCTTGATGTTGTGACAGAATATTTAAGTATCCCTTATTTGACTCATCCTTTGGGTTTTTTTTCAGTGGAGAGTGTAGGGATCAGTGATGAGCTGAAGACGAAACTCAAAGATGTCCTAATCCAGGAACAGCAGTTCACCTTGGGAAGAATGTTGGGCAAGGGTAAGAACCAAAACTGAACAAGGCTTTACATTGAAAGTCCCACTTGTGTTCTTTACTGTTGAGTAGGTAGAAGCAATTATAAGCAGCCTGTTTTCTCTCCTTTTGCTTGTAGATGGCAATTTAAATGGAACTTTCCCTTCCTCTGGGATAAAACATTTCAAAGGTTTAGCATAACTAAGAGGATATTGGCTAAGCCATTTCTATAATATGGCTTTACAGAGTCATGAACTGCAGTCTATGCTCAGCTTTCCAAAGTACTGTTGATTCACTGGTGTGTGGATTTATTTCAAAGATTTAAACAAAGGAATATTCAATTAAACTTGTACTTTTTACACTAATAACGTGGTGCTATAGAATTCCTTCCATTTACGTAAGCATGTGTCAAGTATTAAGTGGGCTGAGGCAATACAGAGACAGAGATGATCTACCTCAAACACTCCAAACCCTCAAAAAAAATGTTGATTCAGTTTCAGATATTCTCAACATCTGGGGTGGTTGGACCCCAGATTTTAGTTTGGGCTCTTATAGAGGCACATTTGGAACAGGTACTGAATTTTGCTGACATTTGTCCTCGTTAGTTTACATCCTTAGGAGCTCTTCTGGCTGTGGATCTCCATCTGGATCTCCCACACAGGTGCTCCTAACGTTTCTCTGAGGTTTTCAGGTCAGGAGGGATGGGCAGAGTAAAGGTGGGATGCTTCTCACTTAACTTCAGCTAAAAGATTGGCCCAGAAGCTCTGTGTGAAAAGCTGGTTTTGAATTTAGATTTCCCAAATGTCAGGCCAGTGTGCTAACTGTTGAATCATCCTTCCCTGCTTCTCGGGCTGAAGGCAATCTCTAGAAATAACTGAAAACGTGTAACGATAAAGCCAATAACTAAGAGAGGAGTGTAAGTCAGGGGTCATAAGCAAAAGGAAGCTGTAATGTTTGGCTTCCTTTTTCTTTATAAGACTAGTTTTATTGCAGTTTTCTTTGACCCTTTCTCACTGGGAGCGTTCTTCTGCTCCATCCCTCCTAGACCAAATGTGTTTCTTTCAGAGCAGGAAGATGACCTTCCTGCAGAAGTGGTCTCAGAGGGCTTAACAATTAAACAGCTGTGTCATCTGTTTGTGAGTGTCAGCTCTTGGCCAGTTTCTGGGATCCTGCTTCAACCCTTCTGGGCTGTCCCCATGACATGTAACAAACTGGAAATCAGCTGCAGTGGGGCCCCGGGGATGGCCTTGGTGGGAGGATGCTCGCTGACAGCATCTGGTCTATGTTGTCAGCCCCATTCCACCAACCCCATGCTCAACATACAGGTTACAAGATGGCATTATCTTGGGCTCTGCTGACTCTACAGCTGAGCAACAGCTCTGTCATACGTAAGCAGTATAAAATGCCTTTGCTTCGTCCCATTTTCCTCTTCTGTTGTCAGACGCACTGCTCGTGGTTATTGTGAAATAAGTGTGTGCCATACAGTAGTGAAGGACACTGGTGAAAAGCCAGTGGAAAGATAATGCTTTTGGGGTAGGTGTCCTGAGTGCCATATTTTGCTTCCTTCTTTTCAGTACCAGAGTTCCTCATACTAATGCATGTTGGGTGGGGTAAGCAGTTACAAAATTAGGGAGAGCAAATTTAGAGCCAGATCTAATACAAAGAGGCTGTTATGCTGTGGTATAAAGCCACTTCAGGCTAAAATAATTGTAAGAGGGTTTGGCCGGTTGCATTTCCACTGATCTGCCTTAGAGAACACATGAGAGTGAACACTTCCTCCTGTGAACTAGCATATCACGCACACACGAGTAGGTGTTCTATGTTTTGTCTGGTCAGCTGTGATTCATAGAAGTCATTCCCTGTGTTTTGAGAGATAAGGCCTGATTGTGTCTCAAATGGCTGAGTCCTGGCACCATTACTCAGCTGTGACGGCTGTCAGCACTGAGAGCTTCTTCAGCCAACCCATCCACTTGCTGCTCCAGCTAATAACCCTGTCTCTGACCAGACCCTCACTCAGACTCAGCCCTCATGATATGGTTTCCACAGAAATGTCTGCCTGGGATCCCAGCTCATACTCTGACTCTGCGTTGTCCGTCTGGTAGTGGACTACTTTCTTTCCCTCTTGTTTTCCTTTGCCTTATGGACTGCCAGCACAGTGGCCTCTGTCTGCTGGTAGCGCTACCTCTTCTAGGCGCACATATGCTGAATGCTGCTGGCTGGAACTGCAGAATGAAAAATGAAGCTGGTAGCTGTGTTTCTTATGGTTATTCTGCTTCTTTGCCAGTCACCCCTGGAGTGTACCTGCTGTGAATCATGCTTTCTTCACAAGAAGCTGTTCCCTCACTGCCTGCTCTGGTCATTTCACAGGGGAGTTTGGGTCAGTTCGAGAGGCACTACTGAAGCTAGATGATGGCTCTTTCCAGAAAGTGGCAGTGAAGATGCTGAAAGGTAAGTGGAAGCAGGGCTACCTGAAGTACTTAAGAGGAGAGAGCTTGGAAAGATGAAATACTAACTGTCCTGTTCTCCAGCAGACGTCCTCTGACGCTCTTTACTCCTCTCTGAACTTCCCACTCAGCCACTCTACCCATGTTGTCTCCCATCCGTTTCATGTCAGTCTTTTTGTAGTAGAAGCTCTTCAGGGAAGGACCTGTACCACCTTAGTTGCTTGTACAGCACCTAGCGTGTGGCGAGTGCAACCAAAACCAAGGCATAGCTACAGCTTCTTCTGTGTATAGAGGATCTTGTTCTGTTGCTTGATTTAACACAGCGCTACATCATGTGGCATAGACAGCTCAGACAGGTCTGCTTTGTCCTAATAATTCAGCAGTGAAAGACGGTATTCCTCCAAGCGTATATCCTAGAATAAACAGAAGAGTGTTTGGGCTGAATGCAGTGACAAGCTAACTCATCTCAGTCAGGCGTATTTGACTAAGTAGTCTAACTCCCTTCTGATTTGTTATTTGATGAGTGTACATAACCAGGGCAATTAACACGTTCATCAGACAGAAGTCTGTAACAAGAAAAGCAATTAATAGATAGGTATAAGTCAAAGCAAGTATGTACATATATATATGTGTATATATATGTTAACCTATGTTATTTCATGCCTGTTGCCTGCAAGGCAAAAATTAACTCTGACACTTAAGGCAGTGTCACACTCACTTATCTCTGGAGCTGAGTTTGCCTGACACAGAATACCAGCTTTTGATAAATATACTAGTACCATATTAGCGTAAGTCGCATCATTTTATCCAGTTTCAACAATAATTCTAATCAGTTTGCAAGCTTTTGTGTAGTCAGACCATCTACCTTCAGGCACGTAACTTGGGAACTCTCTGTCACCCTCCAGAGGCACCTTCCTTACTGCATTCACTGTAAAAAGGGAATCTACTTTTATCTTCTGAATCATATTTAAATTACTTGCCTAAAGCAGATAATGTGAATACTCCCCTACAGGTCTAAGTCTGATCTTGTAGCAGGACCGGAGGACTCCTGCTAAATTCAGCAGCAGCAGCGGGGATAGTAGACCACTGGGCTAATTCTTGATTATGTTGACAAACTTCCATAAATCTGGAGTAATAGCGATGAGAAATAATTTACTCCAAATTTATGCTGATTTATGTCACTGCTGAATTTGGTCCAAGCTCTCCAGTGGTGTGGTTATTTAAGAAATCTTAGCTCTTGCACCTTAGAAGACTCAATCATGCTACAACACATAAAAGCATTGATATTCCATGCCATCCTTGTCAGAGATGATACGGGGTCTGCTGTGCCAGCCAGGGGCTACAGGCCACCTCCTCAGTTTCAACATTTTCTTTAATTTTGTGTGCCCCCACCCCAACATTGTGGTTTAGGTCCTTTTAGCTAATTAATTCTTACATCTTTAAGCCACACATGATTTCCATGGCTTCCAAGGAAAGTTGTTAATGAGAAAAGAGCTTGCTAATCAGCAGGTCTTTGCTCTGCCAAGAACCAATTTACCAGATGTCCCTGATGTGCACTTACTGCTGCCCATCCCAGGAGAAAGGCTCAGGCTCTGCTTTGTTGTAAACTGGCTCATCTAGCTGTAGGTCTGAGAGGATGTGCTGTGCCGCAAAGAACAAGCTTCTGATAATCATTATCTGCAAAGCCCCTTGGAGCCACGCACAAAGGAAGAAAACTTACATTGGCTTTTTTCCAGCGGACATCTTTACCTCAACTGACATTGAGGAGTTCCTGCGAGAGGCTGCATGTATGAAGGAGTTTGACCACCCGCATGTCACTAAACTGATCGGTAAGCCAGCACTGCTGCTTGTGGAGCTGCAGAGCACCTCCCGTTCCTGCACAGTCCCACACAGCCTCACATACGCACCCCCACTGCTGTCCAACAGCAGTGTTAGTGCCGCCACCTCTGTGCTGTCTGGAGTCGTGCGTATATCAGCATTGCTCCTTCCCAGGCCTAGAGGGAGTTGGAGTGTGTGTAAGCGCTCACAACACTTGCCCTTATACACCGGTAATAAGCATTTCTTATTTAAGCCGTTTATTTGGTTCTTGCAAATCCTACATGGAGAGTGTGGCTGGCTGAGAAATGTCTAAACTCCTGTGAAATGCAGACAGGTGGGTTGGTAGGCAAATAGAGTGAAAGGAGATTGTGCCTTTTTGAAGTACTGTGTAGGAACTAAGACATTAATGGGTGGGCATTAATGGAACATGGGCAATTTCTAGAATGTGGAGGTTGCTCTGCAGACCCTGGGGTTTGTGGCTGTCTGGTCTGGAGTGATCCTGGAAACATTTATAGCCAGTCCTGCAAGTAGAGCTGAGCACCACTGGGCACTTAGTGATGCCTCTGAAGTAAACAGGGTTAGAGGTGCCTTAACTTCTCCTGGCATGAAGCCACGCAATGGAACTTGGAGCATGGAACCTACCCACCAAAAGTGCATGTTCTCCTCCAAATGTGTAAGAGAAAGACACAGCAGCCTGTAAAACTCCCCTTGGGACTAATCTGTTTGCTAAAACCCCTTTGCTGTGTGTGTCCTCATTAGGAGTCAGTCTACGGAGCCGTCCCAAGGGCCGTCTCCCAATTCCCATGGTGATCCTGCCCTTCATGAAGCATGGAGACCTTCATGCTTTTCTGCTGATGTCGCGGATTGGGGAAAACCCTTTTGTAAGTCTGTCACGGAATCACGGAATTTTTCAGAGTTGGAAGAGACCTCTAGAGATCATCTAGTCCAACTCCCCTGCTAAAGCAGGATCGCCTAGAGCACATCACTCAGGACTGCATCCAGGCAGGTCTTGAAAGTCTCCAGAGAAGGGGACTCCACAACTCCCTGGGCAGCCTGTTCCAGTGCTCTGGCACCCTCACCGTAAAGAAGTTTTGCTGTAGAATTTCTTCTGGGAGGGTATGGATTTTCAGAGAATGTACTCGGGTTAGTTTGGTGTTGGTCTCACAAAGGTGTTGGCAGATGACCAGATTTTGATACCAGAGGAAGTTATTGGATGTGATGTTGACATATTTAATTCCATGCATGTTGAGGACCAACTTGTCCATTCCTTTCTCTCTATATCCCCCGACACTGCTCAGTAATCTAGCAGCAAATCTTGAAGTTTGCCATACACGCTTGAAAGCTTCCAGGAACAGGACTTAAACTGTAATTTCTTTCAGAATTTGCCTGTTCAGACACTCCTCAAGTTCATGATTGACATTGCCAGTGGGATGGAGTACTTGAGCTCAAAAAACTTCATACACAGGGACCTTGCAGCTCGGAACTGCATGTAAGTGACCCGTGAGTTTTTTGGGGAAAGAAAGAGGGTGAGAGAGGGATGAGAAGCCTTTCACGTGACAGAAGTGGGGAGGGATCTTGTCTGAGAATGCTGATCCTTGCATTTAAGTGACAATGGGCACAGGGGAGCCATGCCCATGAGGGTGGGGTGTGTGGTCGTGGTGGTGCTGGTGGCAGGGAGCAACTCTTAATGTCCCACTGAGCTTCCAAATCAACCCTATTTATAAGGAACTTTTCCATCATTGGTCTGCACATGTATTTGCATAGGGTTGATTACAATATGTGTTTGTAATTAGTCACTCTAATGGCTGCGTGTCAGCATGGGCTATTTGTTCTGCAATATAATGTAACCAACAGGAGAGAATGGGTTTGGCTGTGTTAGGATAAAGGAACTTTCACTGTAGCCTGAAATCTGTATTTCTTATATCTATTTTGAGGACTTGATTATCACAATATAAGAAATGCAGAATTTCCCTAAAGGTTTGTGACGAATGGCTTATGCGGAGAATGCCTTTAGAAATAATTGCATGGTGAACACATTGTATGATTCCACATTGCTGTTCTTGTCCCGAAACTGCCTTGCCTGCTTTGAAGGGAAGAAAAATCCTTTTTTTATCCTTTTCCCTCGGCTTCTTCACTCAGAATGGAGTAAGGAACAACTCATTCTGGCAGACAGAACTCTGCCTCTGAACAAAACCACAACAACCAGTAAAATTTGCAATGAGACACAGATTTCTAAAGGCATTTGAATGTCCAGATGTACAGGCAGGACCCTGACAGTCATAATGAAAAATGATGGGTTAGCCTGCTTTGACATTTATGAGAAATCCATACTGATTTCCTATTTTTAAACATGTAAAAAAGTACAGACTTCCTTCAGAGCAAGCTGAATGTCTATTTCATCATGTCTTCTGGGAGAGGCAGGGAGTCCTTTATGAGACCTTGGAAGCATGAAGTCTTTTTGGGCTTCACTTGCACTATCTACCAACGTGTCTGGGTTTAAGTGGGTGACAGAGAAATTCAGACCATTAACCAGGTCTGGAGAGAAGATCTTGCAGATCTAGTCTGAGCAGTCTAGGCAAGCATGTATATTTTTTGGTTGCCTCTACAGGGTGTAGGCCTTAGTGGTAGCAATGAGCGCTACAAATGTCCTCTGTTTATCTTGGAAACTGCAGAAAGTATCTGAGTTCACTTTGGCTGACAGAGTAGACCATCTGAGCATGGCTATTTCCTTACTTTCTTAGTCCTAATTATCTCCCTATTAGTCTCAAGGAACTGACTTGAGACCACTAAACTATTTCACATTGGTCATCAAGTAGATGAAGTCATTATCCCTCTGGGCAATACTTGGTGAACGATATACTTCAGTTCCCTGGCCAGACAGTCCTGGATGTACCTCTTTTTTGCCTGAGGTAGACAGTAAATCTTTTCTCAGTCATTAAAACTTTCCCTTAGGTTGGATGAGAACATGAACGTGAGTGTTGCAGACTTCGGGCTTTCTAAGAAAATCTACAGTGGAGACTACTACCGTCAGGGCTGTGCTTCCAAGCTGCCAGTGAAGTGGCTTGCTCTGGAAAGTCTGGCGGATAATCTGTACACAACACACAGTGATGTGGTGAGTTTGCCCAAACGCACCAACTGTATTCCTGCTGAACTGGAGGAATCCTGTATTCATGGGGGTGGGAAAAAGCCCTGTTGACGGGAAAGGGAGCTTGCCGTGTGTTTGAAGGACAGTGCTACCTCTGCCTTGGGTGCTGTCAGAACTCAAGACTAAAAATATGTGCAAGTTGTTTATGGCAGAAGATATGAACCCTTTTCCTCTGGTCCTTTGGTCCTTCATTTTTCAGTGCTTATCCCCATCCCCTCCTTCACCTTTCCCGTTCTCCTCTTCCTTTCTCTCTGTTTTGTGCAGTCTCTTCTTTCTTTTACTCTTTCTCCTTTTTCTTCTGCGTGACAATTTGAAGGTGACATTTGAAATGCATGTAACCCACACACTCATGTACAAGTGAAGTGTCCTACAGAAGGCATTGGTGGAGCTTCATAGATTCTGAATGTCAGTGTTTAGACACTCCTCTCCATAATTTCACCCATGGGGAGTGAAGCTAAACCCATTCATCTGAAATTTTTGCTTCCTTTCCCTTTGTGTTTTGTTTTGTTTTGTGGGGTTTTTTTCTGATACCTTCTCCCCTCTTCCTTGCTGCCTTTTGACCTGATTTCACGCTAGTTTTGTCCTTCAGGCCTATGGACTTGCCTTCCCAGTTATCCATGTCGCAGTGTCCCTGAAGAGAGCACCAAGAGTGCCTTGTAACTTGGCTGCTGTGTTGCCCAGTGATTGCTGTAACCATCATAGACAGTGTTTAATGATTGGCGATCGCTAGTTCAGACGTATTACAGTATTATTACAGTATTATTACAGTATTATTACAGTATTATTACAGTATTATTACAATAATATTACATATTACACTGGACAGGGTTTTGCTTATGAAAATAATTATTTTTTGCACCTAACAAACCTTGCAGTTTAGTTTAAGTGTAGAAGTACGACTGATGCAGTGTAGAGCACAAATGAACGTGAGCCATTGCCCTGCTTATTGGCTAAATTCCTTGCCCTGCTTATGGGTTAAATTCTTCTTTTGTTTGTGCCTGTACATTTCCAGGAACTCAGAATCTGTCTCAATGAATTAAGAAGCTGATTTGTGAGCCCCAAACCAAAATCTTCTTGTAGCTGGGAACCACAAAACTGATACTGCATACCTTGAAGAACCATGAGTAGGAGATGCTTGGGGAAGGCCTGCAGGTGGAAGACAGCAGTAGCTTCCAAATCTTCACCTGCTCCACTGCAGGATGGGGCCAGGCAGGGCCTTCAGCTGTCTTCAAAGATGATGTGTCAGGATCAGCAGCATGTGATGGGTCGTTTCTTTCTTTTCTAGCTAGAGTTTGGATAGTTCTTGCATCACTGCTGCTCATGTAACAGTGGTGCTCCCTGGACTGGGAGGGTCGGCACAGTCTGAGCATACTGAAACCCCACCCCAGCGATCAGGGAACTGTCTGTTCAGTTTTTCTGTGTGCTGTTCCCTTTTAGTGGGCGTTTGGGGTGACCATGTGGGAGATTGTGACCCGAGGGCAAACCCCTTATGCTGGCATTGAGAATGCAGAAATCTACAACTACCTCATCAGCGGGAACAGGCTGAAGCAGCCGCCGGAGTGCCTGGAAGATGTGTGAGTATTTCCTCGCCCTGCTGACATGTGATTCCTTGAGAACTTTGGCTCACTGGAAGGAAACAGGGGCAGCTGGCTGGGATGCTGATCTGAATCTATCCACTTCCCAGTACACAGAGGCATTCACTAGAAAGTCTCTGGGTTAGCTACCAGATACTCTCTGCTGGCAGAGCTCCCTGGAACCTGTGGTAGCTACATGAGCAGCTAACTTGGCTCAAGGGTTTGAACAGTGTCAACATTAGCAGCCCTTGGCTTTGTGGAAACTATAGCCGTGTTTCCAGAAACTCACTGCTCCCTAGCTTCTCAGGCCAGCGTCTGAGAAAAGAGATGAGTTTCGTGGCACACCCTGAAGGCTGAATAGAAAAGCAATCTAGCAAGACTACAAGGAAACTGGATTGCAGAGACACTGTCCTGCATACGTCTTTCAAAGTTGGGCCCAGTTTTCAAAATTGTATCTACTACTCTCACAGAAATAGCAGGATGAAAGAGAAGAGGGCAGACAGGAGGATCTAAAGTTCTGTAGATCAATGTCCCACCTTAAATTACAGGTGGAAACAAATCTTGCAGATACTGGTTTCAGAGGTCTTCAGACTTGCAGGAAGTACTCGGGTAGACCAATGGGGAGCAGGCAGCCACATGCTGCAGCCTGTGCCTCTGCCTTAGTCCTGCAGCCAAGGGAGCATTCTTGGCCAGCAGGTTACGTGAAATGGTTGCTCAGGAGCCCTTGATCCACGGATGGCAACTGGAGTTTCCTGGAATCCACACGTGGGGCTGCGGTCCCTCAGGGAGTGTCACTATAACTTCTCCCAGCGTAAAAGCTTGCCTAGTCCAGAAAAGGTGAAATCATTTCACTGAGTGCCCAAGCAAGTCTCTTTTCTCAGCGTCCTGCCCAAAGCAAGACATAACTATGAGCATTGATTTATTGCCCTTTTCAAGACATTCCTTGTGTGTGAAATGGACAACGTGAGGTCCTCTCTCCTCCCTCTTCCCTCTTGCTGTAAAGGTGGATTATTTCATGTGGTTTCCTTTCTCCAGCCTTTTTTCCACATAGGGAATAATCTGTACGCATGTTATTAAAGCTGTAGATTTTAGCTTCTCAGCAGTTTGTTGTAATTGTTCTACCACTGCTTAAATTCATTGTATGTCTGCATCTTGACTGCTGTGAGTGGCTTTTGTTCCAAGTTGTGAAGTTTGTGGACATACGATGTTAGAGGTGCCAAAAGTAGAAAAGAGATTCAAAAAAGCTGCTAGGCATTGAAGAAAAATCCATCAAAAACTACTAAAAAGGTACAACCTCCATTTCAAGAGGCCTTTGAGCTACAGGTTATTGAGACCTGAGAGAATACACCATAAAGATCTCGCTACATGCTCACCCTCAGCTTGTGTGCTTTCCCCTGGCATCTGCCACTGGCCACTGTCAGAGGCAGGATACTGGGGCAGTTGAACTTTTGGGCTGATTCCATACAGCCAGTAGTTTTCTACTTTTCTTTCAAATGAATTTCTGCTGTTTGCCAGCGAGGATAAAAGAATTGGTGCCACAGGATAGTAAGTTTCTATTTTACCTGGAGCATTTAGAGTTATTTCTACTGTTTGTGAGGGACCTAAATCAGGATTAAGACAACTGAACCGTAGAAGCTTTCTGTAGAACTACTGTGAGATCAAAAACAGTCTTGTAAAGCTGACAGCAAGCAAGGGACACAAAGTAAAATAAAAGCCATCATTAAATGCTCTTTTTCCCAGTAAAGGCCATATCGGATTTTTTCCATTTACAAGTTTAACTGAGGTTCGTTTGTCTGCGGTGTTTTTCAGTGCCAGTACTGTGCTTTGTTCCCGTTCCCTGCAGAACTGGCAACAATAACGCCATAGGAATGCAGCTGCCAGTCTTGTGGGTGATGCACAAAGAGGAGGAGGACAATGGCTCTGGCCGCGCTCCAGCCCAGTGGGCTCCGGCGGGAGGCCAGCCAGCACAGGCGCTGAGCAGCAAAGGCGGCCGCAGAGGGAGCAGAGCTCCTTGCCCCTTGCCTGAGCGCAGGCCATCGGAGCCAGCGGCGTCTCCTCGTGCTGGCCCTCAGGCAACCAGAGTTGAGGTGGCTGGCGTTTGACTGCAAGAGAAACGCTGCAGGACGGGGCCTGAGGCTGGTAATGGCACCGAACATGTCTTCTGCGTAGGGGT
This sequence comes from Chroicocephalus ridibundus, assembly GCF_963924245.1. Lineage (NCBI taxonomy): Eukaryota > Metazoa > Chordata > Aves > Charadriiformes > Laridae > Chroicocephalus > Chroicocephalus ridibundus. Next base: position 44,909,787 of record NC_086287.1, on the reverse strand, counting down.
GGTGCCTTTGTAGTAGAAAGGCCATTTCAGCATCCCTCGTCCAGCAGTGAAGCTGCTGTCCATTCCTCCACAGCCCTCTGAACAAACCCACTGTGCCTTTTTCCAGTCCCGCTGGCAACCTGTCGGGCAGCAACAGCGGCACGCCTCCATTACGCTGGGAGCACTGAGTTAACACGTTGTGAAAAAAGAATATTCAAAGAATATTCTGGAAATAACTTGCACCTCCCTCAGCTGGATCTCTGTTTTCTTTTTTCCTGTGTTTTATCTGCTCTTGAACTAGAATTTGGAGGGATGGCTTCAGCCGCAGCAGAGGTTGTCAGGATGCTTTTTGTGAATAAATTCATAAGCTATTACTAAGTGGTGTCACACTCACGGTCCTATACTAGCTCTCCAGGGACAGTGGAATGAGGTTTTTACCAAGAATTTCAGCATCCTTTGACAGGGCTTTTGGGTTTTTTGTTACTGTCTAAATAATGATTTTGACAAAAAAGAATGCCTTTGAAAATGGGAAGGAACAAGGAATTAGATCCATAATGCCTGCCCACGTGCTGTCACCTGTGCAAGGCCAAAGCCGATAGGTTTTAAGGAAAGCGTCTGTGCTTTCTAAGCTACACTGCACGGAGCCCCTGTTCGGAGGTGCAGGGGGTGGCGGCTCTGCTTCTCAGTGCTCTCGTCTCCCTCTATTTTGCAGCTACGATCTCATGTGCAGATGTTGGCATCCGGAGCCCAAGCTGCGCCCCAGCTTCGCAGTGCTCCGCTCTCAGCTGGAAATGATTCGGGGGAGGATGTCTGTACTCTCTTCCAGTCAAGATCCTCTCTATGTCAACATTGGAAAGGACAAAGAGGCGTCTGCGAGTGACCCTGCCCTGCACGCCTCCTTTGGAAACATGGACGGTGAAGAGACTGTTGCTGGGGCAGCTGCTGCTGTCACAAGTGACTATCGCTACATCATGAGCCCCTTGTGCCTTGGAGATGATGCCGAGGGTGAAAGGCATCCAGATGGGCAAGAAGGGGAGGACAAAAGCCTTCTGTATGAGCTGGAGACAGGAGAGAAAAGTTGTTAGCCTGTACATAGCAGTGACACTCTGCTTCCCTGGGACGGGATGTGTGCAGCCACAGTGCCGTGTCGCCTGGGGCTCTGATGCCGGATCTGGAATGGCGTTGAACAGCACTGGCCAGAGCTCTTGGGCAGCTTTTGTTGCTTTCACCACCTGTGTGGGCTGCAGTGGCGGACGGCTTGGAAGGACCACAACCCCAACAATCCCTTGGATTTGGGGGAGGGGGACAGCAGGGTTACAGGTTGATGGCATCCTGCTGAAAGGAGTTCAAAGCTAAGGTGGGCGGTCAGAGTCTATGCTCTGCTCCTTCTCACTGACTGCTGGAGCAGAGCTGAATACACCTTCTGTTCAGTCCGTGCTCGCTCTTGTGTAGATGTTGTCTTCAATCCTGGCTGCGTGACTTCGGGACTGGTACCTCTGAAAACACTAGTGGGTATTTACACTGTCATTCAGGACAAGAGGGCAAAATTCCCCTTGTGTTCACTCAGCAGTACTGCCTAGACTTGTTGCCTACCTCAGTGGTTCTCAAACTGATCTGCAGATCTACCCAGAACTGAATTGAACATCTGGCTTATTTCATGCAGTGACAGTTGCTGCTTCCTCAGTTCGGGGCTCTTTTAAGAGTTTCAGACATTTTGATAAGCGATGAAATTAGAAAAAAATGAAAATCCAGCATCCCTCTTCACCCCACATACCTCCTTTATGTCTTTCTTTTTCTTCTGTTTGATGCCAATTCAGGCCTGACCAGACTTGCAGCTGGCATTAAAATGCGAAGGGAGGGAGAGCAGCTGGCATGTGTGAGGACAGAATCCAACTTCAAAGGCATGGAAAGGAAACAGTGTAGAGAGGACTTAACAGCAGTATGGGGAAACAGTGCTCATTAATGCTAAATGCTGCCCTCCAGGAGAGGAAGGAGACAGCTTAGCTACAGAATGGCAGACTTGCTTCAGTTTCAGCAGGAGCAGGATTCAGCATTTGCTTTAAAATAGGATTCGTTTAATCTTTCTCTTTAACAGTCCTATGACTTTTTCAGGTAACCAAGTGCTGTAGCTGCTGCAGTGCAGGTGTGAAATCGGTTTTGGGAAGGTGTGTGTGTGTGTTGGGGGGAAGGGATCAGTTGGGAGATCTCTTTCTGAAGAGAGAGTCCTCATGATGAAAAAGCTTGAGAACCACTGGCCTTCCTATTTAGGAGGTCTTCTGGCATGCTATAAAAGCCACATCAGAACACAGACTAGTATCACTGCAGCCTTCCAGACAGGGCAAAATGAATGGTTTTGCCCTTTGGGTTTTGTTTTGTTTTCCAATCAGCATGTCTGACTCACTATAACTGCAAGCGCTTGTGTGGTTTTTAATAATTTAATATTTTACTGTAAATCAGCATTTGTTTTGTGCAGTGGTTCCCAGCAAGGAAGTGCAGTTACATCTTACTCTACTTATCCTAAATATTTGCTAGATCTTAATTTCTTTTATTTCCAGCGCCCTGAAAACTCGGCAGTATCACAAGGCTTAGGATTCCACATTGCTCTTTCTCAGAAACAAATTCCACAAATGTCATCCTTTGCTGAGTTGGCAAAGGTGGGACCAATAAGTCAAATGAGATTGCAGACTTGATATCAGAACACTCCACCGTGCGATGCCCAGTATGTGCGTATTGTAAGTTTTAGGGCTAACTACAAAATTCAGGTCCGGTTTCAGCCCTTAATGAGGACACTTTCTAGGGAAGGGGAATTTCAGCCTGGGGCGTGGGCATGGGTCCTTTCTGTAAAGTTTCCTACTGAACAGTGATGTCCTACAGCCATCTCTCAAAGTTCAGTGCAGTTTCTCAGTTGCAGATACAAACTGCACCATCTTATACCCCAGGCAGTACAGAGTTTTCATTTAGCTGGAATGCTGTAAATGCAGGTGAGAAGATAACACCTAACAAAGGGTAACAAAAACCTGTGCGGTGCATGTTTGCAGTGAGGGCAGAAGGCTATGCGCCCTGCAGCTGCCTGGGAAGCGCAGATGTACATATGGACTCTAACTTTGGGAAGCATGTCTTTAGTTTTTATGCATTTTTTAATAATAAAACATGTACTGTGTCTGAGTTCCAGCCTCTTATCTGTGGCGGAGTTTGTGACCATGCTCGCTTACTGAGTGGGGTCATAGCGAATCTGTCAGCCCCAGATGAAAGACGTCTTTCTCCCTTCACCAAACATCACAAGCACGATTAAGCTACTTCTTGGAGGCAGAGAACATGTATAGCTTCCCCTGGCTGCAGTTACTCTGCATTGCTCCAGCCTTGAGACTCTGAAGCCGAAATCTGATGGGCACGGGCCGGTGGTTCCGCAGAGACAGGCTCTGCAGCCACCACTGCGCGGGAGCCTGGGGAGGCGCCCTTACTGGGACGTGCTGCATCCTACCTGGGAGCGCAAAACCTCTGCATCAGTTTTTCCCTGAAAGCTGTTGCCTTCACCCATCCAACTGCTGGCAGTGCTCTCTATGGAAGAGAGGTTTGGAGGCGGTGGGTAAAATTCAGCTGCTGAGTCAAATGTTCCAAGCACAACATAAAAGAGCCCCTGGATTTCCAGCTCACAGAGAAGAAAAGGTGTACCTCGCTTTATTCTTCATCAGCAAACAGCATGTTGCACGCCCTCTGCCTGCCAGCTCACACAGAGAGGAAGAGTGATGGTAATCGGTACAAGCATTCACCCCCCCATCTGCAATGCAGGAAAAACGACTTCCGAAGCACGAAGTGACTGATTTAGTTAATATTTTAAGGTTCCATTGCCCAGTGATGTCCCTTGGATCTGGTTCCAATGATGATTTAATCCTTTCGCATGCAAGCCTGGTCAGACCAGGCTGTGTTGTGGGTGGGAGAAGTGACACCAGAAGAAGAGCTAGTGAGAAAAGAGGGAGGGAAGGAGATTTTAAAATGGGGACAGATGGGCCGAGCTGTGAAGACAGCAAACGAGGGAGTTGAAAAGCAGAGATGGGGAATTTTGTATAAGAAATCCCAGCACAGAGAAAGCATTGCCCCAGCTGGGACCAGGCAGGGGTCCAGGGTGGGGGCTGGCTTTGTGTTTTGGTAAAGGATGAGATGCTCTGGTCCAGCCCGAGTGCCCTGCAGTGTGTTGCTCCTAAATCATAAAGAGTCTGTACGTGGCTGGCCTGGCTCTGCCTCCACTTGGCGACAGCACTGTGACCCTGACCCCAGGGAAACTTTAGCCTAACAGTTCTGATCTAGGCACAGTCTGGCACACTGGGTTCCTAACTAAACCAAACATTTCCCCCCACAACCACTTTTGTTTTGTTTTACACTGCCCCAGGAGAACAGTGCAGTCCCTCCCATCCTCCCGAGCGGCAGCCCCATCCCCTGCGGTGGGACAGCCAAGGGGCACTGCACGTCTCTGCCGAAACAACCTCTGTCCCACACTGGTAAGCTTGGCCACACTCCTCCATCCACACCTTCCTGAGGATGGGACAGGGTCTCCTTTCTAATGCAGGCTGAAGCCACTCAGGGCAGTTACCAGCTCAGTCGTCAGACAGCGTGACCCCATGGTGCTTCACAAGGGCACGGCAGAAGCTCGCAGCACCGTCTGTGAAACGTAGGGGTAGTTAATGCGTGAGGGGAGATGCCCCAGTCAGCTCCAGGGTCAGGGCTGACTGATGGGCCCTAGACCGCGGGCTCTGCTGGCAGCTCAGCCTGCAGATATGGGGATGCTCCAGCCCAATCCGATACCTGGGCAGCGTGGGGAATAGCAAGCTCAGTGCTGGCAGCTCAGCAGGTGCCTGCAGTGCGTGGATGCACCTCGGAGCTAACGCACACCGACCCTGGGACCTGCCACCTTCCTTCTTGACCTGTGTTTTGAGGGAAGCCTTGACTCACTAAAAACCCTCCATGAAGTCCAATGCAATTAATTTTGAGTAAAAGTTTGAGCCTGGCTGACCAGAGAAATGAACAATATTTGCAGGTACATATTTTTCTGATCCACGTTCTGTTTTGCTGGCAGTATTCATTTTCCCCTAACGCTCAGACAGCCACCAGTTTTTGCAAATTTCTGTATTTTTTACCAGGGATTTCTGTGAGGCAGCCTCATACACAGTCCTAATTTTATATCAATTTGTTATTTAGCACCAATTATGCTCCCTTAAAATAGCAAGTTGTTCTATGAACACTTGGAGCGAAGGAAGCCTGGTCTCCTGTGGATTTGCATCCCACGGGTGGTTGCAAGCACCGGGTGAAGCTTGCCCCTAGTTAAGGTACTTACAAGAGCTTTTCCCTTGGTGGAGTCTCTGGTGTCCAAAACAAAGTCACTGCATTTCCATCTGTGGTGAAGGTACCGATGTGGCACTAATAGGGTCTGCCACACACAGCCTGTTTTCAGAAAACTTGTAGGAACTTAATTATCCTGCAGACCTCGATCTTGCCATCGCATTTGGCTGAAATGAAGCAGTGGATTCAAAAGCTATTAGGGCCAACACGTGCAGCTGGTGATCAGAAAGCCTTGTTACCATGGGAAACCGAGCTAAAAATCAATTAGTCCAAGAACAGAAAAGACTGACGGACATGGTTTTTGATTGCATTTGCTCTGTCATATAAAAGGAACTCGGCGTCAGTATGAATCAGACCTCAGTCACTGCACTGAGGTCTAGTGACAAAACAAAGAAGATCGACTCCTTGCTTACTAATTACTCCATGGATCCTCCAGCTCGAGGCACGCCAAGCCAATTCATTTCTAAATGTGGGTAGGCTGGGGAAATGGCACATCTTTTGGTCATGTTGACAATAGGACCGAAATTAGGAGCTGGGTGTTTCAGCGGTTGTTGGCTCCCACCGAGCCGTTTGCCAGGCGGGCGCTCCGATGAGCCACCAGTCACAGCTTGGAAAGTATCTAAACAGCTTTTGTTTCCTCCAGTTTCTCTTCACTGGCTTAAAATAGAACTGAAAGAAACATTTGACCTCAGGAAATGGACAGCACTTGTTGATTTAAGATTTGTTGAGTTCAGTAGGGATTTAATGGGACTGGACTAGTTTCCAGAAGAGTCCTTATAGGAGCTGGCTCTTGCCAGCCTGCAGCGTGAGGAAGCAGGAATTCCTGAAAAGGAAAGAGGGTTTGCACACATAAACGATCTAATTGGGAATATAAGGTATTGCACTATATGCTGGTAAACACGTTGCCAGTAAAGGTGACAAAATGGGGGAGCTGAGAGAAATGGTGGGGCATGGGAGAGAAGCACGCTCTGTACACTGCAACGTGGCAATTAGTGCAGCAAATTCAGAAGGTGGCTGCTTTCTTAGTTAAATATATAAGACAACGATCCTGGCTGCTACCCTGTCATTACCCGAGCTGCGTGGGAGACTGCTGCTGCCTCTTTACTTCTGCTCCGCCAATGAATGCCTCTGCAACAGCCGCTTTTGCTTGTGCGGCACGGCACGGGTGTTAGCTGGAGCAGAGCGCCCTTTGGTCACTCGCTGCTGCCTCTCCTTGTTTCTTCTTATTAAATTACCTTAAAATAAGCTAAAAAAACCAAGGTTCACATTGCTAGATGATCTAAGGCAGCATGCCTCTGCTAACAACAGGTAAGGTTCAGACTTAATTAATATATTTCCTGGTATTATTTGTCTACGTTATCCCTCCTCTTGCACAAAGATACACAAAGAGAAGCAGGAGCAGAAATATTTTGCAGGCTTGTGGCTGGGCGTACGAGGCGGGACTGAGCTTTAACAGCCCTTCAGTGACCATGAACCTTGCACCCGAGCTGCAGGGTGTGAGGGCAAAGGAAGATGCAGACTTGGGGGTTACGCACGGGACCCAAACTGCACCCCGGAACGAAGCAGGCCCTTAACTGTTTCCAGAACCCACGGTACTAAAAATCCCTGTGTCAAATTCCAACTTCAAGGCTTGTCATTTACTCAGCAGTCAGCTGGGGCAGTTTAAGAGCCCTTTCCCCAGTATATGTTAGCTCCCCCTCTTCTGGAATTGGGGATCCCGGCAGCTGGGGCCGGCTGTGCCGGCGCTGCTGAAGGTAGGGAAGACAGCAGAGGATGCACAGAAAAGGATGAAGCACAGGCACGTGTTTCTACCAGCACTGCTGTGGGGGTGGAAATCTCCGGCAGAGCAAACAGCCGGTGACTTCTCACACTCCCTCCCCCCAGTCTGATTCACTCCAGTTTGTCTGCCAACACTCCCGGTTACGCCAAGGCGCTTTCATTGAAGCTGATACGCTGGGCTGTACCTGAGGCAACGATTGGGCTCGCTTATGTGAAATATTTCCCATATTTTCCACCTATTGATGAAATCTCTCTGGGTCACCACTGAAATTGCTCAGGGCTGCTGCCCTGCCAGCAGGCCAACTTTTTCTGCAGACATCATCAGGCAAGGGTCCAAATGAGAGGAGCTGAACCTATTTATAGCAGAAAATAACATGGCTCGGTATTTCTCCTTTTTCTCTCTTAATATACTCTGGGAAATACTGCCAGTCTGCTGAGCTCTGCAAGCTGTAGGTAGGGGGTACAGCTGCAGTGCTGTAACTGAAGGCAATAGTTGGCCCACGGGGACTTTATTTGGGGATTTATACTCTTGCATTTGACCCTCGTTGTGTCAGTGGAGCAGACCTTATCCCAGAGGCCTCCTGCACCACGGGCCTGACTTGCCCATTGCTGATACTGGTGTAAATCAGTGAGAAAGACACTGAGATCATCAAAGGTTGGTTCCCTAGCAAGAAAACAACACAGCTGAGAGAAGGACATAGTCTGTAATCTGGAAATGCACCCAGCCTGCCTTTATACCGTGCCCTGACCTCTCCTGGGTAAGGACGAGTTGCTGGGACGACATCAGTTTTCCTCCTTGTGCTTGTTCAGCTGCTGAAGTGTTATTTAGCACCGCTGAGCCCTGATGCTGATCCCATGGCAGGGGCAATGCGCAGCAGTTCACGGAAGTCCAGGGGATGATGCCGTCACAAGGCTGGCAGGAGTTCAACATCGTGCTTTACAGCTTGCCTGTTTCTAGACTAATTTCTATTGGCATCAGAAATCTGTGAATGTCGGAAATCTGCATTTGCCTTCGTTCCAGGAAGGCTCTAAACTTTCATGAGAAAAAATTAATGGATTTATTTTCTCAGTAAACATCTTACAAATGGTCTGGGCAACAGAGCATCACTGACAGTGAGCTTGGCAAATAAAGAAAAAAAAGTGTTCTTTGCTCAACATTAGTGCGAATGTGGGAAAAATCCTAAAGAAGACAAGGCTTTCTGTGGTCTGTCTTCCTATGCATTAGCAGGGTGAGGTGTATCTCTGTCTCCCCCACAGCTCTCTTTTCCTGGACCTGCTATCGCAGGTGGAAGCAAGGTGCTGCCTTGTTTTCACCAGCTATGGTGGAAGGGCACAACACACCTTTCCCTTGGTGCAGATGAACCCACAGACAATGGCAACTGTCTGGTTTCTTCCCACTTGAGCTTTTGCTTGCAGGGAGGATGCTGGAAACAGGAGCTGAGCTGGCTGTGCAGGCGTTGGCTGCGGGATCCCTCCTGACATGCACAGAAAAGCCCCAAGGCAGCCTGAAGTGGGCAAGGTTTTACCCTGAGGATGTTGGGGATCAAATTCAGATTTGGCCCCACAGGGCTGGCTGCAGAGGGCTGGCCAGGGAGCTGGCATCGGCTGCTTCAGCAGAGAGCTGGGAAAGCTCAGAGAGGGCAGCGGAGATACCTCTCTGGACACAGAGAGATAATGTGCCTGTGGGGGACATTTTCCCCTCTGCAGTGTGATGTTTGCGTCTCTCAGAAACGCCGGCCTCCTCTCCTACAGCAGGAATCGTAGCTGCTCTAGGGGCTCATATGAGAGTAGACTTTGCCCTCGTTCTTAAAATCCCTCACATTTCATTGTTTACATTCCCCAGAAATGTGCCCATAAAGGCGGTTGAACATGGGCCCTTCAGAAAGCTGAAGACATTCATTAAACGACCTGCAGGTCTGCAGGAGAAACCCTTCACCATTCACCAGAAAGCCCTGTTTCCCCCACAGCTCTCCTTCCAGCCCACCCTCCTGCCTGCCTGGCCACGAAATCCTATTTTGCATCCTGCAAACCAATTTCAATACCTCCCCTTGGCCACATTCTCCTTCATGTCCCTGCCCCGACTTGGGTAGAGAGCTGCCATCACCACCAATGGCAGCCCCTGAGCCCCGGCAGCATCTCCACCCACGAGGATGCTGTGCGTGCCCGGCTGGATCCTTCCCCTTGCTGACCAATTCAAGACCTTTGCCACCATGCCACGGAACTGTGCTGGGGGTCTGAGGTGGCAGGCACGCTCCCCCGGCTGGCCTCCATGCTCTACTCTGCTTAGCAGTTTTGCTGGTGAACAGTGAAGAGTAATCCTGCTTATGTTTCTGAATATATATTTTAACGTGAGTCAGCCGTTGAGAGAGAGTAGCAGATTGCTGAGAGAGAGAAAATTCTGGTCTCTGGCTCCACACAGTCTGAGAGTTGGGAGATTTTCTTGGCCAGACTTTTCCTTCTGCTCAGTTACACCTATTGACTCCTGCAAAACTACAGGAAGCAACTGAAATGAGAGTTCGGCCACAAACTATTAATTTTTGCTTTGCATTGACATTCGGCGTGCAAAACCTGATGAGATTTCCGGATGTACAGTTGTGAAGCCAACAGTGAAACTGGCTTGGGAGAGATGCAGAAACGCCTTTGACGAGTGCCAGCTCTCAGTTCGTCCAGAGTTCGTTGCATGTTTGCTCCCTGGGACGCTTATGCAGTTTTGTGATGTGGTTATGTTGTTTATCGGCAGCATCTATGGGGAAAGTGCTTTGTGTACTTGATGGCTGCCTTCTCTGTGCCATTTTGTAATTTCTCTGGATCCATTTCAGTGAAACGCGTAACGTGAAGACTGGCTTTAACTGGATGCTTTAGCATGTCCTTGCTTTGGATAAGGATGCTGCTTTCATAGGGAACGTCCTGATGGTCCCTCCTCACCATGTACTGCAGGCTTTTGGCTGAAGCCCCGCTGGGAGATGGGCTGTGGGAATGCACCTACTGCCCACAGGCTGCCTGAGGGCCACCAGTTCCCAGGCCTGGAGAGGAGATGAACTGAAGCAATCGTTCCTGCCACAAATGGGTGCAGCACAAGCGGCAGGCTGCTCTTGCCAACTCTTTTGGTCTGTGAATATGCTCTGGCTGCACTACTCATTGATGCAGCCCTGGCTTTTGAGCAAGTTTCCTTGCCTCGGGTGAGACGGTGAGGGCTGGTGCTCTGCTGCCTGGTGTCTGAGCTGTCTCTGGGTTACGTGCCTGCCTCAGGAGCTTTATTTTGCCTTTGCATCAGCCTCTGAGGTAGGACATGGGTGGCAGCCGAGCAGGCAGATGCTTAGGGCAGTGAGTTGTTTAGGGTAGCAAGATTGCCTGTCCGTCCTGCTGCTTAGCTCTTCCCCAGGCAGTGCTGATGAGGCTGGGAGACAGGGGAGGGGAGAGGGTGCCCCCACGCACAAGGGGGATGGCTGATGCCTTGGGCTCCCCCCGCCTGCTGTTGGCCACTCACACACCCTTGGGGAGGGCAAAAATTTTGCAAATGTGCGTGAGCCTCTAGATAGCCCGCAATCGTCTGAAGACGGTTTCCAACCCATCCAGCAAACTTGGTGCTCTCTCTGCTTTCCCTCTGAGGGGTGCCCCGGCCCCTGGCACCTGCCCCTTCCCTATCCCCTTCTCCTCTCTCTCCCTTTTCCTTCCTCCCTGTTACCCCTGGGAAGGCCTCCCGCTTTGGGGAAGGGCCAAAGCCTTGGCCCCAGCGTGCTGGCAGGTGGCAGCCCGGGCTGTGAGGGTCCCTTGAAGGAGAGACGAGCTGTGCCTGCTTCATGCCCCCTTGCACCAATGGAGAGGCTGCAGAGCAAGGATGTAGTCTGTCTTTTAGTGCCATTTAGATTTTTTAAGATCATTTGTGGCTCTCAAAGCCGCTTTAAATGAGGATATTGCAGCACAAGAACTACTGGCTCCGCATATCTGAGAAATCATCAGCACTTCCAGCTTACAAGGAACTAATTCTGGGAGCCAGCCAGAGGCTTTGGCGCTTAAGGGAAGGTCAGCCGGGAGCGCTGAAATCAGGTGCCTCAAAACCGCAGCTGCTTTTGCACCGGTGCCGACAGATGCCTGTACGGGGTTTTGCAGCTGGTGCTTTCTGCCGGGTCTCCAAGGCAGCCCCCTGTTCGTTTGGATCAAGAGCAACCAGCCTTTGGGTCCCCGCGGTGTCCCCTCCCTTGGGGACCTGTGTCCCACGGAGAAACCCCGGGCACAGCTCCTGCCCCTCTCCCCGGGGGGGGGGGGTGTCCCTAACCGAGCCGGGGCTGCCGAACCAGCCTCCCTCCGCAGTGTTTTTCAGGAAAGGCTTATCCCCACCCCCCTGCCCCTATTTATTAAAAGGTCTCGGATTTATGCGGCTGCGATAACGATCTGCCCCCGGGGAGCTGCGCCCGCATCCTCCTTCCCGGCAGCTTTCGTGGGAGGAAGGTTTAACCCCTCACTCCCGGAGTGTCCTGGTTTGTCGCCCATTGCAGCAGGGAAGGGGCAGCACAAAGTGGGGTGTTTTCAGTGTTTTTTTCCCCTTTAGGGAAGGGTTTGTTAAGCTGCGATCCCTTCAAAAGGGGAAAAGAAAAGAAAAAGAGCGGGCTCGGCAAGGCTTATCGCAGCAGAAGAGCCAAAGCTCTTCGCAGCTGGGAGGAACAGTAAGGCTGGAAGAGCAGCTCCGGGTTGTTTTCTCTTCCCTCAGGGAGGGATGATCTTGAGCCAGATCCCAAAGGTACCTTGTGCCCATTAGGAACTGGCCCACAGCAAGAAAGCCAAGTCCAAGGGTCTCACCACAGATGCATCCCCAGGAGGTTTCTGCTTTAAATAAGCACCACGCCAGGAGGGAACTGCAGAGAGAGGAGGCAGCCAGCAGCTCCCCTCCTTTGGGTGCTGCGGCACAACTCCTCTCTGTGGAAAGACAGAGGCTGAGGGGCTGAAGTGCGGTTCTGTCTCTGCCCAGCCTTCTTCAGGCTGGGGAGGGCAACAGTTTGGGAATTCACAGGTCATGACTGTCCCCGGTCCCTGTGGAGGAAAGCTGGGATGGGAAGACCCCTGCGGAGAAGAGGACTTGGCCATTTTCCAGTCTTTTGCAAAAGAGAAAGCAGGAGCCCAGCCTCAGCGGCGCAGGCTCTCGTGTGCGCAGAGATGGAGGGGTGTCTTCACCACGTCAGGAAGACGTAAGAAGGAAGGCCACTGGGGCGAGCAGCCTGGAGACTTCCAGTGAGCGGCTGGTGGGCTTTATTACGTTGGTGAAACTAAGCCAACAATACAGCGAGGGGCAGGCCGTCTACTTTGCCTGCCGTTTTTCCTTGCAGAATTATTTAAGAAAATCTGGACAGGATTTCCTCCTAACCTCACCTCTCCGGTCCCAGCGGCTGATCCCTGCCCTCTGGCTTTGGAAAGAAGAGCCTTTCTTGCCGTAGAATGACAGTGCTGCCTTGGCAGCTCTGGTGACAGGTATAAAGGGAAGGTTCAGGCTTAAATCGTGACGATGATGCACAACAGCAGTGGCTCCGAGTGTAACCAAGACAACTGATCTTTTTTAAAACTTTGCCCAATAAAAACAACATTAGGGAACTCTCAGAAAGCAACCACCACCGGTGAACCCTTTCCCTGTATTCAGAAAAGAAAGTCCTTATTTGGGATGCAAAATTGACACTAGAAAGCTTAGTAAATGCCAGCTTCACAATTATCTCAGCAATCTTTATCTGGCTCCCATGTGCGTAATGCTGATTTCATGAAAAATTCACACATTATTTTCTTCACATGATCCTGACTCATTCGTTGCCCAGGAAGTTGCATCCTTAGTTCTGACATTTTGCAGACTTTGAGTGATTGATTAAAGCATTTAAATAACATACTTCAAACATAAGGGTGGTGGTTGTTGTTAAATGTAATTATTGTTGTTTAAATGTAATTATTTTTACATTATGACTAATTATAAATGGATATTATTAATGGGAGAACAAAATTTGTTTATCGGGGTTTGAATTCTGCAGTCATCAGGAATAAACACACCAGGTAATGAGTTTGGCAATAAAATGCCAGCCTTAGGCATAGACCAGATTTAGCACCGCCCTTTCTCTTTGTATCACACTTCCTTCCTCCCACGAGTTCAGCCCACTCAAAACCTGTATAATTTCTTCCTAGAAAAGGATGTGCCTGTTTCTGCTCAGTTTTCACAAGCATATGCCTTTATTTCCTAAATATGTTCCTCAGTGGGAACTCTCCTAATGGATTTACAGGCCGATTTTATCACCCTTACTGGGATGGGTGGGAATGGAAGAGCGGAAGAAGCTGGGGTTTGATTTCGAGTGAAGGGGAGGAGGCCCGCGGCGAGCGGGAAAGCAGAGAGAAGTGGGATAGTGAGGGAAGGGGAACCTCTGGCTGAGCTGATGATGTGGAAGAGCAGCGCGGTCCCTGGAAGAACAGGTACTGCTCTTCCCCCACTTTCCCCCTTTAAAGGTTTTATTCAGAAAGGAAAGGAGTGGGAAGAGGAGGAATATTCTTTTTCTCACTTATTTAAGCTCCCTGAATCTCTAACGAACTCCAGCTTCCCAATACTCAGCTTTCAAAAAAACCTCGATGCGCCAACAAGCAGAAGATTGTTTGTAGGTGAAAAAAAAAAAGCAGAGGGAAAGAGCAGCAAAGAATTTTTCTGCAAAACCTCACCACCTTATTTGGGCATCTCTGCTTCAAATTACGCGCACATTTTCAAAATTAAGGTTTTCAAATCTGACTTGCATAGGAACTCCTTCAGCAAAGAAGCTGTGAGATCTGCCTCTCTTGGATAAAGATGGGTTTTCCACTAAGAGACCAAAATACCAATTTTTTTTTTTTTTTTAAGCCGTATCACACTGTTGGCTCATTTCTCTGATATTCACAAACACCATCAGGTTTCCTTCAAAACTGCTCCAGTCAAAATGTCTTTTTCCCCTGAGAAATAAATACCAATGACCTACTTCTGTACGTGTTATCTTTCATTTGTCCAGAGCCCCAGCATTTTTGATTGCCTTTGTGTTATTTCTGTGTTCTTTCCTGGGTTTGCAGCATCATTACATTTAACGTGAAATGGTAAATTTCATTTGCGTGATGTTTCCTCTGCTCGCTCTGTTAACTCAAAACGCATCTTGCGGCTGGGAATTGGGCACTGCATCCGTTCTAGCGGCAGGAGTTTCAAAGAAGCGGGCTGAAACTCGCCTGTCCCTCCATCTGCTCCAAAAAAAGGAGCAGGAACTCCAAAAAGACAGGACCTAAACCCGCCAGCACGTACGCAGCTGGCACCCAAACGCTTCCAAACCTCGTCTGTGAGATTGCAAAAACCCACCAAAGGTTTAGCTTCTGCACCAGTTAATATGTAACCTTTTTATAGGGATTCCTCAAAAATATTTATCCAATATGTGAGAGAAGGTATTTTTGAGCTTCTCAATGATCTGGGAACACCCACTTCATTCCACTGGAATTCAGTATCGCTTCCAAAGGAAGCTCAATTTTGTAAAAGTATAAATGTCTGCCTAATTAGACACCTCCCATTTTACATCCCTCGTGGACTCCTAAGCCATATTGTCACAAATTCTCAGTAACGTCCCCATGCCTGGGGAACGCCAGTTGCTGCGGTGACGGAGAGCACTTTTTGAGGCCGAGACCTCCATTGCAGAAATTTCAGCCGGGGGGTTGCATCACGATGCCGTTCACCATCACCTTTTGTTTGCTTTTTTAATTGGCTCCCATTACATGTGATGTGCCCGTACCCGAGTCCACCTGGAACTACTTCTCAAGGCTGTGGAACACGCTTCGCCTTTGTCATTGGCACAGTTACCACACTCAGTGTGTGGCCACTGCCACCGAGTTCACCCAGCCTCATCTATCCGTAGTGTCCACGCTGCCCATAGCCCGGGGGGATTTGTTTACTTATTTTTTTTTTCCCCCTTACTTGCTCTGTTATCTTACTCTGGACCGAATATGGGCTTTCTTGAGGGTAATCTCCAGAAAACGCTTTTGTTTAGACACACTACTGAACAGGTCTCCTGTAGGGCCTTTATTCGTTAGCAGCTTCCCGCTAACTCCGTAATTGGCAGGACTGCAGGGCTGCGGATGCTCCACACGCGGGCTGGCCCCCGCGAGCCCCGCCAGAAATACGGAAGCGTCGGTCAAACACGTTTAACGGCACCGCACCGCGGCCGTTTGCCTGCGGCCCGAGCGCCGCGCCCCGGTGCAGACGAACCCCCTTTTTTTCCCCCCCACCTCATTCGCAGACGCGTCTGCGCGGAAGGAAGGACAGACGAGGCCGCGGAGGTACCGGCTGCTGCAGCGGGGAGGCCCTGCGGGAGGCCCCGGGGGGCCGGCGCCGGGCCGCGGCCCCCCACGCCGTGAGGGGGCCGCCGTCAGCGCCGCAGCCGCGGGAGGAGAGCGCCCACCGGAGGCGGTGGTAGGGACCGGGTCGGGGCCGGCCGGGGGCCGGTAGTCCCTCGCCGCCGACCACCGTGGAAGGCGCCCGCCAACGGCGAACGCGCACCCGTGCGGCCCACGCGCGCGCAGCGTGTTTCCCTCGCGCGAGGGCGGGGGAGGGGCAGGAAGGGCGTGTCCCGGGCGGCGGGGAGCGGAAGTGCGTCGGCGGGCGGCCCCGGCCAATCGGCAGCGCGCCGCTGGCGGGCGTCGCGAAGCGGCTTCACGGCGGCCGCTGCTGGCTGCTGCGCTCCCCCCCTCCCCCCGCCACTCGGACGGCCGCGCCGGTACCGGCCTCGCGGGGGCGGCCCGGGGCCGCGGTGGGGAGGAAGCGAGAGGAGAAAGAGTTGGGGGGGGGAGACAGGAAAAACGGGAGCGGCCCACGTGATGGGCCGCTGCAGCCAATGAAGACGGCAGGAGGTTGCGCGTGGCAGGCGAAGGCCGCGGGAGCCGCGAGCGGGGCGCGTGGGCCGGGGCGTTGCTCGGCGCCGCGCGGAGCCGGCGGCGGGAGGCAGGTAGGAGCCCGGCCGCCCCCGGGGCGCGGCCCGACGTACGTACACCCTCCCTCCCGGTTCCCCCCCTCCCCCTCAGGTCTCCCCGCCCCGGTTTTGAAGTTTTATTCGAGGAGGTCGGCGTGAGGCGTGCGTGTCACGTGAGCGCGGCGGCCCAATCACACGTGCGCGCTCCCTCCCCTGCGCCTTTGAGGCGAGGGGCCCGCCGGCCCGGCCCTGGCGGGGAGCGGCGTGCGAGGGGGGGGACGCACGGACTGCCCTCGCTCCTTGCCCGTCCCCCGCGCCGCGCAGTGCTGGGGGACCTGCAAGGGGGGCTGGGCAGTGGGTGGCGGTCAGCGGGTGGCCGTCACCTGACGCGGGGGAGGGGGGGGCGGGGGAGGGGAAGGTTAAAGGGACCGAGAAGCCCCGCGGCTCCGCATCCGGGCTCTCCGGCCGGGAAAGGTCGGGGTGAGGCCCGGCCCCGAGCAGCTGCCACCTCCCAGAGCCATCGCGCTCCCGGGGACCGTCCCCCGGCAGGGGGCGTGGCCGGCGCCACCCGTGAGACGGGGCCGGGCTGCCCGCGCCCCGCCCCGGTGGGAGAGCCTCTGCCGGGGACCTGCCCCGGTGCCCGGGGGACGTGCCCGCCCCTCCGCGCGCTCGGCGCCACAGAAGGGGGGCTTCGGGGGTGGAGCGGGTCGGGGATGGGGGTGGGTGGGGTGGTGGCTGCCGGGGCCCCCTCAGCCGGGGGCGGAGCGTAACGGCTCGGTGGAGCGGCCCGAGGGCGGCCGCTGGCCCGCGGCGGCGCGCGTGAGTCTCGGCACGTCGCGTGAAGCGGCCGTTGGCACCGGGCGGGGGCAGTGCCCCCCACCCCCCTCACCCGCCGCTGCCCCCGCCCCGCCGAGGGCCAGTTTACCGGGGGCTCGGCTGCCCGGCGTAGGCTGGCCACCGCCGTTCTGGTATCTTCCAGCTTTCCCCCAGCGGAGGCCGAGCGCCGCCGGGCCGAGGACCCGCCAGCGTGGCGCGGGAGGCGGCTTCGTGTGGCGGGATTGTGCGCTCAGTCGGTCCCGGGGTTGTCGCTGCCGGTCCCGCCGAGGGGAGCTGGATAAATAAATAACGGTGCGCTCCTGGAAGGGCGATGCTGTGCCGGTGTTGGGTTCAGCGGTTGGTGGTGGCCTTAAGTACCACGCTAGTTGATAAGGAGTTTAAAAGGGGGTCAAATAATGGTAAGCTGGGCTTAATCTGTAGTGGGTAAGGTAGGCATGAGGGTTAGCATAACTTTCATCAGCCTGGTTAGATGAGTGGTTTCCAATAACATGGTGTGAGTTTCTTGCCTAGCTTCTTAAGATGTCAAAGCCTTACTCCTGAGACAGTGTCCAAACTCGTTTGTCATCTTTAATTGCACTTGATGGAGTGGTCTAAAGCCCCTGAAGATTTGAAGTTGCTACAGACTTTGAAAACCAAAGGTTGTTTAAAGAAGAGGGCAGGCTGATGAATGGGTCTTGCCACTTTAAGGTATTTTGCCCGAAGCAGCTGCTTGCTCTGTGGCTGCAGCACCCTTTCAGTGCCCTCAGGCACAGTTCCTTCTGAGTCTGTATTGAGAACCGGAATGGGGAATTGATTCTGCTTGAAAAATGTTGCCGTGGGTGAGCATTTTTGTGTGTGCGTGTTTATGTGGGGGAAAAAGGCATAGTTTTTAGGTCTGGCAGAGGTGGGCAGCATTCATTCACTTACGTGTTCCATCTGGCAGCAGCTGACTATTAACCTCACCTACTGTTTGCTCAGTGTTGGTGCAGATGCTGTTGTGCCTGTCATGGGAGAGAAACGTGCAACTAGAGGAAACCAATGTTAGTCCCACTTGCGAATAAACTTGTTTGGTCACCTACCAGGAAAAAAAATAATTGAAATTCTTTCTTTATGAGCTTATGCCACTTCATTTATGCTCAAATCAACTAGATCACTTCTAAAGTACATGGTTGTGTATGTTGGCTTTTTAAAACCTAGTTTCCAGAGGAATGGAAAGTCCAAGACATTTTTTTTACAAATGCAATGAAATAGATCTCTGCCTAGAGGAGTGACAAGGAGCTCTCATCTAAGAAGAGGGTGTTGTCCGTTTGCTGTTTCATAGACAGCAGAGGATCTACTAAAAAATTCAGCCATGCTATGCACATAGGAAACGGTGCCATTAGCTATGACACCAGCAAGGCTTACTTGGTGTCTTGTTCTTCCATAATTAAGGATGTGGTGTGGTGTGTGGTTTGGGGTTTTTTTTGGTGTATGCGTGTTTTCTTTGTGTGGTCTTTTTTTTGGTTTTGGGGTTTTTTTGGTGTGTGGTTTTTTTTTTTTTAATACTAGGTGGCTTTAGAACAAAGAGTTGAATGGTGGTGGTGGAATTGCTCATCTCTCTTCACAGAAAGATGGAATGTGCTTTCACTGTTGGATTCTTTCTGGTTTCAGTACCTAGGATAAATCCTTGATATATCTGATATTTCTGGACTGGATATGGAAGAATGCAGTGAGAATGGTATGGGTGAGAAGAATAATGAAGGCTTGTCATGAGAAGAAAGCAAACAGAAAAAAGGGGTTTTTTTGGCTTTTTTTTTTTTTTTTTTTAATCAAGCCCAAAACAGAAAGGCAGTAAGGGATGTGAAAAGCATAAAAGACAGCAAATGAATGTGGGAGCCAGATAAAACATATCTACAATAAAAATGTTTGCATTCATTTTTGCAGTTGCTATCTTCAGAAGAAGCCAATTTGGAGAATGAAAAGATTGCGACCTAATTACTGTTATACAAATACTTGTGATAATGGAATTGTGCTGTTTTGCTAACTCTTGCAGTACAGTGCTTTCTGATAACATGATGTGGTCTGCCTGACCACAGGATGAGTCAGTAAGTCAATAATGAAGATGGATACAAACCTGGAACCCATCACTAGCAGTCTGGTACTTTAATTGGTGTTACTTTCCTTTTTACCATAACATAAAAGGGGAATAGAGGTTCCCTGCCAGTTCTAACTTGATGAACCATTGGTGACTGTAGCAATGACTATTGCTATAACGCAACAGCTCAATGAATAGGATAGTCCTGAGCTCGGGTGTGGGCTTTTTTACTTGCCTGACTTGCTCTGCTGAATTTTCTTATTTTTTGCTCTCTTTTTTTTTCTTTTTTTTTTCTATGATGTGGACAAGATCTTCAGCTGAAGATTCGTCATGTATGTGATAAATGTTCCTCGTGATGGCCATAAAGAGATTGAAATTCATCAGAATGGTGTTACTCCTGCTGATTATGGCTTGTTTCTGCCACTGTTGCATGGCAAAAAGCATGAAACATTGCTTTATTATTTTATTTTGTAATTTTTGTAATAATAACCTATTGTGTACAGATAAAAAAAAGTGCAATTATTTGTAGCAAGCACTGGTGTTTATCCCTGCCCTCTAAACGGTGGTTCATAATTTATATCAATGGATTGTGTGTTCTGTTTTGTAATCTTTGGTGTTTGGGAAGGTTTCTGTATTTCCCCAAAGTTCAGGGCACTCTTGGGAGATGGAGAGTGTTGTGCGCCGCACATTGCAGGATTGCTGTTTAACAAAGCACCAACTTCACCGGGGACTGAAAGTTTGGTCTCTTGCGGCAAAGTGTTGGTATTGGAGAGGTGAAGCAGGTATTTCCCTCTTCCTCTCCCTGCCCCTCCCCTCCCGGCTCAAGTGTTTGCCCTGTTCCTCCAATAGAAGCTGCTGCTTTTGCAGGGCTGTAGCTGACAGTTGATGAAGCACTTCCTGAACTACCACCTCGTCATCTTGCAATGGTCAGGGCTCTGAGTGTTAAGAAATGAATTTGGTTTTAGTATAAAGTAACCAAGTGAATTTGCTTGTAGTATAAAGTAATGCTCTGGGCTGAAATCTGGTGGCCCACAAGCTGTGTTATACTTGCTGTGGAATAGTGCACTCTGTGTGCGGCTGGAGCATGTGCTTTTAGCATGTTTGGATCAGCAAGAAGACCTAAATCTGGAAAAGCAGATTTCTTGCTCTTTTTTTTTTCTGTGCAACAGTCCATTTCTTGTAATAAATTTTATTTAATCTCACACTTTTTAGCTGGATTCTGCCACCACTTTCATCTTTAATCTTCTTGACACTGGATTATACCTCCTCAGTATAGCTAAAGGAAGAACATAAGCTACTTCTCTATCATAAATAAAACAATGTAAATTTTTTTTAAAGGAGATTTGGGCTAGGATTCTGTTGCCTAAGGACAGAGGTCTGGAGCTGTCATAGATGCTGCAAGTTATTAGAGACATCTGTGTAAAGCAAACATTCAACTGTGGGAAGCCAATATTCTTCTGGAGAAACAGTTGGAGACTAGTGGGGCTGGTTATGGTGTAGAAAAAGGGACTAGATACCTTCTGTAGGCAGTTTAGTGCATCCCAGAGTTTCAGAATTAACAGACTTTCTTGTGGGATGCTACTGTGTTAATAATTCTCCAAAGTGTCAAAACATTGGCTAAAGAAAGTATGGGTTTGTATTTTAACCCTTCTAGTGTGCACATTACACAACACTTTTGACTATAGATAGCATCACTAAATTTTCAGGTCTTTAAAATTTTTTTTCTTTTTTTTTCAGTGGCCAAAACTTGGGACTTTGTATGATTGTCAGGGCTGCCTGATCATAGTTAGTAATAAACCTGTAGACTAGGCTCTGCTGACTGACTGCCGCTGGGGGTGTATTACATTGGCACAGTTGGTTTTGATAGCTGTTGTTTTCAGCGAGTCTAGTTGCAGCTAGTGCTCATTTTTAGCTAATGAATTTGAGAGTTGAAAGCTTCCTTTATGCTCTAGTAATGCTCCAGTAGTAGTGCCTTTCAAAGTGTACAGTATGACAGAAATGTCCTATCGTGTATCTACTTGTGTAGTACAGATCTTTGTATTCGAACCGAAAAGGGGATTGCTAACAAAAAATCCGCACCTCCTTTATGTTTTACGCAGGTTGGCGACTGTTACATTGTGTTTAACTATGTGTGCAACATATGTTGCTCTCCCACATACACATATTTAGCAAAGCCTTGTGACCCTTCAGCTTGTGATCTGTTACTGAATCCTCACTGAATCTTTTTTTTTGAAGACAAGTTACAAATAAGAGTGGATGAAGAACAAAGCTTTTTGCTACAGCTCCAGCTAGCAAAAACTGGATTGCTGTGTGGTGAAAGTTACAGGCTCTGTGTTATTTGTAGTGGCCAGGCTTGAACTGGCGCTTTATGCTTGTAGGCATTCCTG
Source organism: Chroicocephalus ridibundus (assembly GCF_963924245.1). Lineage (NCBI taxonomy): Eukaryota > Metazoa > Chordata > Aves > Charadriiformes > Laridae > Chroicocephalus > Chroicocephalus ridibundus. The sequence goes on along the minus strand of NC_086287.1, from coordinate 44,888,488 downwards.
AAAGAAGTAATGTGATTTACTGGCTATTGAAATAGTTTGTAAAGACTGTACTTCATACTTTGAAGGTGCTGCAAAGCAGGGAATATGTCTGAAAGAAGCATTTGGGTAAGAGGGTACTTCTTGGTAGTGGACTTCAGCATTTCAAATATGACCATCACCTTACTGCTTAGTATAAGGTAACTCCCTTTGATCATGGAGGGCAGTATTCAGTTGGTGGAAACCAGTTCATTTATATGCTGCCAACTGGTGTTTAGCACAAACAAGGCCTTAAAACTGGTGTTTGTACTGGTCTAAATGGGATGTAGTTCTTTATTGCAGTACTTCTATTTCCTGTCAGGTATAAGCTGCTTAGAACCAGGCTACTTAAGCTGGTGGGAATCTGTGGTACTACTGTTGGATCTGCTCTCCTTATAAACTAGAGATTCCGCTTTGCGCTCCTTGTAAACTAGAGGTTCCGCTTTTGCTGCAAGCAAGGATTTCTACCTGCGTTAGGTGAAATGGTAACAAAATCCCTGGCAACACCAACAGTCTCCGGTGTTGCTTCTCTTATCGTCACTGGAACACGTGGCTTGTGGGCCATGAATGTGGCACTGTCTGTTATTCAGTTCTGTGTGGCTGCTCTTAGGTGTACAAGTGTCCCTCTTGCTGAAGAAAAAAAGACATTTCTGTATTGTCACTGTTCAGAAACATATTGCTTAATACAAAATAGAGTGTCAATGTATCCTGTGACCCTAAAACTTGATGACTGCTGTACCTGATATACGATTGCTGTAGGTATAAAATGACTGTTCCTGATCAATCCTGGACAACATGGCTTAATTTTTTAATTGGTGTAATTATTTCTGATTGAATTTGTTAAGGGGGAAAAATACTGTGCTGGATCTGACAGCTTGAGGCTGCTGCAGCTCCGTGCCCCCAAGTATAACCAGTGGTAAGGCTGAAAAGGTATTCCCGATAAGCACAAGCACATAGAGCATATGTATACGTGACATATACATGTGTACACGTCTGGCCACACAGATCAGGCAGATACTCACAGGAACACAGACAGCAGCACACCCTTATCCTCTTCCCCCTCCCTATCTGAGCAAGGTGAAGGCCTGCTAGTGAGAGTGGGTGTGCATATCTATTTTTATATATGCACACATATGTATGTGTATAGATATGTACAAGGTAGATTCCCTCCAGCAGATGGGCTTAAACACTTAGTCTGCCCAGCAGCTGGTTCCTGGATCCCAGTCTCCCCAGTTGCTGCCTTCTGGACATTTAAGCTGCTGAGGCCATAGGTGTGCTCCAGGTGCTGGTACATGCTGTCTCTCAGCTGACTGGGACTGCCCTGGTTTGCTGATGTCCAACACCCCTCCACAACCACATGACCTTGCCCTTTAGGGGGACACACATGTGCAGTGCACATACACACAGAGCTGGTGGCAGTCCTCTGGTCCCCCAGGTCCTTTATCGAGCTGCACACCCTTCCCTCCAGTGTTTATAGCTAAACCGGAATGCTTTCTTGATTTCTTTCTTCCCTTTACTTCCCATTTGCTATGTGAAATGTGAAGACGCTTGACTGTTAGCCTTGGCTTTTTCTCGTGCAAAGATATTTTAGAAACTTCTGAGAGAGAACCATAATGTGAAGCTGTTTTAGAGAATAGCTGAACATGACCCTTAACAAAAAGAATACTATCTCTGTGTGATTTTTTTTTTTGTATCTCCTTACTTCCAATTCCTCTGAACCTTTTTTTTCTCTCTCTAAATCTGCTGTTGCCAGCATTTGGGTGTTTCCCTTCCACCATGCCAACCTTATCTAGTATATGGATGTTGTGATTTAATCCTGGCCACACACACACAAGCAAAGTAAAACAAGGAATTCAAGGCCAACAGTATCCTGGCCTGTATCAGGAACAGTGTGGTGAGTAGGACTAGGGAAGTGATCGTCCCCTGTACTCGGCACTGGTGAGGCCCCACCTCAAATACTGTGTCCAGTTTTGGGCCCCTCACCATAAAAAAGACACTGAGGTGTTGGAGTGTGTCCAGAGAAGGGCAACAAAGCTGATGAGGGGTCTGGAGAACAAGTCTTATGAGGAGCGGCTGAGGGAGCTGGGGCTGTTTAGCCTGGAGAAGAACAGGCTGAGGGGAGACCTTGTCGCTCTCTACAACTACCTGAAAGGAGGTTGTAGAGAGGTGGGGGTCGGTCTCTTTTCCCAAGTAACAGGTGATAGGACAAGAGGAAACGGCCTCAAGTTGCACCAGGGGAGGTTTAGACTGGATATTAGGAAAATTTTTTCACTGAAAGGGTTATTAAGCATTGGATCAGGCTGCCCAGGGAAGTGGTTGAGTCACCATCCGTGGAGGTATTTAAAAGACGGGTAGACATAGTGCTTAGAGATATACTTTAGTGGTGGTTTTTGTCAGAGTTAGGTTGACGGTTGGACTAGATGATCTGAAAGGTCCCTTCCAACCTAGGCAATTCTATGATAATTCATTCACTACTTCCCATCGGCAGGTGGGTGTTCATCCATCTCCAGGAATGCAGGGCTTCATCATGTGTAATGGTTACTTGGGAAGACAAATGCCATAACTCCAAACATCCCCGCCTTCCTCCTTCTTCCCCAGCTTTATATACTGAGCATGATGTCACATGTCATGGAACGTCCCTTTGGTCAGCTGGGGTCATGGTCCCAACTGTGTCCCCTCCCAACTTCTTGTGCACCCCAGCCTACTTGCGGGTGGGGTGGTGTGAGAAGCAGATAAGACCTTGACATTGTGTAAGCATTGATCAAGCAGTAACTGAAACATCCCTGTGTGACCAACACTGTTGCCAGAACAAATCCAAAACATCGCCCCATACCAGCTACTATGATGAAAATTAACTGTCCCAGCTGAAACCAGCACAATGGGGCTAAAGCTTCCCTCCTGCCTCTGCCCATACCTCACCTTTATAAATGGCTAAAGTGTCAAAATCACAATCTTATATTCTTTCATGAATGTAGAATTTGGTATTTAAGCAGTTTCTCTCTACAGTGAATGTGCTTAATCCTCATTTTCTTCAGCCTGAGTTCATTCTTCTAGTTAAAAGAGAAAAAATACTCTGTGGTCTTCTACAGACCTGCCTATGTTGCTGTTCGGGTGCGCATTTTTTCAAGTGCCTTAAAAATGTATTTTCTTTAGCTATGTGCTTCTGAGATGATCTCCAACAGCGTAAACTTACATTGCCAAGAAACCTTCAAAGGGGTGCTGGCCTTTGTAACGTTGCTCGTTTTGCCTTTTTTCTCCATCCTGACAGCAAAGGCACAACTGTTCATTAGACTGAGGAGCAGCCCTGCTGAAGTTACAGCCTGTAGTAGGCGGCAGTCAGTACAAAATCCTGGTCTACTGGTGACGCTGGATCTTGGAGTTAGCTTGTTAACCCTGATGCCTTGACTTTTTGGCACCACTGTTAATATCTGTCCTTCCAGAATGGATGCAGTCTTGTAAAATGAATATTCTTGATGGAAAAAGGGGTGGTGGTGGGCTTCACAGAAGTGCACGGAAATGCAGCCATGCTGCATTTTGGCGTGCATTCCCTTAACATTCGGAATTCTGTTTTAGGGGGCTTATTCTCAGAAGTGCCAGGTTTACAAAATGTAATTTCCTTGGCGTATGTGAAGGACTGCCAGTCTAGGTGTGGTGTGGTGGGCTGCCTGGTGAGGTGCCGAGGGTGGGAGGATTCTATTAAGGTTATGCCGAGATAGACTGTGGCAAGGCGGGTTTTGTTTGCTAACTGGTTCGCCTGACATCCCCCAGGGCGCCAGGCCTTGGATGCTCGGTTAACCTGGGTACTTGGTGTGACGTGTGGTGCGAGCTGTCTGAAAGTCACTGGGCACCTCTGCACTGTCGGTGGTGTTGGGTCAAATTCTGACTGAGCTTTGGCAGATGGGTGAGAACTCACGCAGAGGGAGGGAGGCATGATGCTGATCCCGGCCGTACCGTTACCTCCCGGGCTGACGCTCTCCCCAGGCTACCCACGTTCGTGCCTCGGAGATCCGTTGCGCCTCGCCTTTGCAGAGGGGAACGGCGGCACGGGATGAGGCAGCCTCTGCCCCGGGGATGGCGGTGCGGTGCCGGCTCCCTTAACGCCGCCGGTGCGCCGGGACGATACGCAGGGCTCTGCCGGGGCGCAGAACGGCGCTCGCCGGCTCTGTCCAGACCGGGCTGCCGCTGGGCGCCCATCCCGCCGGCGCCGCCCCCCGGCCGTCGAGTGCCAGCGCGGGAGGCGTCCCCGCCGCCGGCGGGCCCCGGGCCAGAGCCGTGACCTGAGGCGCGGCCGGGACTCTCCGCCGGGGGGAGCGGAGCGGTGCGGTGCGGTCGGGCGCCTCGCCGGGCGGCAGCGGCGGGGGGGCGGGGCCGCGGCGGCGGCTCTGCCGCTCGGAGCCCCGCGGGGCTTCGAAGGCGGCGGCGGCTGGCGGCGGCGGCGGTGCGCGCGGCGCAGCGCCGCGTCCGCGCCCGTTCGAGAAGCTTCCCCGCGCGCGCGGCGCGGCGCTGTGCGCGGGGCCGGGCCGGGCGCCGGGCCCGGCGCTCGGCGCGGGCACGTGACGGGCAGGCGGGAGGGAGGGGGGGGCGCGTGAGCTGGCGGTGCGCCTGCGCGCGCTGCGGCGCGGTGACGTCACCGCGGTGCGCACGCACGTTGTCCCCAGCTGGCGGACACACGGTCCGCGTGAGGAGAAAGGAAGGGGGGAGGCCCCTCGCTTCGCCGCACGGTAACTACCGGGGAGCGGGGGCGCGGCGGGGGCGCCGGCCGCCAGCTCCGCGCGCTTTTCCCCCGCGCCTCCCGACCGCCGCCCCAGCTGCGAAAATTAACACCAGGCGCAGCCACGAGGCGACGGGGCCCGGGCCCCGCCGGCCGCTCCCCGGCGGCGACGCGAGGCGCCGCTTCGGGGCCGCCCCACCGCGCGCGCCGCGGGGGCGGGGCCGCCTCGGGAGCGCCGGCGGCGCCGCGCCGCGCCCTTGTCGCTGGGGCAGCGCCGGACCGGGTCCCGGCGAAGTGCGGCGCGGCTTCCCCACGTGCGCCGGTGTTGCTGCCCTCCGGTCTCCGCCAGCCACCGCAGGCGGCGGTTCCGGCCCCCGCCGCTCCCGGAAAGGCCCGGCTGGCTCCCAACGGCGGCTGCCTGCCCCCATCCCGAGGCTTCCGGCTGGGGGCCGTCCGGCGGCGGGGGGGCCGAGGGGGGGAGCGTTAAAAGCGACAAGTGCGCCGCTCGGCCGGTGACCGTGACGCCACCTGCCCCGGGCGGGGCGCTCGACTCTCGCCGCACCGGGCGCAGCCTGCCGGGCCCGGGCCGCCCCTCCGGGTCTGCGGGCGGGCGAGCGGCACCGCCGCCGCGGTGTTGAACGACAGCGCCGCGCGTTCAGCGCTCGCTGCCATTGGGCCCGGCGCCGGGCTCCCGTCGGCAACGCGGCGGCGGCGGTTGGCGGGCTGTGCGGCGGGTCTCGCGCTCCGCAGCTCCCCTCCGCTGCGTGATGGCTGTTCTCACGCGGGCGGCGGGATGTCGTCATCGGCTCGCTGGTGCCTAACGGTGCTCGGCCTGCGGCAGGAGAAACCCGTGCGGAGCTCCTTGCTTGTGAGCATGACGTACATAAACCGTGGTCGTCTTTGCAGGGTGGGGTGGTTTGGGGTTGTTTCTTTCGTTTTGGGGTTTGTTTTTTTTTTTTGTTTGTGTTTTGGCACGCGTTTTTTCACGTTTGATTATCTTCCTGCTTTTAGTACATCTCAGTGCAACTTTGAGTACGTTTTTGGCCACTGCTGTCTAGTTAGCTGTTGCTCCTCAAATAGACCTTATAGACTTCTCTATAGGGTAGAGAAGTGAACATTCTGAAGCTGATTAGAACTTCAGCTTCCACAAATGCACACACTTTCCTTGAAATACTGGTTTAGAAACTCCGTGCTTATAATAAAGCAGGCTAGTGTGAATGGCCACGTGTAATAAAATGTGCGAAATGGTTCTGGTAATAGACCGTGTCAGTGCTGAAATAATGTAGCTTTTGGCTACTGTAATTGGACATAATCGCATTGTAACCACACACATCTTTGACTTGATACTGTGAGCAGTGCCTATGGTAGAAATAACTACAACCACGCAATGCAAGAACTTTAAATGTTATAAAACAGAAACTGTGACTCAGTAGCTCTTTGTATGCATAGAATTTTTGCTGAATGCATGGTTGTTGAGCTTTTTTGAATTTATTTCTGTGTAGGTTCTACCTCAAGTAAATTTAAAGTTACAGGCTTTCTGCATATATTAAACCAGACTTGAAATCGCTTTGATAGTGTATTTCCTTCCTGAGCTAATACAGTTTTGATGTATATTGCACAGCATTAATGTGAACTCACTATATGGTTGTATGTTCAGTATACGTAGGAACATGCTGTAGGCGTATGTAGAGAGGGTAAGTTGGTGGAAAATCACATACAACTCAGGATGTGATTTCTTTCTCCCCATTCCGTGTATCTGATTTTTAGTAAGAATTTATCTTTCTATTGTGTTTTTATAGATGGAACATGAAAAAGTTTTTCTTGGGGATAACTTTTTGTGTTGCTGAGATGTAGGATGTGCGTGCTCTACTGAAAAAGCAGGGCAACATTCTTAAACTAGAAAATATGAAGCTGATTTTGAACAGCTAATTCATTTTGTGTTCCAGACTCTATTAAGTAGTCCTGGGTGGGTGGGTGGTTGTGAGTGTATTTGTGGGGAAGCGGTTCCTCCTCAAAGTAAATCTGTGCAGAACAGTTTTGTGTTTTTTCCTCCAATTTAACTTTTACCTGAAGTTTTGTAGTGCAAAGTTTAAAGGGTAGAAGTAGATCTCTCATATTTCCTAGGTGTCAAGAAGAACACTTATCATGGAGTATAAATTGCCTGCCTCCTGAGCTTTGAGGTCATTTCCCACATGCATGTGGCAGCTGGTTTGCACAGAGGAGTGTTTCCTCCTACAGTACCCCAGTCCTAACAAAATAAATGTGTCTTATTGAATACCTAGTTCACTTAAAACTCATGAATTTGATTAATTCTCTGGAAGGAACTATGATTGTTTTCAAGCAGCTAACTGCTAGTGATGGTGATTCACTCTTGCTTCTGGTTCCCACCAACTAGACATTTGATTCAAGAATCTATCATTTTTTGTCAGTGTTGTGTTCCATATACAATAAGGGTACAAATACAAACATTTGAATGTGGGAATGGCATTCTTGTGAGTTACCAAAAGCCCTTACTTCAAATTTTCACATTGGGAAATATACAGGCTCTTCGAAAAATGAAGTTGTTAATCATCTTTTGTTAGAGTGTTGACATAATACTTAACTACTGTGAGGTAGACACACAAAAGTGGAATTGCGTATATGCAGAAAAAGGCAACTATTTCAGCTCCCTAAACAGTGATTGGGCTAATCATAACAGTACAAATGTTTTCTTATTTGATTTAAATTATTTCCGTAATTTAGAAGATAGAAGTAGCTAAGATTGCTTTGTGCTTCCAGGCTTACGTTCATCCATTGCATCTTATCTGCATGGCCTTTTGGGAGTTAGTTTGTCTGTTTCTCCCCAGAGCTTATCTGTTTGAACTATTTTTTCTCTCCTGTTCTTTGTCTCTGCCTTGGATGGACATTTAGAAGTTTTTGGGGTTAGAGCGGGTGGGAGCAAAGAAATCCCAGCCACACAAACTTAGTCTTTTTCAATAAAGAAACTTGGGGAAAATGTTTTTCATATACTTTTTTCTTTTTCCTTTCCCCCCTTTAAGTTTTGGGAAGTTTTGGACCTCTGGGAACTCTTTCTTTCTGACAAGAGCAAATGACTTCTGCCTTTGTGTCAGAGATGTGCCATTTGCTGTTCTGAAAACTTCTGCACGTTTTGCCAAATGCTGTTTGTTAAGCAAATGATCTGAAGAGTTGAGGCAATATCAGAACAAAGAGCACTTTGAAATATCAAGCAAAGCAAAGATTGTGGCAAAGCATTACATGAAAATTCAGTTTAAAGGTGTCATAGCCCCCGTGTCTATAAGGCCTAAATTATATACACACAGGCAACCTTGATTTGATATATCCTAATTGTGCTTGATTTTATAGTACTGATTATCTTCTAAGTTTTTAATGTGGAGAACTGTTACAAAAAGGATTTCTCATGAGACTTAATTACTTTCTTAAGCTGTATTTGAATAATTGTAACTGGGTTTTCCTTCTTTCCAGAATGGTGAACACACATAGAAGATTTTCAGAACTGTGTGGAATTTGCATTTGATTTGAGAAACTGTAAGAGTGCTCGTCATGGAGAAACAGCAGATTGTCTTGGGTAGCCGGGATGGTGGGACTGTGTCTGGTGCAGCGCCTGCTTTTTTTGTCATCTTGAAACAACAGCAGGGAAATGGTAAAGCTGACCAAGGAATCCTAGTAGCAAACCGTGATGCTTGTGCTCTTGCCAGCAGTGTATCAACTCCAATAAAATCCAAAGTCAAGACCTGCCTCCCAGCTGACTGTGTCTCAGGGGGCATTACTGTCACCCTAGATAACAACAGCATGTGGAATGAATTCTACCATCGCAACACAGAGATGATTCTGACAAAGCAGGGGAGGCGCATGTTCCCGTACTGCCGATACTGGATTACAGGTCTGGATGCCAGTCAGAAGTACATCCTAGTCATGGACATATCCCCTGTGGACAATCACCGATACAAATGGAATGGCCGTTGGTGGGAGCCCAGTGGGAAGGCAGAACCCCATGTTCTTGGTCGAGTGTTTATTCATCCAGAATCCCCTTCCACTGGCCAATACTGGATGCATCAGCCGGTATCCTTCTACAAACTCAAACTTACCAACAATACCCTGGACCAGGAGGGTCATATAATCTTGCATTCTATGCACCGTTATCTGCCACGACTTCACTTGGTGCCTGCAGACAAAGCCACAGAAGTCATTCAGCTCAATGGCCCAGATGTCCATACATTTACCTTTCCACAGACAGAGTTCTTCGCAGTTACAGCCTACCAGAACATCCAGATTACCCAGCTGAAAATAGATTACAATCCTTTTGCTAAAGGATTCAGAGATGATGGGTTGAATAGTCGACCTCAGCGTGATGTGAAACAAAACAGTAACTTAGAATTGGAAGGAGGTGATGTTCTTAGTGCTGCTAGCATTCGTGGTCGCCCTGCTGAAGTTGATGCATTAGATTTGCATCAGAGAAGTTTAGATTCTTCATTCATTGCTCAAAATCCATCAGACATTGATCTGGAAAAAGAGTCCTTTAATGCAGAAAGGGACTTCCTGCGTTTCCTGGACACTGACCTGTCTTTGGGTGATATGCCAAAGCTAAAACAAGAAGTCTCTGAAAGGTGGGTTAACATTCTATTTTTAGAACAAATACTGGTTGAGTGGGGTATTTGGTAAAAGATTAAATAATAGGATGTTCAGTATACAGATTTACAGCTAAAGTTTGCCTGACTCGAAGTGGCAGAACAGTTAGTATTATTAAAGCTTTTCTTTGCTTGAGCAGTCATATATCAGGCTGGACTTTCTAATGTGTCCAAGGAGTGTAAGAGTTCAGTATTTTTTCCTATGTTTCCTTAACTCCCTTTCTAAAGAAGTGTTGGGGGATTTTTCTTAACCCTCTTAGCATTTAAGAAGACTAAATTTAATTTTTCAGAGTTTTAAACAGAACACATAGCAGTCATCAGAACATCACCTTTCTTTTTAGGGTTGCTTACTGCAGCGACATGCTGTCTCTGTATCTTCAATTTTCATTAGTGTATGGGTGAGGTTGTGTGGTGTGTATGGGTATTTAGGTTGGGTATGTGTAAGGATTGCTACAAGGCAGTTGTAACTGGCAGCATGCCACTGTTTTGTCACTAACTGCTTGTGTGAATTCTTTTATTCCACAAAGTAGCCTGCCTGTTGGTAGTCAGTTGCCTCATGTTTGCTGGGAGGTAAGGGAATCTGCACCTGGGAAAGTACTTCAAAATAACTGTTACCCTGTTCAGACCTTAATTTACTCCGTGGTAACTTTATGTCTATGTGCTTATCCAGTATTGACTTTTTGAACCATTCTGTTCCTATCACACAAACAGTAGCAAAGCAATGTAGTGTACGTGGAGAGCCTACCTGTAGTACGGAAATTGCTAACCAGTAAGTGTTCCTGTTGGTAAAGCAAGCCTGGCAAAACCTGTTATTTTACTGCAGTTTCACTTAGTTTCCAGATTCTAAGGAATAGAATAGAGCAGACTTAGTGAATAGTTAATCTGTGTCAAAAGGTGCTAGAAATACTTCAAACCTGAAGAAGTGATTTAAAAAACAAAAAAAAAAGAGGTTTCTCTTCTGCCATGGTTCTTCATGTCTGTCTCTGAATACGAGGCTTAATTTGCTAAAGATTTAGTGACAAAAGCAGCCATACATAGATCAGTACACCAAGAAATTATTTAGCTGCAGGATATCAGGATGATGTTAATGGTGTAATTAGAGGCCAGTTCCTAGAAGAAGAAAAGTTGTATTTATGACATAATTATACAGTTTGTTTCAAAGGCTGTATTGCTGTCCTACTTCATTGTGTTTTAGAGAATTTTACTTGATTGTTTGGGTTGTTTGTTTTTTTTTTCTTGGAGAAAGCCTCTCCTTGCCTTTTGAGTAACTGAAAAACTTCAAATTACAAAGTTCACCATCTTTTGAGACTTTATTGAGTTTAGTTGTAATAATTCTTAAGAGTACTAACATTGCTTCTTGGATCTTGTGTTCTAACCTTTCTTTTGCAATATTTTCTGATATCAGTGTATTAGGGAGAAGAATGTCTTCTAGATGTCTTATATTCTCCAAAAGTATTGTAAATTCTAGAGAAACATGTCGGGAAGACTGAAAGTACACTGATTTCAGAGAGGATGGGCTTTCTTTAGTTCCGAAGAGTACAGCATGGAGAAGTGTTTAGATAACTTTGCATATTGGAAGTAAAACAGTAAAACTCTGAAAACAATTACTGAAATGTTATTTTGTCTTCGAAGTGATATTTTTTTTCTCCTTGGGGTCAGCTGCAGTTGAAAAAGTTAAATTTTTATCACTTTGTTTGCCTGAAGGGGTCATTCCAAATTATTTGAAAAACTATTTGAATTGGACAGCTTGGGGTGTTTTTGTTCCCTTCTTTCCCAAGGAATAAACCCCATCATTTTAAGGACTCAAGGACCTTCCTTAAGAACAGGTGATGCAAATTGGCAGACTTAATTTCTTTTGGTCCAAAGCATGTTAGATGCCTTCCCTGGTTTCACCTCCAAGACAATTTATTTCTGAAATGCGCTAAAAGCTGTGCAGACAGGGAAAGACTGTAAAGGGTTTTTCTCTATTCCGGTCTAGGAAGCATCTATCATTCGATGAAAAAAGGTTACCATAGTCCTAGAACAACCCTCAAGCATTGTCCAGCTTTTTGTTTTATGTTTTTGTACTCTATGTGAAAAAGTCAGATTCTGTACTTGGAAAGACAAAAATGGATCTTATCCAAGAAATGGCAGAACTGTCTTTTTATGCACTGGAGTTTTTCAGAATGGTATTTCTTCTTTTTCCTTCAGATCTGTTTGCAGTGTTTTCAGGCCGTGCAGTTGAGATCTGCTCATAAATGTGCCAGCCTTTCAATGACAGTGTTGAGCGAGTGGCATTTTTCTTTATCAAACTAGATACATTAATATATACATATTATATATGTATATACATACACATATTATATAATATATACATATTAACGATAGGGCATTTTTTTGGTCATATGCCAACTATTACTAGTAGTTGATAGACACTATCTTGCTTTTATGCAGGGTAGTGATTTCTGTTGAATTTAGATCTGGATGAGAGTCAGAAGATGGGAACTGCTGCCTCTCAGATGATGCTCTCCAAAGGAACTGGAGTTCTTAGTGCTAGACTGCGTGATATTTCCCACCACCACTCATTTTTTCTGACATTTTTGAGAATGGAACTGTGTAAAGTGTTGCATATACCGAAGAATAATTTTAATCTTGAGTTATTAGTGCACTTTGGAAATAAAGGACTGTTTTCTTTAAACAAGGTGGTATGTTTGGTTTGTTTGTTTTTTGTTTTCCTGTGGCCTGGTAGTATGTTTAGTTTCATCAGGTGTATTTTAAAGAAAGTAAATGTTTTATTTGAGTTGTGGACACTACCATAGGAATGCTTATGCCTGGAAACACTCAGACATTGGGGGTATGAAGGGAACCACAGACAAACTTTACTGGTTCTTAAGTCTTACAGGCTAATGTACCCTTTCTCCCTTTCAAGGTCTTTTGCATTTCCTGCTTCAAAAATGCAATACTGTGAGATTTTTAATGCTCTAATAGCCTTGTTTTTCTAATTTAGTTCTCTTGTGTTTAGTCTGACAATTTACTTTTTCC